>NC_060068.1:106231445-106539987 GCF_922984935.1 Meles meles
AGTTCAGGTCATAATCTTAGGGCCCTGGAATCGAGCCCCACATCAGGCTCCCCACTGAGTGGGCAGTCTGCTGGTCCCTCTCCCTCTGTCATCCCTATCCTCATGGCTCTTTCTGTCCCTACCTCTCTCAAATAAATATTTTTAAAGGGGCGCCTGGGTGGCTCAGTGGATTAAGCCGCTGCCTTCGGCTCAGGTCATGATCTCAGGGTCCTGGGATTGAGCCCCGCATTGGGCTCTCTGCTCTGCAGGGAGCCTGCTTCCTCCTCTCTCTCTGCCTGCCTCTCTGCCTACTTGTGATCTCTCTGTCAAATAAATAAATAAAATCTTTAAAAAAAAATAAAAAATAAAAAATAAATATTTTTAAAAACAAAACAAAAAAACACCTCATTTGAAAAAGAAAGATTTTTAAACTGGACATTTAATGTCATGAATATTCATATTTTTAAACTTTTTTTCTTAATTTTATTTATTTGTGAGAGAGAGAGAGAGAGCACAAGCAGGGAGAGGAACAGGCAGAGGAAGAAGCAGGCTCCCTGCTGAGCAAGAAGCTAGATGCAGGACCCTAGGATCATGACCTGAGCTGAAGGCAGACGCTTAACTGACTGACACACCCAGGCATCCCAATTGTTCTTGTTTTAGATGTAATAACTGCAAGGGCGCCTGGTGGGCTCAGTTGGTAGAGCATGAGACTCTTGATCTCAGGATTGTGAATTTGAGCCCCAAGTTAGGGGTAGAGATTACTTAAATTCTTTAAAAAAAAAGACAGAGATGTTTTAACTATAGCATGCACATGATTTTTAAAGAGTTCTTATCTTAGGGTTTTTCAATTTGGGCAATATTGACATTTTGGGCTGGGTAATTCTTTGTTGTTGGAAGCTGTCCCATGCATTGCAGAATGTTTAGCAGCTCCTAGCCTCTACCTATTAGATGCCAGTAGCACCCAGTAGCCTCCCAGTTGTGACAATCAAAAATAACTACATACAATGCCAAATGTCATTTAGTGGGCAAAATTGCCTAGAGTTGAAAACCAGTGATTTATCTTTTAGTAATATATCTGAATTATTTACAGATATAATTATGTAACATTTGGGATTGGCTTCAAAACAATCCAGAAAGGGTAGAAGAGGTAATTGAGAAGTAACACAAGATGATGGGTGATGGGGTGCTTGGAAATTTATTAGACATCTATTTTGTGCACTTTTATATAGTGTGTTATATTCATAATAAGGTAAATTTTAAAAGAAGGAAATTAAAAACTCTTGTATCTTGTTAGTTGGGTGTCTAAAAAGGTTGCAGAACAATTCTTCAGTATCTTATAAAAACAAAAAGGCTCACAATCTATAACCAAACAACCCTATTGACTACATAGTTAAGGAGTCAAGAAAAAAAGAAAGAAAGCTTCACCTTTGTGCACCAAGAGACATGTATGGCAATGTTGATGCTTCAGCGTCTGCAGCAGCAAAAACTTGTAAACAATTCCTATCACAGCAGAATAAAGTTTAAGAAAATACATTGTTGGTACATTCATATTCACTGAAAATACATGTCATTTAAAATGTATACACTTCCATAACATCTAGGTAAATTTTGACAACTTAACAGTTAATGCTGTTTATGGATAAAAATCTTATAAAGATAAAACTCTAAAACTTAAAACTAATAAAAAGTGATGTATAAACAGTGAATCTTGGAACACTGAAAAAATTAAATTAAAAAAAAAAAAAAAGTGATGTATAGATCACTTCCTTGACTTTGGACTCCTCCAGTGAATGCCTCTCCTGCCAAGCCACCGGCCAGAGGTTTCGTCTCTGGAAAGGATAAAACAGAATGCCTCAGGAATGAGAGATTACAAGCATAGTCAAGGGGATGGATGATGTACAGAAAAGTGGAAGTTAAGTGAACATTTACATACCAACTTTGTTCCCAGTGGTTCTAAGAAAACTGGAAGCTGGGCCTGTACTGTCTAGGCATGAGATTATAAGATCCTCAAGAAAATGTGACCAGCACAAGATAAAGAGCTTTTACTATTCACTGATATTAATGGTTCATCCAGAGAAATAGCCCAGTCAGAAAACCGTAAACTGAACTCCACAGTTGCCAAAACTCACCCCTATATGCTCAGACCGTTTCATCAATTTTTTAGTACTCCAATCCTAGTAAGTATAAATGACAATGAAGAAATCAGCCATCTGATCATTCATCTTCAACACAAAAGATAAACACCAAAACAATGTACAGAAAAAAGCAAAGGAAAACAAAGACCATGCAAGGAGAAAAAGTCAAAACAAAAGAAAAACTATCATGAATATCCTAAAAGGTAAGAGAAGTTATTACTTCTATGAAACAAGAACAAAATCTTTAAAATAAACATACTGAGAGGGGCGCCTGGGTGGCTCAGTGGGTTAAGCCGCTGCCTTCGGCTCGGGTCATGATCTCGGGGTCCTGGGATCGAGTCCCGCATCGGGCTCTCTGCTCGGCAGGGAGCCTGCTTCCCTCTCTCTCTCTCTGCCTGCCTCTCTACTTGTAATCTCTCTCTGTCAAATAAATAAAAAAAAATATTAAAAAAAAATACTGAGAATGAGAAAATCTTCTATCTTCTATGATGTAGAAAAAAGACAAAGATGGAAAATAGAAAACACAAGAGGACTAATCCAAATACTCCCCCAAACTGATCTACAGATTCCATCCAATCTACAGTAACTACAGTAGATTAGAATCCAGTCTACATGGGCACCTGGGTGGCTCAGTGTGTTAAGCCTCTGCCTTCCGCTCAGGTCATGATCTCAGGGTCCTGGGATTGAGCCTCACACAGGGCTCTCTGCTCAGCAGGGAGCCTGCTTCTCCCTCTCTCTCTGTCTGCCTCTCTGCCTACTTGTGATATCTCTCTGTCAAATAAATAAATAAAATCTTTTAAAAAATAAAAGAATCCAATCTACAGATTTCAAATTGATGCATATTCCATCTCTATCAACATTCCAAATGTCCCTCACCCTCCCTTTTTTTGCTTTACAGAAATAACAAGGTGATCCTTAAATTCATATAGTAATGCAGAGGACCCAAAGACCAAAACAATCTTGTAAAATAATAAATTTAGAAGACTCACACTAAAGGATTTTAAAACAATACAAAGCCATAGTATTCAAGACAGTATGACATAAGAACAGTCTGGCATAAGAATAGACATACATATCAATAAAACAGAAGCTCAGAAATACACCCATACATCTATGGCCAACTGGTTTTTTACACAGTTGTCAAAACAACTCACTTGAGGGAAAGAACAGTCTTTTCAACAAATGGTTCTACGACAATTGGATATTCACGTGCAAAAGATGAACCTAGACCCCTACTTCACATTATATACAAAAATTAACGGAAAATAGACCAGGGGCACCTGGGTGGCTCAGAGGGTTAAGCCTCTGCCTTCGGCTCTGGTCATGATCTCAGGGTCCTGGGATCGAGTCCCACATTCGGTTCTCTGCTCTGCAGAGAGCCTGCTTCTCCCCCACACCCACCTGCCTCTCTGCCTACTTGTGCTCTCTCTGTCAAATAAATAAATAAAATCTTTAAAAATAAATAAATAAATAAATAAATAAAATAAATAGACCAGACAACATAATCTCACACCCATCAGGAAAGCTATTAAAAAAAAGAACAAATAAAAAACAAAACAGAAAGTAACAAATGTTGGTTGGATGTACAGAAATTAGAACCCTTGTATTGGTGGGAGTGTAAAATAGTACAGTCACTATGGAAAACAGTATGGCAGTTTCTCCAAAAATTAAAAATAGAATTACCCTATGATCTAGCAATTCCAGTTCTAGGTATGAACCCTACATAACTGAAAGCAGAGTTCTGAAGAGATATTTGTACACCCAAGTTCCTACCAGCATTACTCAGAATAGCTAAAATGTGTAAACCCAAGTGTCGTCCACCAGATGAATGGATAGGTAACGTGTGGCATGGATTACTATTTAGCCTTAAGGAAGGATATACTGACAACATGGATGAACTTTATGCATACTGTGCTAAAGTGAAAAAAGAGAGTCACACAAAGGTAAATACTGTATGATTCCAATTATATGAGGAACCTAGTCAAAAACCATAGAGACAAAAAGTGGAAGGAAGGTTGCCAGGGGCTGGAGAGAAAGAGGATAGGGAATTATTGTTTAATGGGTATAGTTTTAGTTTTGAAAGGTGAAGAGTTGTAGAGATGGATGGTGGTAATGGCTGTATGACAATATGAATGTACTTAATACCACTGAAATGCCTATTTAAGAATGGCTAAGAGGGAGGGGCACCTGGCTAGTTCAGTGGAAAAGCACATGACTCTTGATCTTGGGGTCATGACTTCGAGTCCCACACTGGGTGTAGAGATTATGTAAAAACAAAAACTCTTTTTTAAAAAACGGCTAAGGGGCACAGGATGGCTCCATCTATTAAGCAACCAACTCTTGCTTTAGCTCAGGTTGTGAACTCTGGGTTTTAAGAAGGAGCCCTGAGGAGTTGTGAGACCGAGTCCCATGTCGGGCTCTGCAATGGCCATGGAGCCTGCTCTGGATTCTCTGACTCTCCTTGCACCCTCTCCCTCTACAGGGGAAAAAAAAAAAAAAAAGGCTAAGATGGTAAGATTTATTTATACGAACTTTACAATAAAAAACTGAAAAAAAAAATCAAAGATTTAAACATAAAAGCTAAAACTATAAAGCTCTTGGGGCGCCTGGGTGGTTCAGTGGGTTAAGCCTTTGCCTTCAGCTCAGGTCATGGTCTCAGGGTCCTAGGATTGAGCCCTGCATCGGGTTCCCTGCTCAGCAGGGAGCCTGCTTCCCCCCTCTCTCTGACTGCCTCTCTGCCTACTTATGATCGCTCTCTGTCCAATAAATAAAATCTTAAAAAAAAAACTATAAAACTCTTAAAAGGAAACATAGACATAAATCTCTGTATCCTTGGATACAACTTCTTAGCTAAGACACCAAGAGCACAAGCAACAAAAGAAAAATTAGATGAACTGGACTTCCATTAAAATTTAAAACTTCTGTATATTCATGAAGAAAGTGAAACGTCAACCCACGAAATGGGAGAAAAAATTCTGCAAATCAATTATCTGATAGTGCTTTAATATACAGAATATATAAAGAATTCTTATAGCTCAACAATAAAGACAATAAAATTTAAAAACGGGCAAAGGAATATTGGGGCGCCTGGGTGGCTCAGTGGTTTAAGCCTCTGCCTTCGGCTCAGGTCATGATCTCGGGGTCCTGGGATCGAGCCCCGCATCGGGCTCTCGGTTCAGTGGGGAGCCTGTTTCTCCCTCTCTCTCTGCCTGCCTCTCTGACTACTTGTGACTTCTCTCTCTCTGTCAAATAAATAAAATATTAAAAAAAAAAAATGGGCAAAGGAATACACTTTTCTCAAGAGGACATACATATGGGGGCACCTGGGTGGCTCAGTGGGTTAAAGCCTCTGCCTTTCGCTCAGGTCATGATCCCAGGGTCCTGGGATCGAGCCCCGCATCGGGCTCTCTGCTTGGCGGGGAGCCTGCTTCCTCCTCTCTCTCTCTCTGCCTACCTCTCTCCCTACTTGTGATCTCTATCTGTCAAAAAAATAAAATAAAAATTAAAAAAAAAAAAAAGAGGACATACATATGGCCAATAAGCACATGAAGAAATGCTCAGTATCATTCAGTAATTAAGAAAAATGCAAATCATAACCACAATGATGTATCACCTGACACCTACTAGGAAAGCTATAATCAAAGTAATAAAGTAACAAGTGTTGATGATGATGTGTACAAACTGGAACCCTCATACACTGCTGAGGGAATGTAAAATAGTACAGTCTGTTTAGAAAACAGCCTAGTAATTCCTCAAAAAGTTAAACACAGGGCGGGGCGCCTGGGTAGCTCAGTGGATTGTGCTTCTGACTCTTGGTTTCAACTCAGGTCACGATCTCAGGGTTGTGAGATCCAGCCCCGTGAAGGTTTCACACTCAGCAGGGAGTCTGCTTAAGGATTCCTGCCTTCTCCCTCTGCCCCTCACAGTACTGACATGTGCACAAGTGCACATGCACTCTCTCTCTCAAATAAATAAATCCCTGCAAAAACCAACCAAAACTCCCAAAACGTTAAACACAGAATTACCTACCACATGACCCAGCAATTCTACTCCTAACTGTATATCAAGAATGAAAATATATGTTCTGACAAAAATTGAAAGCATCTGAAAAATACTGTTTGTAGCAGCATCATTCTTAACGGTTAAAAAATAAATAAACAACCTAAATGCCCATCACATGGTAAATGGAAAAAAGAAAATGTGGTATACCCATACAAAAGAATATTATTCAGTCATAAAAATGAATTAAGGGGATACCTGCATGGCTCAGTTGGTTAAGTGTCTGACTCTTCATTTCAGCTAAGGTCAGGATCTCAGGGTTGTAAGATTGAGCCCAGCATCTGGCTCCCCAGGGTGTGGAACCTGCTTCAGATTCTCTTTCTCCCTCTCCCTCTGTCCTTCCCCCACTCTCACAGGCCCACATATTCACCCTTTCTCTCTTAAAAAAAAAAAAAAAAAAAAAAAGAATTAAGTACTGATATATACTGTAACTTGAACATAGTTTCTATAAACTGTAACTTGGATACAGTCAGACACAAAAGGTCACATACTGTATGATTCCATTTATATAAAATGTCTAGAATAGGAAAATCCATGTAAGTAGAAAGGGTATGGGGAGAGCAGGGGGAGAGCAGTCCAGAAGTCCAATATCCAGTAACAGTTTGAAAAAAGGAAGAGGGGCACCTAGGTGGCACAGTGGGTTAAGCATCCGACTCTTGGTTTCAGCTCAGGTCATAATCTCAGGGTCATGAGATGCAGTCCCACATAGGGCTCCCCACTCAGTGTGGAGTCTGCTTAAGATAATCTCTCCTTCTCCCTCTGCCACAGCTCTCACCCAAATACAGAAATAAATCTCATAAAATCTCAAAAATACCAACTGAATTTTGAGCAAAACAAATGAAAATTGACCTACGTCACCACTTATCATGAAATTTCCCATATGTGGGACAAAGAAAACTTGTTAAGTTTCCAGAAAGGAAACTTGCCACATACACAGGATCAGGAATCAGAACAGTTTTGGACTTAACAGCAATACTAAAAGCTCAAAGACAATGAAAATACTGACTATATAAGTAAAAAAAAGTGCCACAGTAGTGGCCTTACCCCAGACTCTAAGATTACAGGTCAGGTCATGTCCACAGTCCAGGTTAAGAAACTAACATAACAGCTCCTTTCCCAATGCCAATAAACACTGTTAGTTTTAGGTTGTTCCTCAAAGTCTGAACAATTTTTCTTAACCCTATATTAATGTTGCATGTGACCTCATTCAATTTATTTTCCACATCAAGTTGTAGATTCAACAAAAGAGGAACTAAAATAAGACAGGTATACTGAAAAATAAATTACTGCATAAGCATGTTTTGGGACTGCCACTCTAAGTTAAACAGATTTTATTTATTCAAGATTTGTCCTATAGTGAAAATAAAGGGTATAACTGGGGCGCCTGGGTGGCTCAGTGGGTTAAAGCCTCTGCCTTCGGCTCAGGTCATATCTCAGGGTCCTGGGATCGAGCCCTGCATCGGGCTCTCTGCTCATTATTTTTATTTTTTTTTTTAAATAAAATCTTAAAAAAAAAAACAAACGGTATAACTATTTCTGTTTTGAGAATGAATTCAAGTTTTTTGTTTTGTTTCGTTTTTTAAAGATTTTATTTATTTATTTGACAGACGGAGATCACAAGTAGGCAAAGAGGCAGGCGGGGGGGGGGGGGGTTGGGGGGGGAGCAGGGTCCCTGCTGAGCAGAGAGCCCAATATGGGGCTAGATCCCAAGACCTTGAGATCATGACCTGAGCTGAAGGCAGAGTCTTAACCCACTGAGCCACCCACGCGCCTGAGAATGAATTCTAGTTTTTGTTTTAATCCAACTTAATCAGTATTTTAAATATTTGGAAAATGGTTTCAAATCACTCCTGAAAAAGATATACTAAATATCATGGGAATTCACACTTTTAAAAAGAGCTCCCAAATATGTATGATATATTGCTGGTAAGCTCAGTAATTTTAAAGTGGGTTTTACTATTTCTAGTCAACAAAAGATTGCTTAAAGATACAAATAATCTGGGGCACCAGGGTGGCTCGGTCAGTTAAGCAACTGTCTTTGGCTCATGTCTTGATCTCAGGGTCCTGGGACTGAGCCCCAAATTGGGCTCTCTGCTCAGCGGGGAGTCGGCTTCTCCCTCTCACGCTTCCTTTGTGCACATTGTCTCTTTCTCAAATAAATAAATAAAATTTAAAAAAAGAGAAAGAAAGAAAAAAAAGACAATAATCTGGCCTACTACTGAACTCAGTGATAATATATTATTGCCTTAAGTAGGGGTGGTTCCACAAGCAAGTCCCCATCACCTACAACAACCATGCTTATCAAAACATAAATAGTATTTCTAAATATGCAAAGATGCTAAGCTCATAAATTAAAAAGAGAAGCTATCAGAGTACTTGGCTGTCTCAGTCCATGCAGTGTGCAACTCTTATCTCAGGGTGAGTGTGAGCCCCATCATGGGCAGAGTTTACTTAATTAAAAAAAAAATATATATATATATATTTAATAAATTTGAGAGAGAGAGAGCATAAGCAGGCGGAGGGGTAGAGGGAGAGGGAGAAGCAGACTCCCTGATGAGCAGGGAGCCCGATGTGTGAGGCTCTATCCCAGGACCCTGAGATCATGACCTACGCTAAAGGCAAACACTTAACTGGCTGAGCCACCCAGGTGCCTAATACAAAAAATATTAAAAAAAAAAAAAAAAAGAGAGAGAGAGAGAAGCTATTGCTTTAACACTAGATTCTAGTTTTAATTAGGTAGTTCTTCTGAACGTTAAATTGGATAGTAAGTACATAGGTATTGATCATATCAGAGTTACCAAAATTAGAATAACAGTAAATTAAAATTTGGTCTTGGTTTACTCCAAAAATAGCTGGAGAAAAGGCCATATTCCCCACAATACCTTCCTGTGCTCTCCCTTTCCAACCAGGGCTTGATAGAATGGCTCCCATAAAGAAGGGTGGTGAGAAGGGCCATTCTGCCACCAACAAGGTAGTGACCTGAGAATATACGATCAACATTCACAAGTGCATCAATGGAGTGGGTTTCAAAAAGCAAGCCCCTTGGGCATGCAGAGAGATCCAGAAACTTGCCGTGAAGGAGATGGGAACTCCAGATGTGCACATGGACACCAGACTCAACAAAGCTACCTGGGGGCGTCTGGGTGGCTTAGTCGGTTAAGCGGCTGCCTTCGGCTCAGGTCTTGATCCCAGGGTCCTGGGATCGAACCCCTCATTGGGCTCCCCGCTCCACGGAGAGCCTGCTTCTCCCTCTCCCTCTGCCTGCCTCTCTGCCTACTTGTGTGCTCTATCTCTCTAATAAATAAAATCTTAAAAAAAAAAAAAAAAGCTACCTGGGCCAGAGGAATAAGGAATGTTCCACACTGTATCTGTGTGCAGTTGTCCAGAAAACATAGAGGATGAAGATTGACCAAACAAGCTCTAAAAACTGGTTACCTAGGTACCTGTCACCACTTTCAAAAATCTACAAACAGTAATGAGAACTAATGGCTTATTATCAAATAAAGGTATAAAACTGAAGCAGGAAGGAAGGAAGCAGAAGGAAGGAAGGAAGGACCATATTCCCTAACTGGAAAAAGTGCTATATGGTTACAATTACTGGGCTGAACTTCCTGTATCTATTTTAAGTATATTCTACACGACTGGCACTATTACTTTAAATAGTTTTACCTAAATATTTTACCAACTAAGAAGCCTTATTATTTTATTTTATTTTTAAATTCTTGAGAACATCTACAAGGGGATGGGCATGACCCAGCACAAGTCAGGACAATTAAGGGCATCCCCAGGTAAGGGAGAACCAGAATTGTATCTATGCAGGTGCACTACAGCGGTGGGAGGTTGATTATATACTGGGAAATTGATAAAATGAGCAGATATATAAAGAATAACAGAAGCCAGGTTTCTCACTGTCAGAAAAGAATTAGGAACACCAAAAGAGGGGTGCCTGGGTGACTCAGTCAGTTTAGCATCTGATTCTTGATTTCAGCTCAGGTCATGATCTTAGGGTTGTGGGATCGAGCCCACATCAGGCTCCACACTCAGTGGGGATTCCACTTGACATCCTCTCTCTCCCTCTGTCCCTCCCCACCCCAAATAAATAAAAAGATCGTAAAAAAAGAAAAAATAGGAATACTGAAAGGAAGAAATACAGGGTGAACCCTATGATATTAGACAGGAATTAAAAGTACCAATGTGAACTGACGGGTTTTTTTATATAGAGAGATAAAAGTAAATCTACATGAAAATGTACTGTATGTATGTGTATCACCTGTATGTACATACACATATTCCCTAAATACATCCACTGATTACACTGAGAAACGCTGAAAACAGTGAGATTCCAAGAGCAATGAGCAGACCTAGCATCTAGATCTTGATTTCTAATTATCATTTTCCAGTAAACAGAACTGGGAATCCTTGGAAAAATAGATGATTACAAGGCTAGAGCAGGGTAAAAGAAAAAATCAGAGCTATCTTGTGGTACCAAAACAAAGTACTCAAAGGATGAGCAAAAAAGAAAACAAAAAACAAAAAAAAACTTGAGCATTAAAATAAATAATAACAGGGGCACCTGGTGGCTTAGTGGGTTCAGCCTCTACCTTCAGTTCAGGTCATGATCTCAGGGTCCTGGGATGGAGCCCTACATTGGGCTCTCTGCTAAGCAGGGAGCCTGCTTCCTCCTCTCTCTGCCTGCCTCTCTGCCTACTTATGGTATCTCTCTGTGACAAATAAATAAATAAATAAAATCTTTTTTTTTTTAAATGATAATAAATTATTATAATCCACCTGAATAAAGTAGGATATCATGAGTCCATACAAATATACATTTAAAACTAAGTAAGTTAAAACTTTTACATAATGGTGTGGTACCCAGACTCCAAAATAGCTCCCCATGATCCTTGACTCCTCATATCCACACCCTTTAGTCACTTCTCCCACCTTGTAACAGGAGTGGTCTGTGAAACTAACAGAATATGGCAAGTGATAGTGTATTACTTCTGAGATTAGGTTATAAAAGATACTGTGGTTGCTCGCTCTCACACTTTCTCTAAGGGAAGCCAAGTCTTAAGCATACTCAGGCAGCTCTATGGAGAGACCTAGTGGGGAGGAAATGAATCCCTTAGTCCAAGAACCCACAAGGAACTAAGACCTGCCAAGAACCACGGGAGAGAGCTTAGAGGGGATCCTCTAGCCTTCAGAGTGCAGTCTCAGGCAACATCTTGGCTGCAATCTCAAAAATGACCCTGGGCCACAATCATCAGCTATAAGCCATTCTCAGATTTCTTATCTTCAGAAACTGTTTGATAATAAATGTTTATTTTAAGTAGCTAAGTTTTGGGGTACTTTCTTTTGTAGCAATATATAAATAATACAAATAGGATAAGTACATATTCTCAAAGTATCTCCCCCCAAATTAATTACTCATTACAAGGAGAAAAAGAATTAATTCTATAGTAGGAAACCCTGGTAGACATTACTTTAATCAAGTGATGCTAGTGAAAATTCTCAGTAATGGGTCAAACTGAAACTGCATACCACTTGACAGGATGCAATGAAAAGAATGCAACCAAAATCACACACCACATGCTTGATAGGATGGGAAGAACATGACACAACATTGCTTCTGTGACATTCCTGCCCAAGACCCATGACCTAAATCTGATCATAAAGAAACAAAACCAAATTGAGGACACTGCAAAACAACTGGACTTTAATGTTTGAAACGTGTCAAGGTCATGAAGCCCAGAAAAGACTAAGGAATTAAAAGAGACCACAGATAGATAACAAAATGGAACAAGTAACTGGATCCTTTCCTATAAAACAACTGGAAAAACTTGAATGGGGTCTGAGGATTATACAGCAGTAATACCTCAATGGAAATTTCCTAATTTTGAAGGCTGTATTGTGATCCTGTGGCAGAATATCCTTATTTCGAAGAAATATTCATTTCTTATACACAAGTATTTAGGGTTAATGAGACATCATGTTAACAACTTACTTGGAAATGGTTGAAAGAAATATTCTAGGTATTATATTTGCAACTTTGCAACTGTGCCAGTTAAGTCACAGTAATAATACTAAAAACTACCTTTTTTATAGTCCATATTTTCTTTCTACTCATCCCCCACAGGTTTGCAGGATAAGTGACACTATCCTTATTCTAGAGACAAGGAAGCTGAGGCTAAAGAAAATCAGGGAAGTGACTTCCCTAAGACCATGGGCTAGCACATGACTCAATAGGCATGTTACTCCAAAATCCTATTTTTTTTCACCATATCACTTGCTGTCAGCATTCACTGAATGTTGTTGACAAAAACTGAATGCCTACTATGCATCAGATACTGGAATATAACGAGTAAGACAAGGACTTTGCCAGGAGAGCTCAGTCCAGAGGAGAATAATCAATCATGTCTACATTCTAAGAAATAGTTCTATAGTGGAACCCTACTGCCTGCATGCCTGGGGCATGCCACACAGAAAAGCCACTTCTGTTAGGTCTCCAAGGATGAATAAAGAATTCAGGAGGAGGGGGTGGGGTGAGAAGACATTCTCTGTGTAAGGAAAAACACAAAGACTAAAGGAAAATGATTCTGAAAAGGATCAATTAGAACTATTTGAATTACAGCAGTGTTTGTCATGAAACACTAGTATGTATTACAGGAATAAAGGTGTCAATATTTTTGGTCCTAAATTTTACCCACTTTTAATACACGCTTTTAAGAAATACGACATATTTCTACAGATTTAAGGCAATAATTTGCCTCAAGAAACTAGAACACAAAGCAAACAGTGTCCATCTGTGTTGTGATGCACAAACAGCATTTAATCATGGGTATTATCATCTATTTGACTTCACTGATCTATCTAGTTTCTTGTCCTAATTCAATATATATTTGAGATTTAAGCAAAGCTTACTATATATTAAGTACTCCTACTATACTAACCCATTCCTCATAGAGTTGTAACTAGAATATGAAAGGCCTTTTTTATTTTTATTCTATTTTTTTAAAGATTTTATTTGTTTATTTGACAGACAGAGATCACAAGTAGGCAGAGAGACAGGCAGAAACAGAGGAAAGGAAGCAGGTTCCCTGCTGAGGAGAGAGCCCGATGTGGGGCTCGATCCCAGGACCCTGGGACCATGACCTGAGCCAAAGGCAGAGGCTTTAACCCACTGAGCCACGCAGGTGCCCTGAAAGCTCTTTTTTAAAGATTTTATTTATTCCAGAGAGAGTGAATACAAAGCGGGGGGTGAGGGGGGCAGAAGACAGAGGTGAAGGGAAAGAGACACTTAAGCAGATTCTCTGAGCACATAGCCTGATCTGATGCAGGGCTCGATCCCACCATCATGAAATCATGACCTGGGCCAAGAGTCAGATCCTTAACTGACTGCACTACCAAGGTGCCCCTAAAAGAAATGTAAATTGTTTAGTTGGGTTTTTTTGTTTTTTTTTTTTAATTTTACGTATTTGTCAGAGAGAGAGAAAACAAGCAGGGGGAGCAACAAGCAGAGGGAGAAGTAGGCTCCCTATCCAGCAAGGAGCCTGATGCAGGACTCAATTCCAGGACCCTTGGTTCATGATCTGAGCCAAAGGCAGATGGTGTACCTAAAATATGGAAGTTTAAAATGAAAAAGTCCTTTGAAGGCGCCTGGGTGGCTCAGTTGCTTAAGTGTCTGCCTTCAGCTCAGGTCATGATCCTTGGGGCCAGGGATCTAGCTGAGTTGGGACTGCTTGGCAGGGAGCCTGCTTCTCCCTTTCCCTCTGCCATTCGCCCCCCAACTCCATCCCCCCACCTGTGTTCTCTGGCTCTCTCTGTCAAATAAATGAATAAGATCTTCAAAAAAAAAGTTCTTTATTAAAAAAAAAATAAAAAGGAGTGCCTGGGTGGCTCAGTGGGTTAAGCCTCTGCCTTCGGCTCAGGTCATGATCCCAGGGTCCTGGGTTTGAGCCCTGCATCCGGCTCTGCTCCTTGGGGAGCCTGCTTCCTTCTCTCTCTCTGCCTGCCTCTCTGCCTACTTGTGAGCTCTGTCTGTCAAATAAATAAAATCTTTTAAAAAAATAAATAAATAAAAGAAAAAAATATAAAGTCCTTTGAATCTTAAGCCTCCCAAATCAAATTATTTTGAAATAAACATGAGCATATTTTTTTAAATTATGTGACCTGTCTACATCTACCCAAGGGACAATTAATAATGTTGATAATAGCTTAACTGCATGAATACTGCCAAATTGTAGTTTGTATTCTTTTGCTACAGTGTACCTGTTTGAAACAAATTTTTATCATACTGTAATGAAAACAACATACAGTAACACATTTAATGCAGCTCTTCATGAAGATCTCTTTAATCATTTCAGAAAAATACCACGTTGGGGCACCTGGGTAGCTTGGTCAGTTGAGTATCTGCCTTTGGCTTGAGTTGTGATCCCAGAGTCCTGGGATAAAGTCTGGCACTGGGATCTCTGTTCAGTGGAGAGTCTGCTTTTCCCTCTACCCTTCACCCTGTTCTTGTGCTTTCTCTCAAATAAATAAAAAATCTTTAAAAAAAAGAAAGAAAGAAAAATACCATTTTTAGTTTGCGCCTTCACAATAAAATGACAACGATGTTTCATCTCGGTATTTTTAAAATTTACCTAATTTTGTGCTTCTGAGATCATATTTTGATTACAAATATTAACTCATTTACCCAGGACCATTTGTGCTATCAATCTTAATCCAAGTGTGCACTGTTTCACGAACTCTTATTTGTATCCCTCAATAGTATTAGTTTGAAAAGCATTCTAATAACGTTGAGAAACACTGCATATGAAGGAGAAAGCAGTTTATCTTCAGAACCTAAGGGAAATGAGAGATAACAATGTGACTGTTATGAAAATCAAATAAAAACTGAGCTGTCCATTGAATCTGGCAATTAAGTAATCACCAGTCACCAGTAGGTGACTGGTCCCAGAACCGTGATTAGACTATTCTTTTAAGCAGTCCCAGAACCCTGAGAAGACTATTCTTTTAAGAATTTTGGCACTGAGGGACGCCTGGGTGGCTCAGTCGGTTAAGCTGCTGCCTTCTTTGGCTCAGGTCATGATCCCAGGGTCCTGGGATCGAGGCCCACATCAGGCTCCTTGCTCATCAGGGAGCCTGCTTCTTTCTCTGCCTCTGCCTGCCGCTCTGCCTACTTGTGCACTCACACTCTCTCTCTCTGACAAATAAATAAATAAAATCTTTTTTAAAAAAAATGAATTTTGGCACTGAAATGCCAGAGATGGGAGGAATAGAGAAGAGGAAGGAATCCGCTATAGTGGACTAGAGAAGTTAAAAAGTTTTTTTGCTATTGTTTGTCTTTTTAGGATGGGATAATCTTAAATAAGCTTGAATGCTGAAGGGGCTTAGAAGAGACTGGAACTAGGAGAGCAGAGACAATTACTTAAGAGCAAGGACCTGGCAGGAAGAACAGGGAAGCATAAGTTAGCTTGACAAAGGGAAAAGTATAACTTCTGCAGAGACAAGGAAGAAGAGTGATGACTAAGGTAAATTTGGAGTAATGGTTAGAGTCAAGACTGCATGAATCTGAATCCTGGCTTTTCTTACCATACCATATAATCATAGGCAAGTTTGCTTATTTCTCCAAGTGTTTTCCTATATAACCTGGGAGAAAAGAATTCTCATAGGGGGTTGTTCAGAAAATTCAGTAATTCTGAAACTGAGTGAGTAATATAAAGATAGCAGCTACAGAGTTTAGTTTTTGTTTTTGTTCTTAAAGGCCTCAAAGGAAATCTAAAAGAATTCACAAAGATTTCTACTTTCTCTGTGGAATAGGTAACTGGGTCACCAACTCACATTAAAAGAGAGTGTTTAAAGATGTAAAACAGTGATTCTTAATCTTGCAGAGATTAAAAAACCCATTTAACTCTGATGAAAGATATATGGAGGACTCAACATTCAAACTTTATATAGTTTTAAGTGAGTTCATACACACCTCTTCAACAATAAAAAGAGATGTTGAAGAAAAGATCTTCTGGTACCAAGGCACAGTTTGAGTACCCAACTATTTGAACGAAAGAAAAAGACTGTGTCCTTTGGATTTACGTACCTAACAGCTACATAAAGGTACATGGTTGGCCAGAAAAGTCACCAGGCATAAGTCAAGAAACCCAAGTTCTTGATCCAGCTCTAGAAAGGTGCATGGCTTTTTCAGACAGTAGCTCTGAGATGTGTTGCAGTTCTAACATTTTAGGATTCTATTAACTGAAATCTCACTTGACTCTGAGACAAAAGAACAAATGGTACTTTATTTTCCTATGTCATAGTTAAATATGATTTTGAAGGTTAGCCTGGGAATCTAACCACTAAAATTTTAGTTCTACAGAAAAAACAAGTATGCTCCTGCATTTCTGTGATGAGGCTGCAGAGGTTCCTGGCAGCATCAGGCATGAGTCAGGTATTCCTATCCTGGGAACTGCCTAGGATATTTTAGCAGCCCTCTCTCTCTCTGGACTAAAATATCCAGAATTGGACTTTATCAAAACTTCCTCTTTGTCAGTCAGCAGTACAGTAATACACACTGAGAGAGTTTAAGGCAAACCTAGATTAACAGTTATCCTTCAACGATGGCCGTTTAAATTAACATTTAAATAGCAACCTCGAAGAGCCAAAGAAAGTTTCTCAATCCAATGAACTTATTTATGCAAAGCAAAGAATCATTTCTTAATGAAAAATTAAAAAAAAAAAAAAAAAAAAAAAAACGTTCCCAGAGATTCTAAGAACCTTATCTTTTGGAGTAAGAAGGTATATCTGCTTTCTAAGATAGACCTAACCTAATTCCAACAGCCATTTTCAGTCAACCATCTATTAAAGTTCACAATACTCCAAAGAACAATTTGATAATTTGTTTTGCCGTTTTTATAGGAATTCACTTTACCCTTACATATGATAACACTAATGTAACATATGGTATCACACAGTACAGTATTTAAAAATATTTTAAATTTTAAAAAGTATTTTAAAAATACTTAAGATTATTTATTTATTTATTTATTTGAGAGAGAGAAAGAGAGCATGAGCAGGGGAAGAACAGAGGAAGAGGGACAAGGAGAGTACCTGCTGAGCTCGAACCCAGGACCGAGGGATCATGACCTGAGCTGACAGATGCTTAATCAGCTGAACCACCATGCACCCCTAAAGCAATTATTTTTTATATTTAGTACTATTACAGTGTTACAAAGTTAAGAATCATCCTTTTGTAATATCCCAATCTTAAAACATTTTGCAAGTATGTAGTATACAGAAAGATGATTCACAACATGAAACAGAGCATAACAAAGAGGAAGATACAAAATTCTACCCTGGGATCAATGCTTCTATTAAATTGGCTTTACCTATGACCTTATACATAACCAGGTAAAACCTCAGGCAAGGAAGTTAATTAACAGTTCACAAAAAACTACTTAATCTTGCCCAACTATATAAAGCAATAAACTTCTGAAACTTTAAAAAAAGATAGCAACTGGGCGCCTGGGTGGCTCAGTGGTTTAAGCCGCTGCCTTCGGTTCAGGTCATGATCTCAGGGTCCTGGGATCGAGTCCCACATCGGGCTCTCTGCTTGGCAGGGAGCCCGCTTCCCTCTCACTCTCTCTGCCTGCCTCTCTGTCTACTTATGATCTCTCTCTGTCAAATAAATAAATAAAATCTTTAAAAAAAAATTTTAAAAAGATAGCAAGTATGATTTAACTGATTTAATCCTTATACTCCCCATTTTTTTAATCCATATACTCCCTGATTGCTTACTGAACCTCAATCTTTTAATTTTAATTCACAAATCAAACTGGTAACTACCAACCTACCAGAAATGTGGTATCGTTTTTAATTTGAATTGCTTGCCAAAAATCTGGACTTGTGGCTTTTCTTTTAAAAGGGGAAAAGGAAGATCTGGCAACACTGGGCCCACAGATCCTGGTAATAGCAACATTTGGAGAGAGCAGGGTAGCAGCTGCCCTCTTCTGATAGCATATGTAATTTCTAGTTCCCCCCAATTCTCTTTGCTCACTTTGGTTACCTGCTTGCTTGGCCTTTGGAGCTATTAGAATTTGAAATCTTTATTCTACTGAGGTGTTTCTTGCCCCCCCCCCAAAACTAGCTATAAAAATCTTTATCACAGGTGCGTCACAGGTTACTCCACAGGTGGATATTCATAATGACCTTCTCTGGTACACTCTGTTAAAGCATAGGTCAGACTTTAAAGTGTGTATCAAAATAAAGTCCATCAAAAGCGCCACAGGTGTGGCTCAGTGGGTTAAGCCTCTGCCTTCGGCTCAGGTCATGATCCCAGCCAAGGTCCTGGGATCAAGTCCCGCATCAGGCTCTCTGCTTGGCAGGGAGCCTGCTTCCCCCTCTCTCTCTGCCTGCTTCTCTGCCTACTTGTACTCTCTGTCTGTCAAATAAATAAATAAAATCTTAAAAAAAAAATCTTTAGGGGTGCCTGGGTGGCTCAGCGGGTTAAAGCCTCTGCCTTCGGCTCAGGTCATGATCCCAGGGTCCTGGGATCGAGCCCCGCATCGGGCTCTCTGCTTGGCTGGGAGCCTGCTTCCTCCTCTCTCTCTCTCTGCTTGCCTCTCTGCCTACTTGTAATCTCTATCTGTTAAATAAATAAATCTTAAAAAAAAAAAAATCTTTATCACAGAAACAGAATAAACCAAGTGACCATCCTGGCATTAAAGCCATATATGCCAAATGTTAATTATAAATAACAGGATACCACTAAAATATACAAGGCACTATTACATTTAAGAAAATAGCTTTTAGTATCTTAACTTTGGTCTGTCTTCAACTCCTTAAAGAATCAAGACATTCAGTCTTTGATCCTTCCACAGAATAAATAAATTAACTGTGTTTCAGTATTATGGCCCTCTAAGAGCACCCCAAAGCCTCTTGTATCTGTATAACAAAAGAAGAAAAACAGGAAGTAAAAAAGGTCTCTGATCAGTCAAAGAGACCACACAGTTCACAGAATACATGAAGCCCTCGTCACTCAGAGCCTACTGGGTCTTATTTTAGACATAATTTTAATAAGCTCCATGATCTGGTTTCCCAGCCCACAGCAGATGAGATGCAGCCAACTGGAAAAGGGCTGGGGGTGGTGCTGCAAGAGGCAGACACTCAAAGCATCAAAATCAAAGCTGAAGACCTATAAAGTCAGCAGAAAACCTCAAAACACAGCAGGCTAGGACCATTTGGTATAGATACAAACAAGCTCAGAGGGTCCCAATCCCTGCACAGAACTACACTGGATATTCATAATGACCTTCTCTGGTACACTCTGTTAAAGCATAGGTCAGACTTTAAAGTGTGTATCAAAATAAAGTCCATCAAAAGCTTCTGCCAAAAAGACAATGCATTTAAAGGACGATCAAATTCACAGAACACTATTTCCCTGTCAAAGAAACAAGATATTCCATTCCTAAAGATGCCACATGTCAAATTTATTTGTTCTCAGCAAATTTTATTACAACCCAGATGCAGTAGTTCAAGATATCTAAAGTTAACAGAGTATTTAAGTAGAACTATTTTTTCAGAGAATGGTAATTGGGAAGGTTCAAGACCAAGATCAATTATATAAGCCAACTAAGTTTTTTTGGAATTCCATTGCAAATACATTACTAGGGCCAACAAGATGGGAAGGACTAGTCTTATCCATACCTAGGTAAGGCTGCATTCAACTCAGAACTGGTATTACACAGATAATTTGGGGAAAAAATATCTATTCTGTTTTCACAATTTTATTGACTAGTATACCAAAAAAATTTTTTATTTTTCTAATCCCTGGCAGTTTCAGAAGTTGAGCCATACTTTGCAGAGGGCTCTAGGTTATAAATCATGGGAGGAAAGGCGAATACTGAGTTTTAAAAGTTCAAAGTATCATTACCTAAATTTGGTTTTCCCTATTAAAATTTTTATAAGAAGATATTTTAGAGAAGATCTAGAGAATATGTAGTAACTCAAAAGAAATCATATTACTGGGGAAAGTATATTAGAAGATTAAAATACATGTTTTGAGTTACCGTTTTCTCTGAAAAAAATTAACACTTATCAATTAATGTAGAGATTAAAGGGTATATTTCTCTTTTTTTTAAAGATATATTTCTTGATCTGTAAGTTACCACACATACTCTTCTTCAGGTTTTAAAATAAGAACATGAGGAGAGGGGAAGTTTATAAAAACAACAACAACAACAAAACAAAGAGCAGTCTTCTACAGCTATAATCTCAAACTCTCAAACTGGTAACTTCCCAACTAAACCATATAAGAACCCAGTTAACTACTAAAAGCCTTAAAAATACATATATATTTTTATTTGGATGATGATTCCTCAGTGTGCTCCTGCCCCTTAAATAGTTCCTTAAGAAATCTTCTGTGAAGTTTCAAGGTCCTTTTAACACATAACCTGCTTTATTTTAATAGAAGATTTACTCTGTCTGAAGTCTGCCCCTCATTTGTTAGAAATCGAAGAAGTCCAAACAAGCTGGTAAGGATCTAACCTAATTTACAGTAACTGTTGGGATTAATTCCACATTAAAGGTCTCTGATCATGAATGAAATGAAGACCGACTGCAAACTGAGGTGTTTTAGTTGTCGACAGTCTGCATTTTCTCTGAGTTTAGGGCAAGGTATTTGTTCTCTTCCCCTTGCATCTCCATCCCATTCTTCCCTAAGGATAATCCCAGGATCTTCTTGCAAGTGGCTAGAGATTTAATAGAGCTTCTCCAAGTAAAACACCAATCAAAAATCACCAGTAGTACTTCCCCACTTTTAAGAAAAAGACATTATAGTGAGTGGCACCAGGAGTATTACAATATTGGGGGGACGCTAAATTTTAAGCCAACCCCATAATATAGACGCAGTATAAGGAAAATCTTCATACAAATAACTAAACAACCCTTCATCTTAAAGGGCAAAGATATCCTTTCGAATGGAAAAACGGAGCAAAATTCCTTCTAAATTAAAAGGATCTCCCTGAACATATCACATCATTTAAGCGTTAAAATCCACTGCATGAAGATACTGTAAAAGGAAACTTTGTGTAAATCCTTCAGTGGTCTTCAACGTTCAGGTTTCTACCTCTACCCTTGAAAATTTAACAGCTTCCAATCCCATAAAAGTGTAGTTTCTCACTACATTTGGCAACCTCAAAGAACAAAACGCTTTTCTTTCCACTTCCCTCATCCCTCAAAAGAGTCACGTTTGGTTTTTTGTTTTGTTTTCCTTCCGAACTTCCTACTCTTAAGTTTCTGGACGAGCAGAGTGGACCGAAGTGTGCGGCCACCAAGAGGTAAGTGAACTCAAGAAATACTTGTGGATCGGACAAAAAAGCTTCCTCCGTCTGCCTGAGACATGGGCTCCAAGCTCGGCAGCTCTGTGGAGGGAACCAGGGCAGGTGGGCGGGTGTGGGCGGGAGGGGGGCTGGGGGACACGGGCATACTTGGGGCGAGGAGCCCTTTCGACCTCTGTCAATGGGGCAGCTCAACGCACCAGCCCCAGCTCCCCCTCCCGGCATGGCCGGACAATGGCCCTCTAGCGCAGCAGTCCCAAGCCGGGCAGAGGCCCTGGGACTCCATACCACGCGGGGCCTAGAAAGAAGACCAGGGAGGAACGCGGAGCGGGCTAGCGCACCACCCGCCTAAGCGCGGATTGCGCGCCAGGGCCTCCACGGGCGCCATCACTGGGAGTGGGGTGTGAAGGGCGCCCGGCAGGACCATCGCCGTCGGCAGCCGGGTCCGAAGAGGCCGCGAGCCAGGCGGAGGCGACGGCGGGAAGTGCAGGCCGCAGCCTGCTCAGCTGGCCCGCCCAGCGGCCGGAACCCTCAGCCGACCTCCGGCCGCTTACCTTGTGGATTCTCTTCAGAGCCATCGTGGGAGGCGGGTGGCGGTGGCCCCCGGGGCGGGGACTGGGACAGGGGAGGGACGGGGAAGGGGCGAGGGGGCGCGAGGCCGCCTCGGTGATCGCGGGTCGGCCGGAGAAGATGGGGAGTTCGGGAGCGCAGGTCCGGCAGGACGGACTGAGGGCCGGGGCCCACTTGGCTCCTGAGTCTGCCGCAGCGGTCACCGCATCACCCGGCGGCGGCCCCTTTATGCGCTGCCGTCCGAGCCGCCGCCGCCGCTACCGCCGCCACCGCCGTAGCTACCTCTTCCACCTAATCTCAGCGCCGCCGCCTCAGCCGCCGCGGATCCCTCCGCCGGGGAGCAAGAGCCCAGGCCTCGGGCTCGGCCGGCGCCGTTCAGTGGGACAGCCAGAGGGACTGCCCGCTGCAGGTGGACCGAGGGACGCGCGGGCGGACGGGCGGGCGGCGCCGCCGGGGTGGGGCCGCCGGAGCGCGGGGTGGGCCCAGGCCGAGGGGCAGGTCGGGAGGCGCGGGGATTGGCGGGCTAGGGGAGGGAGGGCTGGACCGCGCCGGCGGCGGAGGGATACGGGCCGCCCCTGTGAGTATCTTACGTGCCGTCCCCTTCGCCGCCACCGCCGCGGAGAGGATGACGCCGCGAAGCGCAGGGGAGAGGTCTCGCGAGATTCGTGGAGCGCACGGTAGATGCTCGCGCGCTGGGACTCTCGAGTCACTTGGGTCTGGTACCCCACGTATATGTCATTGAAGACCCATAAACGTTTAAAAATGAATGGTTTTCCAGATCACGTGGTCAGCGCCATGGCAGAGACTGACCCGGAAGGAGGTACTTCGGTCCAGTGCAACATTTCCGTAGGAGGAAGGGACTTGTCCAAGGTCACACAACTCTACAGAGGCAGAGCTGGGACTTCCTGAAGTCCACGGTCTTATCAGATCCCTTTCTAGAAGCCAAGTGGTAACAGCCTGGGTACCTGCTGGGAATGTGTTGCCTTCAGCACGCCTCAGGCATCCCTGAGATGACCTTTCTAAGCAAGGCATGAGCAGGATGACAACTTGAATGTCTCTTAGCCACACACATGTCACTTGTAGGAGAGGTACCCAGACTTTGCTCTGCTTGGTGAATTCTTACAAACGAGCACTGCACCAATTACCTCCAAAAACGTGCAGGAGTTAAAACCAACCGTGTGTTTATCACCATCAGGAGCAAGCCTAGAAAAATTCTGTAGTTGCTTTTTAGGAGGTAGAGGCAAAAGCTAATTCACTGAGCAACTAGTGTGTGTTGAGCCATAAGAGATATAAGGCCAGGCCTAGGCTAGGAGGTGCTTCTCTGGCTAGAGACACACTGGAGAATAAAGATTATTTTCTTGGTGGGTGATACCCAGATTCTCAAGTCCATCCCAATGTTTTCTTTTTTTCCCCCCTTTATTTAAAGATTTTATTTATTTGATAGAGAGTGTGCGCACAAGCAGGCAGAGTGAGAGGGAGAAGCAGGCTCCCCACCCAGCAGGGAGCCCTATTGGGGGCTTGATCGTGACATGATCTGAAGGCAGACGCTTAGCTGACAGCCACCCTGGTGTCCCCATCCTAAAGTTTTCTGATTCTAAAACTGTGTTCTTCAGTCAATCTGGAAGAGACCTTGAAGCTCATTGATTCTAACCTGAATTTAGAGAAGTTTTAGAAACTGGAGCTCCTAAGGGAAAGATCCTGCCAAATGTTACATAGTAGGTCAGTGGCAAAATTTATAATGCCTCACCTACTGAGTAAAGTTTGGACCAATAGGGTAGGCCAACGTGGGCACAGCTAATCAAAGGAGGGAAAAACTCATCCAAGGTGGGTGTATTTGAGCTTGGAGGTGAAGAGGAACATTACATAGTCCCAAATCTTTTCTTCCTAAGAATTCTGATGGAATAGGTACAAAAATGCCCAGTGGTCAGATTTTTTAAATCTTTTCTTCAACAGTTAAGGTTTTGTGTTAGAAAAACTATGTATTTGTTGCAAGAAATACAGATAAGCAAAAAGAAGGAAATAAAGCCAACCATACTCTCATCATTTAATGATTAACCATTTTGGACATTTGGTTTATGCCTTCCAATCTTTTTTCCTTACATATAAATATATACTTTTATTTGAAAAAAAGTAGAATCATGCCATAATACTATTTGGTAATCTGTTTCTTGTTTAAAAAAAAAAAAGAATTGTATGTATTTAAGTTCAACAACATGATAGTTTGAAATACATAAACATAGGGGCACCTGGCTGGCTCAGTTGGTAGAGCATGGAACTCTTGATTTGGGGGTTGTAACTTCGAGCCCAAAGTTGGGTGTAGAGATTACTTTAAAATAAAATATTAGGGGCTCCTGAGTGACTCAGTCAGTTAGGTTCCAACCTCTTGATTTCAGCTCTGGTCATGATCTCAGAGTCATGAGATCAAGCCCTGTGTTGGACTCCATGCTCAATGGGAAGTCTGCTTGAGACTCTCTCCTCTCCCTCTGCCCCTCTCCTTGCTCACATGCCTGCACACACTCTCTTTCAAATATATCTTTTTTTTAAAAAGATTTTATTTTTTTGTTTGACAGACAGAGATCACAAGTAGTCAGAGAGGCAGGCAGAGAGAGAAAGAAGGAAGCAGGCTCCCTGAGCAGAGAGCCCGATGTGGGGCTCGATCACAGGACCCTGGGACCATGACTTGAGCTGAAGGCAGAGGCTTTAACCTACTGAGCCACCCAGGTGCCCCTCAAATATATCTTTAAAAAATTAAAAAATATTAAAACAAAATATATATAGTGAAATGATTATTACAGTCAAAATAATGAATATATCCGTTGCCTTGCTTTTTTTTTATGGCGAGAGCACCTGAAATCTTTGATAATCATATTTATAGATTTTATTTTATTTTAGAGAAAGAGAGAGAGGGGGAGTGAGTGAGCTGGAGGTGTGGGAGGAGCAGAGCGGCAGAAGGAGAGGGAGAGAATCTCGAGCAGACTCCCTTCTGAGTGCAGAGCGTGATGTGGGCTGGATCCCACAACGCTGACATCATGACCTGAGCTGAAACCAAGACTCAGATGCTTAACCCCACTAAGCCACCCAGGTGCCCCTTAATAATCTACTTTTTAAAAAAATTTTTTTAAATATTTATAAAGATTTATTTATTTGAGAGAGACAGACAGAGACAGAGAGAGAGAAAGCATGAACAGGGCGAATGGGAGAAGGAGAAGCAGACTTTCGGCTAAGCAGGGAGCCCGATGTGGGGCTCAATCCTATGATCCCTCAATCAGGGATCATAACCTGAGCGGAAGGAAGACACTTAACAACTAAGCCACCCAGGCACCCCGATAATCTACTTTTAAATAAACAATATATAGTGAAGTTTCCTGTCAATACACATTTCCACCATATTTTAACGTTTTAACGTCTAAGATCATGTAAGTGGACCATATTCATTTAACTGGTCATATTTGGGGGAACATTGCTGTTTCCAGAATTGTTTCCAATTTTTACTATTAAAGATATTACTATAGTGGATGTCCTGTAGTTAATCTTTGTACAATTCTAAGAATCCCTCTTTAGAAAAAAATTCTAGAAATGAAATTGCTGCATCAAAGAGTAATAAGATTTTGCAGGCATGTTCATGAGGAATATCACTTTATAATTTTCTTTTTTTGTAGTTATCTTTTTCAAGTTTTCATATCAAGCTTATTCTGGCCTCATGAATAAATTGGGAAATGTTCCCTCTTCTTTATTTTGAAAGACTTTGTGCAGGATTGTTATTTTTTTCCTTCCTTATATAAATATTTGGTAGTATTCACCCATGAAGCCATCTGGCCCTGGAGTTTTCTTCACGGAAAGAATTTGATAATAAATTCAATTTCTTTAATAATTATGGGGTTATTTAGATTTTTCTTTTTTCTTAAGTCCATTGTGATAATTGTGTTTTTCAAGGAATTTGTCCATTTCATTTAAGTTGTCCAATTTATTAGAATAAAATTACTCATAATATCTTATTGTTTCTTTTATTATCTGCAGCATCTATAAAGATGTTCCTTTTTGTATGCCTGATTTGGTTATTTGTGTTTTCCCTTTTTTTCTTGATAAATTTTGCTAGGAAGTTATCAATTTTTTTAAAGACTTTATTTATTTATTTGACAGAGAGAAATCACGAGTAGATAGAAAGGCAGGCAGAGAGAGAGGGAAGCAGGCTCCCCGCTAAGCAGAGAGCCCAATGCGGGACTCGATCCCAGGACCCTGAGATCATGACCTGAGCTAAAGGCAGTGGCTCAACCCACTGAGCCACCCAGGCGCCCAGAAGTTATCAATTGTATTAATCCTTTCAAGGAACCAACTTTTGACCTTGTGTTCTTTGTCTACGTTCTATTTAATTGATTTCTGTTCTTATTTTTTTTTTAAAGATTTATTTATTTGACAGAGAGAGATCACAAGTAAGCAGAGAGGCAGGCAGAGAGGCAGGCAGAGAGAGAGGAGGAAGCAGGCTCCCCGCTGAGCAGAGAGCCCGATGTGGGACTCGATGCCAGGACCCTGAGATCATGACCTGAGCTGAAGGCAGAGGCTTAACCCACTGAGCCACCCAGGTGCCCCTGTTCTTATTTTTATTTCTTCTACTTATTTTGAATATAATTTGTTCTTCTAGCTTCTTAAAGTAGAAGCGTAAATCACTGATTTTGTACTTTTCTCTTTTTTAAGTATAAGCACTTTCTAATAAAACATTAAAAGCACACTACTGGGGTGACTGGGTGGCTTGGTTGTTTGGGCATCTACCTTCGGCTCAGGTCATGATCCTGGTGTCCCTGGATTGAGTCCCACATTGGGCTCCCTGCTCAGCAGAGAGCCTGCTTCTCCTTCTGTCTCTTGTCCCGCTTGTGCATCTCTCTCTCACATGCATGCTCTCACTCTCTCTCTCTCTCTTTCAAATAAATAAATATTTAAAAGCACTTTACTTTTGTTGCATCCCACAGTTTTGATATATTTTGTTCTTGTTTTCATTCTGCATAAAATAGCTTCTAATTTCCCCTTTGACCAAGGGTTATTTTCTAATATGTTGAAATTTTCATCAGTCATCAAGGAGATGCAAATTAAAATCTTAATAAGATGCCAGTCACACTCACTGAAATGGCTAATTCCAAGAATATTGATGAGAATAAGTGGTGGTAGGGGCGTTCAACAGTTGGAACTCTCATACATTGCTGGTGAGAGTATAAAATGCTACAACCAGTTTTGAGAACTATCTGGTAAATTTTTTTTTAAGATTTTATTCACTTATTTGGCAGACAGAGATCACAAGTAGGCAAAGAGGCAGGCAGAGAGAGGTGGAAGCAGGCTTCCTCCTGAGCAGAGAGCCTGATGCGGGGCTCGATCCCAGGACGCTGAGATCAAGACCTGAGCAGAAGGCAGAAGCTTTAACCCACTGAGCCACCCAGGCGCCCCTGTCTGGTAATTTCTTATAAAATTAAACGTACATCTATCATATGACCCAGCAATTCTACTCTTAGATATTTACCCAAGAAAAATGAAAACATATGTCCACAAAAATACTCGTATGCAAATGTTCCTGACAGCCTTATTCGTATATAGCCCAAAAGCAGAGACAGCCCAAATGTCCATCAATAGGAGAATGAGATGACAAATTATGAAATTCACACAACAGAATTTTACAACAAAAAAGATGAACTACTAACACACTCAACAATATAAATGAATCTCAAAACGATGATGTTAAGCAAAAGAAGAAAGACACAAAAGAGTATGAACTGTACAATTTTACTTATATGAAGTCCAGAAACAGACAAAACTAATTTTTGGTGTTTGAAGTAAGAAAAAGTGGTTGCCATTATTGGGAAAGCGATTTGTCAACAAAGGGATCAAGGAAATTTTCTGGGATAAGGGAAATATTCTATATATTCTTTGGAGTGAAGATTACACAGGTATATATACACAATTATCAGGACCTCTGGAACAGAACATTAAAGACCTGTGCATTTTATTATATGTAAATTGTGTGTGTATATATGCATGTTATGTATATTATAAAATAATTTTGAATTTTGTATGCAGAATTTCTAGGTCTTCCTATAGAATAGATTTCTCCTAGGGGCGCCTGGGTGGCTCAGTCAGTTAGCATCTGCCTTTGGCCTAGGTCATGATCCTGGAGTCTTGGGATACAGCCCCATGTCTGGCTTCCTGCTCAGTGGGGAGTCTGCTTCTTCTCTGTCTCCTTTTCTCTCTTTCTTTCTTCTCTTCTCTCTCTCCCCCTGCTTGTACTCTCTTTCCCACTCTCTCAAATAAATAAATTAATTAAATATTTTCAAAAAAGAATAGAGTTCTCCTTGGGGTGATTTTCCCTTTTTTCCTCCCAGTCACTCCACATGGATCTTAGAACTCTCAGTTTACCTTCCATTATCCTACTAAAATTGTGAGCACACTGCATTTGATCTCCCCTTTTAGCTGTTAACCCAATAGGTCAAGCATGATAGCATTTAAAGCTTTCCCTTGGCAAAGCATTCCCAGAGAAGCTGATTGCTATGTACTGAGTAGAGTACAGTCCAATCAATTTGGGAACTCCCTACTTTTAGATATCACCCCTATAGGTGAGTTCATTGTATCTTATTGGAATGACTGGGGAAGGAGTATTAGGTAACCAGGAATTGATTTTATAGCTGCATCAATACGATCCCTTTTTGTGGTATTTTCAGGTGTACTTTTCAAACATTCCAAATTATTTGAGATAGTACCACCATTCGAGGCTATTAGAGGTTATTTATTAGAGCCAAATCCATTTCCTTGGAAAGCTAGGCCTTCTGTGTTTCAAGTAGCTCTTTTTTTGAAGGTCAGAAATCAGAACAGTGATCTACCAAAGGAATTGTACTCAATTTTACACCCTTTTCAAGCAGTCACTCCCTCATCGTATCTGGTTTGGGGTGTGTTCTGCTACAGCGTTTATCTTGTTATTGGGATCTGTCCCCATATCCATGCCCTACTTCATAGGAATTGCTAACTTAAAAAAATGACACTTTCTTATGTGTGTTGGCAGCCTAGTTTTAGCCCAAAAGTCATCTTTCAGGAAGCTTTCCTGACCAGTTCCTGAAGACTAGGTTAGGGACTCTTAGATTAAAGTTCTGCCATCAGAGATTGATCAAACTTTATTGTAATTGTTGGACAACTGTCTCCTTCAATAGACTGTCAGTTTCTGGAGAGCAGAGATATTGTCTCTTTTGTTCCTCTTTTCATCACCAGTGCCTGGCATATCAAAGACACTTGTTGAATGAATTCATGAATGACTGCTGAATAATGAGCAGCCCAAGAAAACCTCCTTTATACTCACAAGTTGTTGGGTAAGACAGTTGCTCCCTTAAACAAACAACAAACAAAAACACTCCATGGTATGCCAAGACTTTATGTCACAGAGCTACAGTCTAAAGCAGGTGTAAAGGGGCTCAAAATCTCTATCAGGAAAGAGAAATACTGTCCCTACTCCGTCCTTGGAGAAAATATCATTATGCAAATGTGGACTTCTTCCAGGTGAAATAGTCTGAATTGTGCACACTTGGGCTTCTTCCTTTGCTAAGAGGTAGTGTGGTGCTGTGACGTGGGTGATTTAGAACCAGGTCTTTGCCATCAGTGGGTTCAAGCCCTACTCTGCTATTTACTCATAGCATGCAGTTTGTGCAAGTTACGTGACCTCTTGAAACTTGGTTTTTCTTGTCCATAAAATGGGGATAATATTACCATCTTCAGGGGATTGTGAGATTAAATAACAAAAGGTCCATATAAAGTTCCTGGCCTGAAGGAAGTGCTCACCAAATATTACTTATGATGATGATGATATGATAGTTTTCCAGAGAAAAGCAGTATCATAAAAGACTGGTCTCAGCCAATCATTTTCCCTTGAGAGAAATCTACAAGCTCAGTCCCTGTGAAGCTGGGGGAGGTGGTCTGTTTTGGGCTCCCAGAGCCCTCAGCCATGGCATTTTCCTGTGGCCCCTATGGCTGGAATGAGACTGCATCAGTAAAGCAAAGTGTGGATCACTTCCTACAGGATCAGCCCACACTCTGATAGGTGGCCATCTTGGGGCTTTCAGCCTGGAAAACCAGCAGCCAGGTCATTCACTCTAAAGACAGTCCTCCCAAACTCCCTCTGTATCCTAGAGAGGAGGTGGGAAGATAAGGAACAATTGAATGGAAGGCTACGCATATACAAATTGTCCACCAACTCTCTTACTCGTTGACTTTTTTAAAAAAAGCTTTTGCCTCTTTGAGAGAGCCCGAGAGAGACAGAGAGAGAGAGAGAGAGAGAGAGAGAACACTGCGCACACGAGTTGGGAGGGGGGAGGGACAGAGGGAGAAGCAGGGTCCCCACTGAGCAGGGAGCCCGATGCATGCGAGGCTCAATACCCAAGATCCTGAGATCATGACCTGAGCCGAAGGCAGAGGCTTAACCCACAAAGCCACCCAGGCGCCCCTCTCTTATTCATTATTATTTGGTATTATTCAGAGAGAAAAATTAAACAATTTTAAAAGGTGACTCTGTTGGTTTTAAGCCTACTTCATAAATAAAAGATTTACCTAGCTGTGAAAGTGGCTTACACAACAAAGGATGTGCACAGATCCTATAAATTTATCATGTATATGTGTTGTGCACGTGAGGGGGAGATTTGTACAGATAAGAACAGAAAAGGACACCAAGTTCCAGAAGAGTATGGGACCCTGGGAGAGAAGGACACGGGAGCTGTCCTGGAGGGGGAATGGGAGGGTCTAAGGACAATGAGGCAGAAGAGACCACAGAGCCTAGTAAAGTCCGGAGTTCTGAGGACTTGGTTCTCACAGTCTGTAGCTTAAAAGGGCCCAGCCTCTTCACTGCTGGGAAGCAGAAGAGGACCCAGAATTTGTAACCCAATGGCTTTAGCAGCAAACAAGATGTGTAGTACATCCTTACTTGTGTTCTCAACAGTGTGTAGAGATGACACAATATAGATGATATATGTGTATATGCAGAGAATAACATCTGTATTTGGTGGTTATCTGAGAGGGAATTATGAAGGACTTTTGCTTTCTAAGCCACACATTTCTGAAATGTCCAATGGTTTATGCTGAGCATGTATTATTTATAAAAAGTGGGAAAGAGTTTTAAAATCTAATAACATGTAAAAAGCGAAAACTTGGATATGACCTAACTAGTCATCAACTGGGAGAGGTTAGAATATTGATCACAGATTCATCCTACAGACTACTATGCCAGCCTGAAAAGTATGAGTTAGATCCATATGTCCCATTATGGAAAAAATAGCACAATACTGTTGGGTTTAAAAAAAAAAAAGCAAAACTGTAGTGAAATGTAGTTGATATAATTCCCTTTGGGTGGGTAAAAATAAAGCCTCAGTGATGTATTTATATAAAAATCATGGGTTTGTACACTTGAGATTTGCACAATTTAAGTTATAACTCAATAAAAAATTTTTTTAATCTTCATGAAATTCTGTTGTTTGTGTCTGTGTATATATGAGTTAGTATGTGCACAGAAAAAGATCTAGGCAAAGGCTCCTGGCTGGCTCAGTGGAAAGAACCTGTGGGGGTGCCTGGGTGGCTCAGTGGGGTAAGCCTCTGCCTTCCGCTCAGGTCATGATCTCTGGGTACTGGGATCCAGCCCCTATGGGGTTCTTTGCTCAGCAGGGAGCCTGCTTCCTCCCCACACCATCTGCTTTCCTCCCCCCAACCGCCTGCCTCTCTGCCTACTTGTGATCTCTCTCTCTGTCAAGTAAATAAATAAAATCTTAAAAAAGAGAGAGAGAGAGAACCTGTGAATGCTGACCTACAAGCTGTGAGTTTGAGCCCTATGTTGGATGCAGAGATTACTTAAATAAATAAACTTTAGGAAAAAGATTGAGACAGATGAAGACCAAATTTTTAACAGTGATTACTCAGTTACTCCTGGGGAACTGCATGGGAAAGGTGAGAGAAGATTTCTTTTATTTTTTGCTTTACAGACGCCTACATTATTTACATTTTAAAATACTGAGCATGATTTGCTTTTATTAAAAACAACAACAAAAGAAATAGAAAAAAATTCTTTGGCTTCCATGGGGTTTCCTAAATCACCCCATTGATGGTGCTTTCCCTCCCACTTGGTGGGTAAGGAACATGAAAAATGAGAACATACCAAAACCTTCAGGCCAGTCGTGCCCAGTCTCGATAACGGTGTTCCTGATGGCCCTCCAATTTACACTGAGGACACTGAACTTGTTGGTTTAAGTCCATCTTGTTTGATGGACTTAAAAGCAGAGAAAACTTTAATGCTATAGTCTCGCGATCTTGTAACATCGGCACTCCTTTGGGGAGAAAACTTTAATGCCATAGTCTCGGGATCTTGTAACATCGGCACTCCTTTGGGGAAAGAATCGGGATTCAGCGGAGAAGCTCCGCGTGAACATTATCACATTTTAAACGTCTCTTGTTACCGACGCCCTAGAAGCATGCCTTTGGAAAGATTCTTGTTCCAGTAAAAGTAAGCCATTGGGGGGCGCCTGTGGCTCAGTGGGTTAAAGCCTCTGCCTTCCGCTCAGGTCATGATTCCAGGGTCCGGAGATCGAGCCCCGCATCGGGCTCTCTGCTCCGTGGGGAGCCTTCTTCCTCCTCTCTCTCTGCCTGCCTCTCTGCCTAGTTGTGATTTCTCTCTGTCAAATAAATAAAGTATTAAAAAAAAAAAAAAGTAAGCCATTGGACACCAGACACGGGGACCCTGGTACGCGAGGCTGATTTTGAGAAGCGTCCGCCAAGCGGGAGAAAGCAGCCAAAGCAGCCTCTACCGCGCGGCCCCTCCCTCCAGCCTCCGGCATGATTTGAGGTGGGGTCCCGAGCTCCAGAGGGGCGGAGCGGAGCACCCGCACCCCAGGCCGTCGAACAGCGTCCTCCCCCTGCAGCCCGTCTCGCGTGCTTTCCAGGAGCCACGCGGATTTAGACGGATGGTTGGGCCACCTTCAGGAAGGTGAAGAACCAAAGTGAGGAGCACCAAATACTGCAGGGAAAGGGGCCGCACCTTGCCGAGCTTCAACCTTCAGAATAATGGTGGTAACTAGTGGATCACCCACGTCCATCATTAAGGCTTGAAAGAGGGGGTGACTCGCGGAGTTTACCTTTTTTTCCAAAAGTGAAAATTTCTTTAATATGTTTCATTATAAAAGTAACATGTGTATCGTAAACGAGTCAAACGATACAGGATAACAAATGGTTTGTGCCTGCCTAAACTTTTTTTTTTAATTTATTTATTTATTGTATGGTGGTGCGGGAAGGGGCAGAGGGAGAGGGAGAGTCTCAAGCAGCCTCCTCACTTGTCGCGTGTCTGTCCAAACTTTTTTTTTTTAAGATTTTATTTATTTATTTGACAGAGAGAGATATCACAAGTAGGCGGAGGGGCAGGCAGAGAGAAAGAGGAGGAAGCAGGCTCCCTGCTGAGCAGAGAGCCCAATGAGGGCTCCATCCCAGGACTCTGGGATCATGACCTGAGCCAAAGGCAGAGGCTTTAACCCCCTGAGCCACCCAGGCGCCCCTGTCCAAAATTTTAATGTAATTATTGTATGGCTATATATACATACGGTATGACATAGTGGTTAAGAATACAGGCTGACTTTGACAATCAACCATTAATCTGGACCTCAGTTTTCTCAAATACAAGATGAGGATAATAATAAATTCTACTTAAAATGCTTTTGCGTAACTGGACTCATACTACACATAAGGGTCTCTACATTCACTGTTTTCAACTTTATTTTTGAAATATTTATAGATTCACAGAAAGTTCCAATGTACCCTTCTAGTACAATATCAAAACCAGGAGATCGATGCTGCTATAATGTACATATCATTTAGTGTCATTTTATCCCATGTGCATATTCTTGGAACTACTGTCCTTGCAATCAAGATGCAGAGCTATTCCATTACAACAGTGATCCTCATCATGGGACCTTTTCATGGTGACATCCACCACCCTCCACCCCAACATCTCTAACCCCTGGCAATTACTGATCTATTTCCTGATCTATTTTTATTTCCCAACTCTGTAATTTTGTCACTTTAAGAGTGTTATGTAAATGAAATCATACAGTATGTGACCTTTGAGTTTGGCTTTCCTTGCTCAGCATAAAGTCCTTGAGATCCATCCAACTTGGGTGTATCAACTGTACCGACATTAGTTCCTTTTTATTTCTGTGTAGTATTCCATTCTATAGTACTTATTCTTTTTTTTTTTTAGAATATCAACACTTTGCAGTCTCTAACGAATTCATTGATTGAGGCATGGAGCATACATGGATGTAACTTTTTAGAAAGAGACAACCAGACACTATGTGCTTTCTTTCTTTCTTAAGATTTGTTTATTTGGGAAAGAGAGAGAGCACACACAAGCAGGAGTGGCAGAGGGAAAGGGAGAAGGAATCTCAAGCCAACTCCATGCTGAGTGGTTAACCAGTTGCAGGATTGGATCCCATGATCCATGAAATCATGACCTGAGCCCAAAACCAAGAGAAGAATGTTAACCAACTCTACTACTCAGGCACCCCAACACTGTGTGTTTTCTGTTATAAGTATACCACACCAGTTATGAAGTAGTCGGGTTTTTTTAAGATTTTATTTTTAAGTAATCTATACACCTAATGTGGGGCTCAAACCCACAAGTCTAAGATTAAAGGTTGCATGCTCTACCAGCTGAGCCAGCCAGGCACCCTAATCTTGCCATCAGATCTCTACATTCAACTCTAAAGTAGCAGGGAGTAGAAAGGAAATCATGTCAAGACTACCCCTTGCAGGGGCACCTGGGTGGCTCAGTGGGTTAAAGCCTCTGCCTTCGGCTCAGGTCATGATCCCAGGGTCCTGGGATCGAGCCCGGCATCAAGTCCTACATCGGGCTCTCCGCTCAGCGGGAAGCCTGCTTCCTCCTCTCTCTCTCTGCCTGCCTCTCTCCCTGCTTGTGATCTCTGTCGAATAAATAAATAAAATTAAATAAAATTAAAAAGACTACCCCTTGCAAACACAACCAGGAAAACCCAGATTGTGAGAAACTGCATGACAAACATCACAATTTCTTCAGCAAATAAACTGCAAATGAGCACATTCTCTCTCTCTCTCTCTCCCTCTGCCCCCCCCCCACACACAGGTGGAGGAAACTTATAAATCAAGGGAAATTTAAAAATCCCCATCAAAAACTTGTACATACTCATAGAACATTATTAGTAATAGTCAAAAAATGGAGACAATCCCAATGTTTATCAGCTAATGAATGAGTAAACAAAACATAGTACATTCATACAATGAAATACTGCTTACCAAGAAAAAGAAATGAAGTATTAATACATGCTACAACATAGATGAACCTTGTAAGCATGAAAGTGAAAACTTTGTAAACATGACCAGTGAAAGAAACTAGTCACAAAGGACCACAAATTGTATGAGTCTATTTACATGAAATGTCAGAATAGGCAATTCCATAGAGATACAAAGCAGATAGGGAGAGATGAGAGAATTGGGGAGTGATGGCCAAGGGGAGGGAGTTACTTATGGCAGGGAGAGGACAGTGTTCTAAAACTGATTGTGCTGATGGATGTACAAGTCTGCAAATACATTAAAATCTATTAAATTATACTCTTCAAGTGGGTGAATTGTATGGTATGTGATTACATATTAATAAAACTGTGAAAAAGTATTTGAGAAAGGTATCAATCAATCATAATGTGTGGACCCTACTTACATTCTGATTCAGACAATTAAAGAAGATACCCGTGACAAAATTGGAAATTGGAGGGCACCTGGGTGGCTCAGTGGGTTAAGCCTCTGCCTTTGGCTCAGGTCATGATCCCAGGGTACTGGGATCAAGCCCCGAATCAGGCTCTCTGCTCAGTGGGGAGCCTGCTCCTCCTTTCTCTCTCTGCCTGATTCTCTGCCTACTTGTGATCTCTCTCTGTCAAATAAATAAATAAATAAAATCTTTTTAAAAAATTGGAAATTGGAACACTGACTAGATATTTGAGGATATTAAAGATTTATTCCTTTAAAAGATAATATTGTGGTGATTTTTAAAAAAATATTTTATTTTTAGGGACACCTGGGTGGCTCAGTTGGTTAAGCCGCTGCCTTCAGCTCAGGTCATGATCCCAGGGTCCTGGGACTGAGTCCCACATCGGGCTCCTTGCTCAGCAGGGAGCCTGCTTCTCTCTCTGCCTCTGCCTGCCACTCTGCCTGCTTGTGCTCACTTTCTCTCTCTCTCTCTGTTACAAATAAGTAAGTAAGTAAGTAAGTAAGTAAATAAATAAATAAATAAAATCTTTTAAAAACTATTTTAAGTAATTTCTATACCCAATATGGAGCTTGAACTCACAACCCAAGGATCAAGAGTCACATGCTCTACTGACTGAGCCAGCCAAGTGCCCCTGTGGTGATTTTTTGGTTAGTGTTGTTTCTTCCAGAGATACACACTGAAATACTTATAGATGAAATGATGTCTGGGATTTGCCTCAAAATAATATAAGAAATAAGTTAGTGGGAATACAAATGAAACAAGACTTCCTATGAGGTAGTAATTGTTAAAACTGGGTGATGAATGCGTGAGGGCTTATTATAATCTGCTTTCTACCTTTGTCAATGTTGAAAATTTTCCATAATAAAAATACATATCAATAAACGTATTTTCATGTCAATACATGAAGACCTACTTCATGCTCTTTAAGAACTGCATAACCTCCCATATTTATTTAATCAGTTATCTGTGAGAGGACGTTTGGATTGTCTCCAAATATTCAATATACTAAATAATACCTCAGGAAATATCCTTGTACAAATGTCTCTGCCCAAGTAACTGACTATTTCCTTAGAATAAATTCCTAGAAGTGAAAGTGCTAGGTGGGAGGATGTGCATGTTTTAGTATTTTTACATGTGGAGAGATTGTTCTCTAGAAAAATCCTTGAGGTTATCTGTTTCCCAACACTTCCAATAACACGTTGGTCATTAGCAAGACTTTTCTTCTTTTTGTTTAAGTTTACCACAATATAACTTATATTCACTCATTTCAAAGGTACAAGTCAATGATTTTTGGTATATTTATAGAATTATGCAAACATCCCAGGAACTAATTTTAGAACTCCTTTATCATCCCATATCTAGTCACTCCTTCATCAAACTCCCAGTCCTAGGCAACCATGAATCTACTTCCTGTCTCCATAGATTTGCCTTTTCTAGATGTTTCACATAGACGGAATCATACAACATGTGTTCTTTTGTGTCTGGTTTCTTTCACTGAGTATAATGTTTTTGAAGTTCATCCATGCTTTAGCATGTATCAGTATTTTGTTCCTTTTTATTGCTACGTAGTATTCCATTGTATAGATACACCACATTTTGTTTATGCATTCATCACTTGTTTAATACATTGTTTGAGAAACAACACAAATTCTGTTTCCAGTTTTTGGCTCTTACAAATAACACTGCTATGAACATTCACTTGCCAAATCTGTGTGGACTTATGGTTTCATTTCTCCTGGGTAGATTGCTGAAGGCAGAATTGCTATGTCCTCTGAAAATTTTAATTCAACATTTTGAGAAACTGACCACCGGTTTTCCAAAGCAGCTGTACCATTTTACATTCCCACCAGCAGTGTACGAGGATTCTAGTTTCTCCACATTGTCACCAATCCTTATCCGCTTTAAAAAAAAAATTATTATTATGCTAGGGATGCCTGGCTGGCTCAGTGGGTGGAGTATGCTACTCTTAAGCTCCTAAAAAAAAATATATATATATATATATATATGTATATGTATATATTTATAATTATAATAATTATTATTATTATAGTCATCCTAGTAGGTCGCATCTCATTGTGGTCTTGATTTACATTTCTCTGATGGTTTTTTTAAAAATATTTTATCTATTTATTTGACAGACAGAGATTTCAAGTAGGCAGAGAGGCAGGCAGAGAGAGAGAGGAGGAAGCAGGCTCCCTGCTGAGCAGAGAGCCCCATGCGGGGCTCAAGGTTCAATCCCAGGACCCTGGGATCATGACCTGAGCTGAAGGCAGAGGCTTTAACCCACTGAGCCACCCAGGCACCCCACATTTCTCTGATGGTTAATAAGGTTAATAAGGTTGAACATCTTTTCACATGCTTATTGGCTATTTGTATATGTTCTCTGGAGAAATATCTAGTCAAGTCCTTCACTCATTTTTAAAATTGTATTGTTTGTCTTTAATCCATTTATTCTTTGCCAGTGTGTGAGGTGAAAAATTGTTTCCATTTACATTTATTTAATTATCATTAAATTGGACACCTTTTCACATATTTATTGGCCAAATATATTTTTATTTGTGAATTTTCAGTGCTTATAAGAGCTCTTTTTTTTTTTTTTTTAGATTTTATTAATTTATTTGACAGAGAGACAGCCAGAGAGGGAACACAAGCAGGGGGAGGAGCAGAGGGAGAGGAAGAAGCAGGCTTCCCTTAAGCAGGGAGCCCACCTAGGATCATGACCTAAGCAGAAAGTAGAGCCACCCAGGCGTTCCTATATAAGAGCTCTTTTTACATGAGAAAAGATTAAAGCTTTTTGGGAGGCCTGGGTGTCTCAGTTGGTTAAGCTTCTGCCTTTGGCTCAGGCCCTGTCCCAGCGTCCTGGGATGGAGAGCTGCATTGGGCTCTTGCTCAGCGGGGAGCCTGCTTCTCCATCTCCTGCTCCCCCTGTTTGTGCTCTCTCTCTATTTTAAAAAAAAAATTAATTAAAAAAATAAATCTTTTAAATTAATTTTTTAATGTAATTTTATTTTACTTTTTTTATTTGACAGAGAGAGAGAGCATGAGAGAGCCAAGCAGGAGGAGCGGCAGAGGGATAGGGAGAGAGAGAAGCAGACTCCCCTTTAATCAGGGAGCCCGATGCGGGGTCGATCCCAGGACCCTGAGATCATGACCTAAGCCGAAGGCAGACGCTTAACCATCTGAGCCACCCAGGCACCCAAACCTTTCTTATACATGTTAAAATTACTTTCCCAAATTTTCATCTGACCACAGCAACTGTGCATGCCATCTTCATACAAATAATCCATACAGCTCAGGGTAATTAGGTTATAGACCGACACTTGATCCTGCCCAACGACACCTAGTAATTGGTCCTAAAGTCAGCTGATCACCCCATGATGTTCACCATCCTCTATCCCCTAGCCATACTGAAGTAACCCATTGAAGCCCCTCTCCCTTGATTATGGCATCAAGTTCTGCTCCAGAATAATCCCCTGCAAAGAGATACAAAGATGATAAGACTTTTACTCCCAACTCACCCTCCTCTTTTAACAAGGACCTGAATAATCTCATTTATTGAATAATCTCAATCTCATTTATTGTCCTTCTAACAAGGACCAAGTATTCCAGACACTTTGCTTCAGCGCCATATGCAGATCATTATCTCTATACTGTTGTGTTCCTCAGGTAACAGATGAGGAAATGAAGCTGGTGGGGAGGGGGCATTAACTCGCCCAAGGTCACAGAGCTAGGGAGTTGTGCAGCTGGGATTGGACCTAGGAGTTGTGTGGCTGGGATTGGACAAATCAGATAGACTCTAAAGACAGTGCTTTTGCCCATTGAGCTACATTTCTGCAAGTTCTGCAGCCACGGCTTCCTGTTAGCTTCAGGTGTGCTGGAGAAGAAAGGCCAAAGAGCCAAGGCTGGGAAATATCCACCCGGTGAATATTTGACATTAGGAAACAGACTGGAAATTCGGAATCCTACTGCCCCACACTGAAATGGAGGATGATTTTTCTCAAGGGTGGCTCAGTTTTCTGCCATTCTTTCAACAAATAGTTCCTGAGCATTTAAGAACCCCTGAACTATGCCTGGCATGTGTCAGGTGATGGGCAATAACTATTTGTTCCATGAATGAATAGATGATTGAGTAAATGAACAAATGGGCATCTCCTGCATTCCAAGTATTGCGCCAGGGTCTTGGGATACAGTGAATAAGACTGACTTAAAGATGCTCATGGTTAAGTGGAACCATGATATATAGGGACCATAATATACAGGAACATGATATGTAGGAGATAGATACATAGATGATATAGGAAATTATAATCCTGAGACAAATACATAATAGATTATAATCCTGTGGGATAAACTCTATAGCATCAGCAAAAACAGCAATCGTTTTTACTGCACTTTGACTCTAAGCTTTGCCTCACTTAAATCCTCTTGACTACCCTATGAGGTGAATACTATTTTTATTTTGTGGACTAGTAACAGTTTCCAGATAAAGAAACTAAGGCTTTGGTAGAGATAGGCATAGGGACCTAAACAGCGCAATGGAGGGGTCTTAATACAGCTTGTGGATTTCAGAGGAGTCTTGGAAAGGAAGACATCTCATTTGAAGCCCAAATTAGAGGTAGGAAGTAACCTGGCCTAGGCGAAGAGAGGCCGCCTTTCCAGGCGGAGGGAAAGCATGCACAAAGGTCTGTGAGTTAGGGGGAAATAGCTGTGGCTTCTCCTTCTGTAGCATTAGCTTTCATGATTCAGAAGTCCCAGGGCGATGCGCCTGGGTGGCTCAGTCATTGAGCTTCTGGCTTCGGCTCAGGTCATGATCCCAGGGTCCTGGGATTGCGCCCCACATCGGCCATCAGGCTCCCTGCTCAGCAGGAAGCCTGCTTCTCTCTCTCCCACTCCCCCTGCTTGTGTTCCCTCTCTCGCTGTGTCTCTCTCTGTTGAATAAATAAATAAAATCTTTAAAAAAAAAAAGTCCCAGGGCAAGCACCTGCTCTGTGCCAGCTCTTCCCATCTTCCCCCAAAGACCTTTCCGTCATCTTGTAGACCATAGCCTGTAACCAGAGTGCCCTTTGAGAGTACCAGGTTCCTCCAAACACTGCCAGGCTTCTGGGGATGGGTGGCTGAACTGAGGCCTGTCATACTCACAGGGCGACCAGAGCAAGATCACTGTGGCCACCTGCTGACACTAAAGCCAGACAGGAAGTCAAGCATGTGTGTATGTATGCAGGGCCCCTTGGTGAGCCACCCCCACCCCTAAAACTATCACTTAACATGGCCATCAGGAGGGAGACAAAATCCTTCTTGCAGTCTAATTTCAACTATTTCTACACCTGTTCAGCTCCCTCGCTTGAGTTCTGTACTGAGGGGATGTAATTTTTTTTTTTTTTTCTGAGGGGATGTAATTTTTAAGGCCCTCTGTAGCTTTTCCTTTTTCCACTAGGTTCCAGGTACAGTCTGTCAAACTCTGAGGTAGGGGGTGGGGGGGTGGGGGGGGAAGAAGGCAGCGGAGGGGATGGGAGTGGGGGCACTGGCCACTCTTGCTCTTAGGTCTTTCTCGACCCTGCACCTATCTCTGGAACCCCAGGTGCTGTCTGCTGGCATCCAGAGGTGGGGAGCTGAAGGGGACAGTCACACCTGGCCTAGCTTTGGAGTGTGGTTTTCTCACCTATTTCCACCCAAATCTTTATACTTTTGCCTCGGAGGCCCTGGGGGACTATTGGCCCCTTCCAGAGGAAGGAGACAGTAGGGTGATTGGACTACATTTAGAACTAGGCCTCTGCCTAGGGTTTAATAATCATCACAAAGGTCTTCCTGGCTAGGGTACAGGAGTTCGGAGCCTCCTAAGGCGATTTCACATTTAGGATTCTCAGGCCTCCTTTGATCCCCTACCCCATGCTGAGGGAGTATCTAGGCTGGGCCTTCAGCGATGGCCACGTAATGCATAACTATGGTTCCTTACCACACTCAGTACCAGATCTTCAACACTTGGTAATAAAAATAGCTCGACTTTGCTGCGTGCTTATTAGGCACCAAACCCCTCACAACTATTTTGGGCAGAAGATACTGTTACAGATAAGGAAAAAAAAAAGGCTTAAGGTCTTTAACTGTTCCAAGTGACAAGGCATCCAAAGGGCTGGGCTGGCACTGAAAGCCCAAGCCAGGACTCTGAAACCAGTGCTTTCTGCCTCCTAGCCAGCCGCACCTCCAAACCTGTCCATCTTCCCCCTCCTGCTGGTAGTTCATATTCCCCTGACCTTGTATGAGGAGTTTTTCCCAGGCCCTTCTCTCACCTCTCTGATCCACCCACTGGGATTTTCTTTTTTTTTTTTTTTTTTTTTTTTTTTTTTTTTTTTTTTTTTTTTTTTTTTTTTAAAGATTTATTTATTTGACAGATAGAGATCACAAGTAGGCAGAGAGGCAGGCAGAGAGAGAGAGAGGAGGAAGCAGGCTCCCAGCCAAGCAGAGAGCCCGATGCGGGGCTCGATCCCAGGACCCTGGGATCATGACCTGAGCCGAAGGCAGAGGCCTCAACCCGCTGAGCCACCCAGGCGCCCCACCCACTGGGATTTTCAATAGCCCTCATCATCAATCATTGTCTCTCCAATTATTCCAGACCCTCCTAGGGACACAAAGGGATTAATTCCCCAACTTATCTTCAGAGCTCTTATTCTACCACTGGCTAGCTCTATGGCCTTAGTGAAATCACTTGGCTCCTCTGTGCCTCAGTGACTTATCCATACATTGGGAATAAAGACAATACCTACCTCCACAGGCTTTGGTGAGAATTGAAATCATATAATGCCTGTAAGTCATTTAGCACAATGTCTAAAATGAAATCCCGAGGAAAAGCAGAATGGTTTAGGTCATCAGTTTAGTACCACTGACCCTAATCCACCACTCCCTAGGGACAGGCTTCCCTCCCCTCCTAAAGATCTCTTGGGGGGTCCTGGTTGGTGGGGAACTAGAAGAACACACTGGGAAGCTGGAGTAGGGGAGCCAACTGGTTCCGTATTTATATGAAACATTTTCTAGTTTCACATCCCAGGACTCCCTAGAAACAAGTGCAAACCCAGGTTGGCTTCCTTTCCTCCCGTCCACACCTCTCCACCAAATGACAGCTTTATCTCCTAACTTGACTCTTAAAATCTTTTTTTTAAAATATTTAATTTATTGGGGCGCCTGGGTATCTCAGTCTTTACGTGTCTGTCTTTGGCTCAGGTCGTAATCCCAGGGTCCTCGGATCGAGCCCTGCATCAGGCTCCTTGCTCAGTGGGAAGTCTTCTTCTCCCTCTCCCTCTGCCTGCTATTCCCCCTACTTGTGCTCTCTCTCTCTCTCTTGGTCTCTCTCTCTCTCTCTCTGTCAAATAAATAAATAAAATCTTTAAAAAATTAAAAAGATTTAATTTATTTGAGAGAGAGAACGCGTGTGTGTGCACGCGCGCACACACACACACACGCAGGGGGAGGGATGGAGGAAGAAGGAGAAGCAGACTCTGGGCTGAACAGAAAGGCTGACACAGGGCTCAATTCCAGGACCCTGGCATCATGACCTGAGCCAAAGGCAGGTGCTTAACTGACTGAGCCACCCAAGTGCCCCCTTGACTCCTAAAATCTGACACTAAATAGGTGCATCTGTATTTTGACAATATAATTAAAAATGGGGGCATCTGAGCTCCCCCTGCTTGTGCTTGCTCTCTCTCTCTGTTAAATACAAAAATAAAATCTTAAAAAAAAAAAGGATGCCCTTTGACCCAGCAAATCCACACCTAGAAATGTACCTTGAAATAACTAAGGGACTTTGTGAGGATTTTGTTAGAAGGATGGTCCTCTTGTGTTATTTATAACCAGAAACAAGCTCTGTGTCTAATGATAGGTGATGGGCTACACACACACACATCCACACACACAAACACACACACACACACACATCTATCTCTAACGCAACACTCTATAGCCATTACAAACTGTGCAGCAGAAGGTTTTAGTGATTGGAGCAAATGTTCAGAATATGTTTTGTTTAACTTTTCATATTTTTGAGGAAAATGATAAAATTTATACAAAATATTTCTTTTTGTTGCTTCTCTGTGGCTTCTAATTTATTTGCAAACAAGTGTATATTTACCCTGTAATGAGAAAAGAAAAAGCCCACATTTGGCAAAACTTGGGTAGAGATGGCTGTTGATAGACTGGCTTTATATTTAGTCCCTGGATGGATTCCTGGCTCCCTGTGGCCCACTGAACTCCAGAATAAGAAACCCCAGCAGATCTAAAAGTTTGGGTCAAAAGAAAAGCAGTAGCAACAAAGAAGACCCAAGCACTTCTGTGGTCTCTTTCTGGACACTCTTTGGCATCAGCAGGTGTGTATTTGGTGATCTGGAGAGTTGAGGACGCCACCAGTCAGGGCCAAGGAGAGCACTTCTCTTTTTTTGATTTGGACAATTGATGCTTTCTCATTCTCATACAAATGGACCTCCAAGACAAGCCCTAAAGGAGCTGCCTTCCATCCAGTGGGTCCTTTGGTGTCCACTGGCACCTAAAGATCTGAGCTACCTCCTCCAGAGGTGCAGCCCTCCCATCTTTCTCCCACTGTTGTCCCCCCTCCATTGTCCTCTGTTCAGGTGATGAACCCAGGCTATCTGTGAGGGGGAGGAGAGGATGCTCATTTCTACCCAGGGGTGCTGTGAATGATGACTACAGAGATTGACTGGGGGTAGTTCATATTGGCTGGGGAGTCCGCAGAAGACTTAAGAGGATAAGCTGGACGCTAGGCTTCTGTATCTTCAACGGCTTCTCGAGTATTTTTTGAATACTTCCTGCATGTCATGTTTAGCACTAAGCACATTCACAGTATCATCTGATGCCATTTGAGGCCTCTAAGCACTGCACAGCATCGCTGGTCCCTAGTTCACATAATCCTCTCATCCCACTTGTCACATCTTGTGACAAGTCATCAGAGATGACTGACTCATCTCTGTCATTAGACTGTGAGTCCCAAGAGGGCAAGAAGGACATTGTTCTATATGTCCCATCTATTGAGCATTGCCCAGCCCAATGTCTAGAACACATATTCATAAGTACTGGGGAAACTCAGATAGCTGGGAAGGGGGTTAATACTCCATGCCCCTCACTTCTGTGAGATTGGCCCAGTTCAGTGGAGGCTTGGGATGACATGATTGGTGGGTGAGTGCTGAAGGACATTGGGCATGAGTATGGGAGTACCAGGTTATTTAAGGAGTCTGCTGGGGCCCATATTACCCTCAGAGACTGTCGATTCAGACCTCCAAGAGCTCACATGGTCCCAGATCTGGTTGGTCTCCTCACATATGCTTGCCTCTGGTTTTCAGGGGACCAATGCCAATGGACAGGTGACTCAGTGCCATCCATTCCCAGATCCAGAAAAGTTGCTCAGATAAGTGTGCAGCAATAGCCTCTAAGAACCTATAAACCAGTCTGTCTGGAGACCTGACCTGCTTCCTGTGCCAGGGTGGGGGTGGGAGGGCAGTCAGGGGGGCTCCTCAGAGCCTGGCCACCTGTTGAGCTAAAGGGTGAGGGAAACTCTTTTTATTTACTCCTCCCTCCCTGATCCTCTTCTCTTTTAATATCCCAACGCAATCATCTCCCCAGCTATTTCTGTCCCTTTAAGCACAGAGTGATCAAACATATTCATAACTGTGACATATTTTTCCTCAGTCTTTCCATTTTGTTTCTGATAACGCCAATTCTGGGCATCTTCAAACTTTGGAATCATGGGGGGGGCGGGGGTTGACAGGTTTCTCTCCTCAAAAGTGAGAAGAGAAAATGGGAAAAGGTAGTCAGGTCAAGGCACAGAGAAGTCTGTGATAAAACCAACAAAGGATGTTGAAGAGAGGGAGGAAGGAGAGGGAGGAAGAGATGGGAAATGACAGGAAATGAGACTGAAAGGTTCTTGCAGGCTAAGCTAAAGTTTTGGACTGGATCCTGAGGGCAGTCAGAAGCCATCGAAAAGTCTGGGTCAGTGACTATATTTCAACAACACAAAGAGAAACGTTCAAATAGCTGGTATGTATTGACCACTTGCTTTATAATGAAAAACATGATTCATGTACAATTCCAACAATCTTATGAGTGGTATTACGAATTCCATCTAATCTGAAGGGAAACTGGAGCAGGAGATAATTTCCTCAAGGTCAGAGCTAGCGTTTGATTCTAGAGTCTATTCCTCTACTTACACAGGCAGACCTGAGAGAGGGCAGGGTTCAGGGAAGGGCTCTGGAGAGGGCAGAAAAGCCAACCAGACTCCACGACTGCCCGAATGTGGGCGTGAGGACGACAGCGCTCTCCAGACTGGCGCCCAGGTTTCGGAACCGCGCGCGCCAGAAACGTGTACAACCGCGGACTCTCTAAGGAAAAAGCGCGGAGGCGAGGGCCCCAGGCGGCCAGGCAGCGGGCGGCTCCAAGGCTAACCGCTCCGCCCGAAGAGGGCGGGACCTGTCGCCCATGCGGAACCGGAGCTGGAGCCCGAGCCCAAGCCGGAGCCGGAGCGATCCCTGGCAGGCTAAGCGGGTCTTCCCTAACCTCGCCGAGAGCCAAGCCAGGTTGGCCGGGCCGAGAAGTGCCGGGAGCAGTGCCATCTAGCGGACGCGCGGGCCTTGGCACCCGAGCCCCATGAGGTCACCGCCCCGAGGTATGCCGGGAATGGTAGAAGCTGGAGCGAGGGGACCAAAGGGACAGAGGAAGGGTTTGGAACCAGCCGCAGTCTGGGCCTGTCTGACCTCTCTCCACCTGTGGACTCAGCGCGCGCCTGAGTGTGGGGCCTTCCGACTCGAGTCCCGGGCGTGCGGTACCTTCCCCAACCCTACCTATCCTGTGCATCCTCAGGCAGCAGGCACGGCCACAGAGGAGGATCCCACCTCCTCTCCCAAAGCTGGCTTCTTCTTTGTCCCCACCGCCTCGTTCTTGATTCAGGCCAACATCCACTCCAGCTGGAAGGCCACATCAGCCAGCAGTACAGTGCTCTTCAACCCATTTTGCAGAGGGGTCTTCCTAAAGATTCTGGTGTTCCCAGGATGAACGCTCTTCAGTGGCTTTCCTTTTCCTTTGGTTTAGAGATCAAACTCGGTCTGACCTACCAGGCTTTCACAGTGTGGCCCCTGTGAACTCCAGCCCATCTTCCTAATGCTTTTCTCACATGTTGAGCCAGAGTCCCACCTGTATGGAAATCACTAGCGGGGCTTGTTAACTGTGCTGATTTGGGGTCCCCACCTCAGGCCCTGGAAGTGGCACCCATGCTTGACAGTTCTCTTGTGGTTGACACTCACTTCTTGCAGCTCTTGAAAAATCCCAGGGCTCTTCCCCCCTGGCCTGCACACAGGCTCCTCTTGCCTAGAGACTATACCTTGCCCATTCCTTTGGATGGAGTTTAAAGGCTCCTCTCTCCTGCCCTCTGCAGGCCCTGGGCTTTCTCCTAAAACAGGACTAACTAAGTGGAGTTTTGCCTGTCCCCTCCTTTGTCTGTCCCTACAACCACAACGTAAGCTCCCATGGCAAGGTGCCTGGTACACGGGAGGGGCTCAATAAATACTTGTTGACCATTGAGTGAGTGAATGTCTGTGGATATTCCAAGCTGAGGGCAACTCTAGGACCTGGCATGATGGCATGAGAAAGTAGAGCAACCCAGAATAAATGAGCCCTGAGGATGGAGGAGGGGGAATGATTAGGTAGCTGTGGGCCCTTCCAGTTCCCCTCATACTACTACCCACAGGGGTCTGCGTCAGAGGTACACTGCTCCCAAGGAAGCCAAGGAGAACCTGTACCCATATATCAGCTTTCTTCTCTGTGGCCTCATGGACCTATCCCTCCTCCTCTGCTGGGGTTTTGAGTCCCCCTTCCCCATCCAGGTCATCTGAGGAATGGCATCTTTGTACTCCTGGCAGCACCCTGTCTCTCTGTTTCTTGGCCTATCAGAGAGATCCCAAGCCCATTCCATATGAATGATTCATTACAGCCTCAAGGAATGGAAAGCCAGAGAGTCAGCCTCAGACAGCAGGGCCACCCTCTGTCCAACCTGTAGGGAAGGCACTAAGGGAAACCAGTCAGCAGGTGCCCTCTAGAGTCAACACAGACCACTTCTGTGTCCTGAGTCTTCTCTAGTTACAGAGTCAGGGTAACTGTTGTCCCCAGGTGCCTGGGTGGCTCAGCTAGTTAAGCATCTGCCTTTGGCTCAGGTTGGGTCCTGGGATCGAGTCCCACATTGGGCTCCCTGCTTAGTGGGGAGTCTGCCTCTCCCTCTGCCCCACACTTGTGCTCTCTCTCTCGCAAAAATAAATAAAATCTTAAGAAAACCCCCCAAAACCTTATGCTGCTGCCCTTAAAAGATGTTTCCATCTAAATGGGGGTTGTGGGAAAGACTTGAACTGGGTCTACAGTATTACTATGGTAATAGTTGCTAGGATTCTTTTTTTTTTTTTTTTTAAGAGAGAGAGCAAACACAAGAGAGAGCAAGCGAGGGTGGAGGAGAGGCAGAGGGAGGGGGAGAGAGAGAATCCCAAGCAGGCTCCACACCCAGTACCAAGCCTGACTCAGGGCTCCATCTCATGACCCTGAGATTGTGACCTGAGCCAAAATCAAGAGTTGGACTCTCAACCGACTGAGCCACCCAGGCACCCCTGATTTTTTTTTTTTTAGATTTTACTTATTTACTTATTTGAGAGAGAGGAGAGCATGTATGAGTTGGGGGAGGAGCAGAGGGAGAGCGACAAGCAGATTCCCTGCTAAGCGAGGAGCCCAACACAAGGACTTGATCTCACAGCCCTGAGATCAAGAGCGGCAATCAAGAGTCAGAGGCTTAACCAACTGAGCCACGGGCCTACCCCACAGATTCTTACTGAATGCTTACCACACAACGAACCCCACTCTAAGCATTTGGCATTCAGCCTGCCTCACACTTTCAATAATCCCTTTGCAGATAGGAAAATCAGGCTCTGGGAGGTGAACCCTGTCCATATAGTTGAAGCGTTGGGTATAAAGCAGACTGGTTGAGAGGTGGGCTCTGAGAGAGTGGGGAGGGAATACCCATTCAGTTTGGGGTAGAGAAAGTGCCCCAGCTCTTCAGCTGGAAGGGCCTAGATGCATGCTGGGGGAGTCTCCCATGGCTGGTGAACCCTGTCGGCCTTGTTCCTCTATGCTCCACACCAACGGCTCCTTTCCTTTCTGTTTCTATCTAAGGTGGTCAAATTCTATGATTTGACCTAAAGAACCAAAGCTGGGGTTCTGCTACAATCTGATTGTGGGGCCTTAGGCGGGTTCCTGCCCTTTCCACACCTCTAAATCCTCTTTTTGAAAGGAGACTTACCCAGGCATGTCTGACCAAGCCTATAGCTCTAGAGCACAGTTAAGCTAAGATACAGGAACAGCTTTTGGTTAACTTTAGCCTTTTCTCAAAATAGCCCTTTCCCTCCCTTCACATGTGCCCCTAGGACATAGGACAGAGGAGGGAGGAAGGAGAGAGAGGAGAGGCCCTTTTGTCTGTATATCCCTGAGTGCATGAATTCTCCAGCTGTCTCCCACAGGTTTGGTTGGTCCTCTTGATTAAGTCTCCAGGCCCAAAGAGGCAGTATATCTTCCTCCTCCTCCTTTTTACTGTCTGCATTCATTCATTCATTCATTCATTCATTCATTCCTCAAAGGTGAGGGCCTCCTGCCTGGGATTTAGCCATGAATCAGAAGGACCAGTTGATGATAGGGTTGCTCCGCTCCTAGTCCAAATGGCCACCAGGTGTCACCAGTGCCAACCATAAGGCCTCTCGCAGGTAAGAGAAGAGATGGGTTGGGAAGAGGAAGTGTGGGTGGGTGAACTTGACCAGCTGTGCTTAGTCTGAATCACAAGTGAGTTCCTCAAGTGGGAAAAACAAATTTACCTCCTTGCCCTTCCCCCACCAAAAAGACACCTTCATGACTTCCTCAAAAGCCCGGCTTGCCTGGGATCTTGGAAACTTAGAGATTCTGCAGCCCACCCCTCACAGAGAGCCTACCAGGCTTCTTGGAAACTCCTTTGGTGATTACAGCTCACTATCTCATTGGCAGCCTATATTATTAGAAGATTCTTCCTCATTTAGAAACAAAATCTGATACTCACTTTGATTTGTCTTAGCTCTGCCTTCTGTGGTTACAAAGAGAAAGGCTCTTCTCCCTCATACAGCCCTTCAGACATTTGGAGAGATTGTTCAGGTCTATACAGAGCATTTACTGTGTGTCAGACTTTGGGGCCACAGTAGAGAGCAAGCAAGGTTGATGCTGCCCTCCATGGCTTATAGTCTGTCCAAGAAACCAGCAACCAGCCAGCAGTAACAAGGAAGCATGCACATGGCCAAACAGGAAAGATTTGGACTGACATAGAGCAGAAGCAAGGCCCTTAACCAGCACGAGGTCTGGGGAGACTTCCTAGAGAGATCTCCCTGTGGTCAGGTGAGCAGCTACAGGGCTATTCAAACGCCAAAGTTTTAAAGAAAAGTTAGGGGAGGTGCCTGCATGCTTCAGTTGGTTGAGTGTCCGACTCTTGGTTTAGGTTCAGGTGGTGATCTGGCGGTTATGAGATTGAAACCCATGTCTGGCTCCGTGCTCAGTGGGGAGTCTGTTTGCGATTCTCTCTCTTTGCCCCTCCCCTGGCTCATGTGCTCGCTCTCTCTCTCTCAAATGGACAAATAAATCTTTTTATTTTTTAATTTTTTAAAGATTTTATTTATTTATTTGAGAGAGAGGGACAGAGAGAGCACAAACAGGAGGAGCAACAGAGGGAGAGGGAGAAGCAGAAGCAGACTCCCTGCTGAGCAAGGAGCCCGATGTGAGACTCAATCCCAGGACTCCGGGATCATGACCTGAGCCAAAGGCAGTTGCCCAACCAACTGAGCCACCTAGGCTATTCCCTATTTATTTAGGGAAATAAATCTTTTTATACAATAAGGGAAAATTGAGAGAGTTTTGCCCATGCCCTGAGCTTAGTCTGCTCACCAGGAAATGCAGCATCATGAGGTAGCAGCGGGGAGGGTTGGGGACAGCACAGGGGACAGGAAGAGCCATCTAGGCAGTGGGAGAGCATGGAGTATCTGGAACGCTGACAAGGTCGAGTCTTGTTGGAGTGCACAGCCGAGAAAAGAGCTATGAGACAAGGGGCCCTCAAAAGAAGGAAGAGACAACTTCTGGGCCTTCAACAGCTTCTAGACATCAGTGTCTAATGCCCAGATCCGGTCTGATTGTGGGCTGTGGGGGAACCACAATGTCACCTTCCATGATGCAGATCTACCTTCCCATGAACACAGCCCAGGAAGGTAGCGGCCTTTTTTTTTTTTTTTTTTAAGATTTTATTTATTTATTTGACAGAAAGATCACAAGTAGGTAGAGAGGAAGGCAGAGAGAGGAGGAAGGGAAACAGGCTCCCCGATGAGCAGAGAGCCAGATACAGGGCTCGATCCCAGATCCCTGGGATCATGACTGCAGCCAAAAGGCAGAGGCTTTAACCCACTGAGCCACCCAGGTGCCCCAGGTAGCAGGCTTTTGATGGCAAGTCAAAATACACCTGAGGTCCGCTAAAGCCCTTAAAGAAGCTTCAGGAAGACTGCTAAGAAACCAGAGCATCCCCATCTAAGGATCCACAGCTGAATTAATGAACCTCAGACTGAGCTGTTTTTCCACTGTTCTCTGGCTCATTTCTTCCTCTGTTTTGATTACTCTCACAATATGTGTTCATTTTAATAAACATTTCTAAATACAATAAACAAAATGGAAATCCAAAATTACTTGGTATTATAATATCTATTGCTGTGTAACAAATTACCCGAAAACTTAGTAGCTTCAAACAACAAACACGGATTATCTCACAATTTCTCAGATCCAGGAATTTTGGGGTTGCTTAGTTGGGCGGTTGTGGCTCTGAATTTCTCATGAGATTGCAATCAAGCTGTCAGTCAGAGCTGCCATGATTTGAAGGCTTGACCAGGGCTGGCGGTTTCACTTCCAAGGCTGCTAATTTGTATGCCTGGCAAGATGTGGCTGGTGGTTGGTAGGAGGCCTTGAAGCTCACAACTCGGACCTCTCCGTAGCTGCATGAGTGTCTTGTGAGCACGGCAGCTGACTGTCCCCGGAACTAGTGATCCAGTTAGTCCTATGCTTGAGAGGGGATTAGTCTCCGCCTTTTGAAGGGAGGTGTATTGGAGGTTTGTGGATCTGTTGATTTGATTTGATTTGATTTGATATTATTTAAATCCAATTAATTAACATACAGTGTACTAGTAGTTTCAGAGGCAGAATTCAGTGATTCATCATTTGCATATAATACCCAGTGCTCATTCCATTACGTGTCCTCCTAATGCCCATCACCCAGTTACCCATCTTCCTACCTTCCTCCCTGCCAGCAACCCTCAGGTCATCTTATTTTACTTTTTCCTCCCTTCCCCTATGATCCTCTGCTTTGTTTCTTAAATTCCACATATAAGTGAAATCAGATGCTAATTGTCTTTCTCTGATCGACTTATTTTGCTTAGCATAATACCCTCTAGTTTCAACCACGTCATTGGAAATGGCAAGATTCCATTTTCTGATGGCTGCACAGTATTCCATAGTATATATACACCACATCGTCTATACCCATTCATCTGTCGATGGACATCTGGGCTCTTTCGATAATTTTACTATTGTGGATCTTGCTGCTGTAACATTGGGGTGCAGGTGCCCCTTCAGATCACTACATTTGTATCTTTAGGGTATATAAATACCCAGTAGTATGATTGCTGGGTAGTAGGGTAGCTCTATTTTTAACTTTTTGAGGAAACTCCATACCATTTTCCAGAGTGGCTATACCAGCCTGCATTCCCACCAGCAATGTAAGAGGGTTTACGGATATGTTTTTAAACTTCCAGTTACCCCAAATCTCCTTCCAAAATAACCATTATGAACATTTTGTTGTATTTACAACCAGACTTTTTCCCACTCAAAGATATACATCTACTTTCAACAATAAAAATGGGATTATAATATAAATACTGTGGTTTACTGCTATTTTATTTAATGTTGGAATAGGTAATAATGTGCACAAAATAAAACTTAAAAGGACAAAAGTACAAAATGATATGCAGGTGCAAGTGAGTCTCCCTCTCTCCCTGGCTTCCACCCACTCAGTTGCCCTCCTTGATGCTCACCAACTTCTTGCATATTTATTACAAATATTACAAATACATAAGCAGAGCTACCCTTTGGTTTCCACACTCACTGTTCTGCAGTGTGCTCTTTCCCCTCACTATACCATCTCTCAGATATTTCCATTTCAGTATATAGGGCGCTGCCTCAATTCTTGAAGGAGCTATGTGATATTTCCTTGAATGTTTACTTAATATGAACTATTTTATAACGAGTTCTATAACTTCATTTTTTAAAAGATTTTTATTTGATTTGTTTATTTGAAAGAGGGAACACAAGCAGGGGGAGTAGGAGAGGGAGAAGCAGGCTTCCCGCCAAGCAGGGAAGACTGACCCAAGGTTCAATCCCAGGACCCTGGGATCATGACCTGAGTTGAAGGCAGATGCTTAACCACCTGAGCCACCCAGGCATCCCAGTTCTGTAACTTCAAAATACTTCAACATCAGAAAGTGTAGGGCTGCATCCCTTGTTGCAGCTGCCCACCCTGCCGCTCTGTGGACATACCCTCATTATTTGAACTAATCCTGTGGTGTCGAAAGTTTGGGTTGTTTCCTATTTTCTCATTTTTCCCTATTTTGCTTCTAAAGCAAACAGCATATATGCAGAGTGAGTCCTTTGGTACTACTCTTCAGAAGCTTGAAAACTGCACATAATCTTTGACCCAGCAACCCCACTTCTGAGACTCGTCCTAATAATCAGAAAAGTGAGTGTGGGGGCGCCTGGGTGGCTCAGTGGGTTAAGCCACTGCCTTCGGCTCGGGTCATGATCTCGGGGTCTTGGGATCGAGTCCCGCATCGGGCTCTCTGCTCAGCGGGGAGCCTGCTTCCCTCTCTCTCTCTCTCTCTGCCTGCCTCTCTGCCTACTTGTGATCTCTCTCTCTCGCTGTCAAATAAATAAATAAAATCTTTAAAAAAAAAAAAAAGAAAAGTGAGTGTGCAAAGATGCACCTCCTTACGTTTACTGCAAAGTTTATTTTTTTTTAAGATTTTATTTATTCATTTATTTGACACAGTGCCCCTGCAAAGCTTCTTATAGAGAAAAATTTAAAAGAATCTAAATCCCCAATAGTCGGTGACTGCTTCATTCATGATTCATAATTCTCTATTATAGAATATTGGGCATATAACAAAAATTATGATGATTGGGGCACCTGGGTGGCTCAGCGGGTTAAGGCCTCTGTCTTCAGCTCAGGTCATGATCCCAGGGTCCTGGGATCGAGCCCTACATCGGGCTCTTTGCTCAGCGGGGAGCCTGCTCTCCCCCCACCCCGCCTGCCTCTCTGCCTGCTTGTGTCAACTCTGTCTGTCAAATAAATAAATAAAATCTTTTTTAAAAGGACGATTTTATTTTTATTGCATTACAAATACACCTATGATATGTTCCTTAGCTAAAAAGCTGCATACAAAATAACAGATCTCATGAAATTAAGAAAATAAGTCCACCTACGATAGCATTAAAAAGAACAGAAGAAAAATAAATAAATAAATAAATAAATAAAAAGAACAGAAGAGAGGGATGCCTGGGTGGCTCAGTTTGTTGGGTGTCTGCCTTCGGCTCAGGTCATGATCAGGTCCTGGGATTGAGCCCCACATCGGCTCCTTGCTCAGCAGGGACTCTGCTTCTCCCTCTGTCTCTCCCCCTCCTCATGTGCTCTCTCTCTCAAATATAAAAATAAATAATTTTTTTAAAAAAAGAACAGAAGAGAAAACAGTTTGGTGTTTCCTCAAAATGTTAAAACATAGAATTAGAATATGACCCAACATTTCCACTTCTATGTATATGACCTAAAGAATTGAAATCAGGGACTCAAAACAAATGCTTGCATATGTTCATAGCAGCATCACTCACAACAGTCAAAAGGTGGAAACGAGCCAAGCATCCATCAACAGATGAATGAATAAACAAAATGTAGTGTGTATGTGTGTGTGTGTGTGTGTGTGTGTATATATATATATATATATATGCATAGATTATTGATCCATAGAAAAGAATCAAGGTCTGATACATGCTGCTATATGGATGAACCTTGAAAACATTATGATAAGTGAAATAAACCAGACACAAAAGGACAAATATTGTATGATTTCACTTATATAAAATACCTGCAATGGGCAAATTCACAGAGACAGAAAAGTAGATTAAAGTTTACCAGGGGCGGAGGGGATGAGAAAATAGGGAGTTATTGCCTAGTGGGTAGACAGCTTATTTGAAATGATTAAAAATGTTAGAAATATGTAGAGGTGGTGATTGTACAAAAATGTGAATGTAATTAATATCTCTGAATTTTACACTTAAAATGGTTAAAATGACAACTTTTATATTTATTTTACCACAATAAAACATTCCAAAAAACATTTGTGAATAAATTAACAAAAGAAGGGTAAAACTTATACTCTATACACTGGAAAACATTGCTAAAAATAAACAAAGATCTCAATAAATGGAAAGACACCTTATGTTTATTGACTTGACTTATGTTAAGATGGTGATATTCTTATTAGATTCATCACAATCCCTGTCAAAATTTCAGCTAGGATCCTCGAGAAAGTTGATAAGCTGATCCCAAAATTCATATAGAAATTTATGGGACCCAGAATAGCCAAAACAATCATGAAAAAGAAGAGCCAAGTTGGAGGACTCACATTTCCCAATTTTAAAACTTACTACAAAACTATAGTAATCAATATGGTGTGGACTAGCATAAATATAGACATACAGATCAATGGAAAAGAATTGAGAATTCACAAATATAGTCTTACATTCCCAGTCAGTTGATTTTTAAAAAAAGATTTATTTATTTATTTGAAGGAGAGAAAATGAGCAGGAGGGGTAGAGGGAGAGGGAGAGAGAATCCCAAGCAGACTTTGCATTGAGCCAAAACCAAGAATTTGAATGGAGCCAAAACCAAGAATTGGCCATCCAACCAACTGCGCCACCCAGGTGTCCCCCATATGGATGATTTTTGATAATGGCGCTAAAATGAATTCATCAGAGAAAGATAGTCTTTTCAAGAAATGATGCTGGGCCAACTGGATGTCTACACTTAAAAGAATAAATATGAACCCTATGTCACACCACATACGAAAAACTCAAAATGGACCAAAGTCCTAAATGTAAGAGTCAAAACTACTAACTTCTTAGAAGGAAACATAGATTTGCATCTTTGTGACGTTGATGAGGCAATAGCTTCTTAGACATAGTACAAAAGGACAAGAGACCAAAGAAAAGATAGATATTTAGATTTCATCAAAGTTAGTAACTTTTGTGTTTTAAAGGATAACACAAAGAAAGTGAAAAGACAACCCACAGAATAGGGGGAAATTTTTGCAAAGCACATATCTGACAAGGGACTTGTATCTAGAATATAAAAAAGAACTCATGATAATTACAATACTAAATTTTTATTATAATAAGAAAAAGACAACCCAATTTTGAAAATTTTGAAAATGGGCTCAGGATATGAATAGACATTTCTTGCAAAAGATATATGATGGCAATAAGCACACAGAAGGATGCTCAACATCATTTGCCATCAGGGAAATGTAAATCAAAACCATAATGAGATACTACTTCACACCTACTAGAATGGCTACAATCAAACAGATAGATAAGAAACAAGGGTAGGCTAGAATATAGAGAAATTAGACCCCTCATACATTGCTGGGGGGGGATGTGAAATAGGGCAGCCACTTTGGAAAATAGTCTGATGGTTCTTCAAAAAGTTAAACAAAGAGTTACCATACGACCCAGCAACCACACTCCTAGGTATATGCCCAAGAGACATGAGAATGTATGTCCAGAAAACACTCAAACATAAAGTCCATAGCAGCATTATTCCTAATAGCCAAAAACAGAAACAACTCAAAAGTCCTCAATTAATGAATGAGTAAATAAATGTGATATAGTTACACAATATTCAGCAATAAAATGGAATGAAGTCTGGATGTATGCTATAACATGGGTGAACCTTGGAAACACAAGAGGGTGCCTGGGTGGATCAGTTGGTTAAGTGACTGCCTTAAGCTCAGGTCATGATCCTGGAGTCCAGGGATCGAGTCCTGCCTCGGGCTCCCAGCTCCATGGGGAGTCTGCTTCTCCCTCTGACCCTTTCCCCTCTCTTGTTCCCTCTCACTGTCTCTCTCTCAAATAAATAAATAAAATCTTTAAAAGAAAAAGAAGAAAAAAGAAACGTAAGAAGACAGATACAATAACAAATTATTTTATTTCATTTATAGGAAATGTCCAGAATAGGCACATCTGTAGAGACAGAAGGTATATTAGCGATTGCCTGGGGTGAGGTAGGAGTGAGGGTGGTTGGGTGGTGATGGCTATAGGATTTTTTGCGGGGGGCGAAGAAAATGTTCTAAAATTGATTGTGGTCATGGTTGTACAATTCTGAGTATACTAAAAAGTAATGAATTGTACATTTTATTTTATTTCTTAAAATATTTTATTCATTTATTTGAGAAAGAGAGTGAGCAAGAGAGTGATGGAGCAGGGGAGAGGCAGAGGGAGCAGCAGACTCCCTGCTGAGCAAGGAGCCCAATGTCATGAGGCTCCATCTCAGGACTCCAGGATCATGACCTGAGCCGAAGGCAGACACTTATCCAACTGAGCCACCCAGGCATCCTTATTTTATTTTTTTAAAAGATTGATTTATTTTAGGGGCACCTGGGTGGCTCAGTGGGTTAAAGCCTTTACCTGCAGCTCAGGTCATGATCTCAGGGTCCTGGGATTGAGCCCTGCATCGGGCTCTCTGCTCAGCGGGGAGTCTGCTTCCTCCTCTCTCTCTGCCTGCTTCTCTGCCTACTTGTGATCTCTGTCAAATAAATAAATAAATAAATAAATTAATTAATTAAATTTAAATTTAAATTAAAGATTTAAAAGAAAAGATTAATTTAAAAGAAAAGATTGATTTTTAAATCAATCTTTAAAAGAAAAGATTGATTTATTTTAGAGAGAAAGCATGAGCGGGAGGGGCAGAGGGAGAGGGAGAGAGAATCTGAAACACATTCCACACTGAGCACAGAGCCCGAATCTGCCTAATTTCATACCCCGAGATCACTACCAGAGCCCAAACAAAGACCAGGATGCTCAACTGACTTTGCCACCCAGGAGTCCCTGAATTGGGCATTTTAAATATATGAGTCATAATGTTTTAGAAATTCTATCTCCATAAAGCTGTTAGCAAAAACCACCACCACCACCACCAACAACAAAAAGACCAACTGGATCTCTATCCAGGAGGTTGGATACCTCCTTCCAGGAGGGCATGGTCCATTATTCACTCCCATGTTCCCTCCCCCAATCATGCATTTCCAGCCCCTCTTTCTCTGTCACATCTACTGGGATATTGTCCTGTCCAAGAAAGGCCATGACACACTAGTGGGCTCCATGATGGGGCAATGCAAGGAAGTGGCTGGCGTCAGACTCACATCTGTGTCTGCTGGAGAGGTGACCTGAGCCCATTTTAGAGGCCAAGGTGATGGAAGCTGGCAACCTCAAGAGAAGGACTGTCAGTGCTGCTGCTGGTGGTAGGTCGAATGAGTAATCGCTGAGCATCTCGAGCAAGTCGTCTACAAGCGCAGTGTTTCTTTTTATCCTCATGACAGTCTGATATGATAAGATACTACCATCCCCACTCTACCTGAGGCTCAAAGAATGTAAAAAACTGGGCCAAGGTCACATAGCTAGGAGACCCAGAGGCCAGATTGGATCCCGGGAATACCATAATTAACTGATCTTAAAATCCCCCTCAAGTCCCTGTCCTAGCAGGATTTGGGGACCTTTATGCAAGAACATCAGGGACCTGTAAACATGAAAGGGGTTGTGTGGGCAAAAGGGCAGTTCTTCAGAGCCCAGAGTCCTCCCAACCCCACTAACATGCTATCCCAGGCCCAAAGTCCCCGGAATGAGTGTTTAGGGGTTTATTTCTCTCCCAGGAACACTGATGACGAGTTTCAGGGGAGACCTATGGCAGCTGTAATTGAGCTGGAAATGGAAATGCTAGCGCCGGCCCCGACAGGTACTCAGGGGCTGTCTGGAGGGAAGATACCAGTACCGGGAAGTGAGGGGGAGGCCCCAGGAGCAAGCCGGCCCATGGAGCAGAGCGATCAAGCCCCCAAACCCTGGCCTGAAGGCAGCAGCCTGTGAGCTGGCAACCACCTTCACTCCTACCTCACCTCCTCCTGTGGCCCATGGTTTCCTCAGATGCCAAGGTGGTGGGTCTGGAAGAGCTTCGAGCTCCCTGCCTGTCAGTCCAGCTGGTCTTTCTGAGCGTTGAGGAACATCCCAGGCGTGCTACCGCTGTGATGCTCCCTTGGCTCTGAGGCCCTGGTCACAGACCCCGTCCCTCATCCCATTCCTATACCACAGACCCTGTTAGGGGTTGAATTATGTCCCCCAAAAAGATATGTTGAAGTCTTAGCCTCCCAGCACCTGTGAATGTGATCTTATTTGGAGATAGTGTCTTTGCAGGTTTAGTCAAGTTAAAATGAAGCCATTAGGGTGCAACCTGATCCAAACACGATGGCGTCCTCATTAGAAGAGGAAAAGCCCTGTGAAGACAGAGACCAAAAGCTGAGGAAGCTATGAGAGAGGCAGAGCTGCAAACCAAGGATCCCCTGGGGGCAGGAGAAGGTGGTGAATCAATTTCTGTTTAATAAATTTCTGTTGTTTTAAGCCACCACATTCCTAGGGCCTCCGTAGAGCAGCCCTAAGAATCTGATACAGAACCCCAACACACACACTCCCCCCACACCAGGCATTTCTCTGTTCCTCCACGGACCCAAATCCTTCCCACCCTTTTAAACGAGTGATGCTCGGTCAGAATGTTCTTCACCCTCCCTCCTCCCCACCACCCTTGCCTTGCTCCTTCCAAACTCAGCTTAAATGGCATTTCTTTTTTTTTTTTTTTTAAGATTTTATTTATTTATTTACTTGACAGACAGAGATCACAAGTAGGCAGAGAGGCGGAGTGAGAGAGAGGAAGGGAAGCAGGCTCCCTGCTAAGCAGAGAACCCGACGTGGGGCTCGATCCCAGGATCCTGGGATCATGACCTGAGCCGAAGGCAGAGGCTTAACCCACTGAGCCACCCAGGCACCCTTAAATGACATTTCTTCAGGAGAGTCTAGACGTGGGTATTCCAGGCTCCCCTCAGATCAGCAAAAGAAGTGCGTTCTCTGAAGCCCTCACCTCATCTGTAGTTAGTTAATGCCTGGTGCGGTGCGGTTGCCTAATGCCCACGGTGCGGTGCGGCGCGTGCCCTGCTGTGGGTGTCATGACAACGGGGCCTGGCCTGTCATATTCAGCGGCAATCCTATCCCCTCGGCCCTGAGGCAGTGCTGGGATTTTTTTTCTTTTCACAGCATACTCCAAGCATGAAACAAACAATACATGTTCAATCTTGGGAAAAGAAACCCAAGAGAACATATTGAGCAAACAGGGAAAAATATGCTAAAAATCACCTACATTCCCACGGCATAGAGTAATCATTGTTGGCATTTTGACATACGTGCTTCCAGATCTTTTTTCATGCAAGATATATTTCTTAAAATGCGATTAAACTGTCTTGTATGCTGCTTTTTCCCAGTGAGAAATGTGTAAAAAACATGTTTAAGAGTCAAGAGATACAGGGGTGTCTGGGTGGCTCAGTTGGTTGGGTTTTCGACTCTTGGTTTTGGTTTGGGTCGTGATGTCAGGGTTGTGGGATTCAGCCTGGCATTGGGCTCTGCACTGGGCAGGGAGTCTGCTGGAGATTCCCTCTCTCCCTCTCCCTCTGCCCCTCTTCCCCCTAAAATAAGCAAATCTTAAAAAAAAAAAAAAGAGTTATTAATACAAAATTACCTCATCATTTTTGGTGGCCATGCAACCTTCTACTATAAGATGCATCACAATTTAGTCAACAAGTTCTCACCGTTGGGCATTTGCATAACTTTCAGTTTTTCCTCTGGTGTAAACAATAATGTTATGGACATCTGAAAAATAGGCATTTTTTTGTGTCCTTGTCTGATTATTTCTTTTTTTTAAGATTTTTTTTAAAGATTTTATTTGTTTATTTGACAGACAGAGATCGCAAGTAGGCAGAGAGGCAGGCAGAGAGAGAGGAGGAAGCAGGCTCCCTGCAGAGCGGAGAGCCCGATGTGGGGCTCGATCCCAGGACCCTGAGATCATGACCTGAGCCGAAGGCAGAGGCTTTAACCCACTGAGCCACCCAGGTGCCCTTTTTTTTTTTTAAGATTTTATTTATTTATTTGACAAAGAGAGAGAGCACGAGCAGGACAGGGAGGAGCAGGCTCGATCCCAGAACTCTGAGATCATGACCTGAGGTGAAGGCAGACGCTTAACCAACTGAGCCACCTAGGTGCCCCTTGTCTGAGTATTTCCCGATGAAGGGTTCCTGGAAGTGGATTGCTAGATCTGTGATGACGCATGTGTTTTTTAAGGCTTCAAATGCATAGTCCCAACCTGGCCTTTAAAGCAGAGGAACTTCTATTTTAGGGGGATGGGATGAAGGAAGGGATGGAATGAAGAACATGTCTGGAGGAAACAATAACCAGTCAGAGCCACAGAGCAGGCAACTGCAGTATCCCCTGGGGGAGTAGGTCCTCCGTAGCCTAGAGGCCCTTGGCTACTTGGCACAGCTGGCTCTTGGGGCTGGGAGAACTCTGCTCAGGCCTTCTTTTGGGCACCCTTGATTTTCTCTGGTTCTTTTTTTTTTTTTTTTTTTTTTTTTTAAAGATTTTATTTATTTATTTGACAGAGAGAGAGATCACAAGTAGGCAGAGAGGCAGGCAGAGAGAGAGGAGGAAGCAGGCTCCCTGCGGAGCGGAGAGCCCGATGTGGGGCTCGATCCCAGGACCCTGAGATCATGACCTGAGCCGAAGGCAGCGGCTTAATCCACTGAGCCACCCAGGCGCCCCGATTTTCTCTGGTTCTGAAGCAGCTGAGCCCTTGCTCACCTCAGGGGGCCCCCTTGGGAGCCACTTGTGGGGAAGAGAAGATAGAGGGAATTCCCCCATTTAGAGGAAGTGATTTTTGCAAACAAGAGTTTTCAGGAGGCCTCCTTGTTCGTGGGAGGCCCGTTGTCATCTGTGAGTGCATGTGTTGTCCACCTGGTTTCTGGTTGTGATGCAGTGAAGGGTCCAGGTGAAGACTCGCTGGCCTGGCCTGAATGAACAGCTGCGGCTCTGTGGGGGCCACCCCAATCCCACTCTCCAGGCCAGCCCTGTCCTCCGGTTAAATCAGCTTCTCAGTTTGCCAGAGACCAGCCAGAGATACTCCTGGCCACCCCAGGAGAACGTGTAGATATGAAACTTGGACCTGGTACCTTCCATCCCTTCCCATGCAGTCAAGGCAGAGAACAAGCCATTCACCACCCTGAGTCTCAGACAGATCCCCTGAAAAATGGGGAATAATATTCTAGCTATCTTCCAGGGTGGCTCAGCAGATTAAGAAAAATACCATGTGTGGGGCACCTGGGTGGCTCAGTGGGTTAAAACCTCTGCCTTCGGCTCAGGTCATGATCCCAGAGTCCTGGGATCAAGCCCCATGTCAGGCTCTCTGCTCAGCAGGGAGCCTGCTTCCCTTCCTCTCTCTCTGGCTGCCTCTCTGCCTACCTGTGATCTCTGTCAAATAAATAAATAAAATCTTTAAAAAAAGAAAAATACCATGTGTAATACTTAGCATCCTATCTGGAACATGATAAACCCTTTATGATGATGATTGATGGTGAGGTTCCATGTGACCATTTTTTTGGCTAGAATCACAGGGTTCTCTCTGAGAAGTGAGAGGCGTGGCTACTTCCTGTGGAAGCCAAAGCCCCACTCCCCTGCAGGCTCTCAGCTGCTGAGAAACCTTTTACCAGAAAGGCTGCTGTTACAGGAAATAACTCTCATTCTCCCTTCCTCCTTCCTGATATCACAGTCTCCAGAAAAAGAGGATCTGCGTCCAGACCAGAATCAAAATCAGGCAGGTCAGTATGGCGTAGTGTGTGTGCTGCCTTCCTCTGAGAGCGTGTGGAGCCCTGTCTGGGTGCTGGAGAGTCTGTTTGATCGTGGGGTCTTGAGGTGTTCAGGGTTATGGCTGCAGGGGACGGTTAGGGGGAGCAAAGGGCAATGGAACAAGGGCCTCCTCAAACTTCCCTCTCCACATCAAGACTGGAGCATGGCTCATCAGGGCCCTTACTCCCTTCCCAGGGAGCAGGAAATACCATCCTCTCCTGAGCTGTGGTCTGGTGAGACGCCAGGGCTAGAGTGTTGTAGAAAAAGTTTTGATTGTTTTTTAAAGTCCCACTTTCAGGCTGTACCCAGAGAGTCTGCACTTGGTCGCTGGGGGTCATTGCCTTAGACCTTCTCTCCCTGTCATCTTCCAGAAACAATCTGCAGTCTCCGAGGTAGAAGGTAGGTAGGACCAGGAGCAGTGGAGCATAGGCTCCAAGGCTGAGGCTCCCAGACACCCAGAGATGGGCAGCAGCCTTCCGACTCTCCTGCCTGCACCCCCAAACTATGGTGTCACTTTTGCTGACTAACGCCTTCCCTGGGGTGGATTCGGTGGAGAGGGAAGCCCAGGTTCCCAACAGTCCCTAGGTGGGTGGCACCTCACAGGACATTTTCGGGTCTGGGTCTGGGCCGGTCACTGCTTTTTTTTTTTCACTACACCTGTGGTCTTCCCGGGGTTGGGTAGGGTGTATATGTGTGGGCGAACCCACTTCTTCCCCTGCTTCTTTTTCAACAAATCTCTCCAAGACAGGAGTGCTGGGATGCTCTAGGCCCAGCCTGTCCTCTAGAGGCATCTCTGACAACAGCCTCTGACCCTGGCTGGGCACCAGGAGGAGAAAGCTGTCCCGCCATGGTAGGAGAGTGGGAGGATAACGGCCATGGGTTTTTTGGTACCCACAGATGCCCCATTCTAGCCTGCACCCATCCATCCCGCGACCCAGGGGGACCAGAGCCCAGAAGACAGCCTTCATCCTGTTCGCTGTCTGCCTGGCAGCCCTTTGGGCTCTGGGAGAGCCACCAGAACACATTCTCCGGTGGCTGGTGTTCCACCTGGCCTCCCTGCAGCTGGGACTGCTCTTCAAGGGGGTCTGTCATCTGACTGAGGAGCTGTGCCACCTCCACTCCAGGTGACTCCATTACCCATGGCGACTGCCCAACCCCCCGCCCCCACGTCTTGCTCTCTTGACACCCAGCCCTGCCCCTCCTTGAATCTCCCTGGCTGAGCAGGGTGGCAGTCCAGAGCTTGCCTGTCCCCGCAGGTACCAGGGCAGCTACTGGAGGGCTATGCGGGCTTGCCTGGGCTGCCCCATTCGCTGTGGGGCTCTGCTGCTGCTGTCCTGCTATTTCTACGGCTCCCTCCCAAACACGGCTGGCCTGCCCTTCACCTGGATGCTTGCCCTCCTGGGCCTCTCAGAGGCACTAAACATCCTCCTAGGGCTCCAGGTAAGACACAGAGGGAGGTGGAGGGTGTAGCCAAGTGGAGGGAGCAGCTGGTAGGTCCTACTCTGAGCTCAGCAGTGGGGATGGGACTAGTTTAGAGGTCGGTCCTTAGAGTAGAGTGTGTAATGTCCCGCAACAGTGGCAGAGAAGGGAGCAGGTTGGCAGCTGGTCTGCAAAACTTTTTGAGGAGGAGGAATCCGGTTATCCTTCATGGAGGCTCCCCAGCCCCACCCTGCTGTCTACAGGGCCTAGCCCCGGCTGAGGTCTCTGCAGTCTGTGAGAAAAGGAACTTCAACGTGGCCCACGGACTGGCCTGGTCATATTACATTGGGTACCTGCGGCTGATCCTGCCAGGTGAGCCATTCTTGACGCTTCTATTTCCAGATCTTTAAGACAGACAATAAGACATAAAACCTGCCATATTTTTCAAAGACTTTTTGTTCCTAAGGAATCATCTGATTCCCAAAGCAATTCTGTAGGCATGAAGGATGTTATTATGCCTGGTTTACAGGGAGGAATGTGGCGCTTAGAGCCATTAAGTGATTTCTCTCAGGTTAAGCATGAGTTCTTCCAATGAATATTTACTGCATGATCTGGGTGTGCATCTTCACTTTTAATTCATACCCTGTGGACAAGGGATAATTATCATCCCTGTTGTAGAGATAAGACAATCTGTGGCTCTACAAGGTGAAGTCACTTCTCCCAAGACACGTGGCTTAGTGAGCGGAGACAGGATTTGAACCCAGGTCTGCCCAGAGCCTGGATCCTTGACCACTCTACTACGAGCCCATGTGTCATGTCTCATTTCTTCTGACTTGCTTGCCAAGAGCATGGCTCTCCCATAACTCATTGCTCTCTGCCCTTGTCACCAGGGCCTCTGCTAGGAAACAGGTCTGGAGCGAGAGGCCAGACCCCGTACACCTGGGAGTGCTGGGAATGTCACCTTCCAGGGCTCTTCATGCCTCTCAGAGCCCTAAAAGCTGTAGTGGGAAGGAGCGGGGTGAGCAGAGACATCTGGACAAAGGACAACTGAAGGAGGGGAGGAGAAGGAGGGGGGGGTAGGGTTCCTGAAGGCTCTGCCCCTCCTGGCTCAGGCACAACGCAAGTGGACTGGACCTGTGGTTCTCTTGCACTCACACATTGAGGGAACCAATGAATTGGGTCTCTGCCCTGGGTGACAGGGCTGTAGGAATGACTTCTTGGGCCTCTCCACCCCAGGGCTCCCAGCCCGGATACGCATGTACAATCTACAGCACGCCAACATGCTCCAGGGCTTGGGGAGCCATCGACTGCACATCCTCTTCCCTCTGGACTGTGGGGTTCCTGACGACTTGAGTGTGGCCGACCCCAACATTCACTTCCTATATAAGCTGCCGCAGCAAAGTACAGACCGTGCTGGCATCAAGGGCCGGGTTTACACCAACAGCGTCTATGAGCTTCTGGAAAATGGGCAACCGGTGAGTGTTCAGGGAGGAGGGTGCTGCTAGGGAGGAATCCAGCCCAGAGCACCAAAATTCTGACCCTGGGCCAAGCACTGATACAAATCCATTGCCCTCCTCTGAGCCTTCATTTCCCGAGCTGGTCCCAGGGCTGGGCAGGATTTGGCTCTGAAGGACGATAGCAACCAGTAACAATAATCGAGCCCTTAGCGCATACCAGATGCCAGTCATCTGACCGCCTCATCTAACCCTCGCTACCACCTGTGGGGTGAGGACTGTTACGAGCCCCACTTCACAGAGGAGGAAACCGAGACTCAAAGAACCAGCAAGAAACAGGACGATTTCAACCTGACAAACCACATACTTGACCATAAAGTTGCCCTAAATGAAGGTGTGAGAATGTATGTAAGATCTCACATAGGTTGGAGAAGTCCAGACCAGGGTTGAACCCAGAGTCCAGCCCCCACATTTGATTTCCCACTGGAGCAGTGGACAACAAGAGTGACTCAGTGGGCTTTGCCCCACAATCTGAGAAGGAGGATCTGTGGAGGGTAAATTTAGCACAGTCGTGGTCCTGATTTTAGGAGCAAAGGCCACCAGACTCCATGGATCCCATCAGGGCTGCCTCGTCCCAGAACTCCATCTCTACAGGCTGAGGGAGTGGGGCCCCAGCAGTGGCACCAGGGTCCAGAGTCTGTCTGTCTGGGCCCTGTTTGAGTCTTGCCCCCATCTTACCTCTTCTAGGCGGGCATCTGTGTCCTGGAGTATGCCACCCCCTTGCAGACCCTTTTCGCCATGTCACAGGACGGCCGAGCTGGCTTTAGCCGGGAGGATCGGCTTGAGCAGGCCAAACTCTTCTGCCGGATACTTGAAGACATCCTGGCAGATGCCCCTGAATTGCAGAACAACTGCCGCCTTATTGTCTACCAGGGTGAGGGCTTGATAGGCTACTGGGTGGGAAGAGGTGTCCCGAGGGTTTAGAAGTAGCTAGAGTGGCACCATGCCCTGGGTCTTCCCAAGCGGTCAAGGCATCCAAGCCCGGCTCCTTCCTTCCCCGGGGAAAGGTCCTACCTCTCCACTTAGGGCACTCAGTTGCTTTCTGAGTATCTGGCTATGGGTCCTGGGTGGAGTGTGAAGAGATGGGCTCCAGGAGCCCCTGACTTCATCCAGGAATGCTAGAAGAAGCAGAAGAGCCCCAGCCCCAGGACACAGAGACCAGGGCTGCTGGTCGCTGCTCTCTCTAAGTCCCATTTCTAGGATTGGGAAGGTGGAATTCTGTTATCTCTAAAACCACTTCTAGCCTCAAAATTCCAGGGAACACTAGCCCCAGGGCCAGGGGTGGGGAAGGACACAGAGAGGTGAGGGAGAGGAAGGGTTGGAGGATCTGCCCCCGAAAGCCTCAGGGCATGTTCAAGTGAGAACATGAGAGGTCCTCACGGCACTCCTTACTCACCTTCCTCATCCTTGTTCCAGAACCTGCAGAGGGAAGCAGCTTCTCCCTGTCACAGGAGATTCTCCGGCACTTGCGGCAGGAGGAAAGGGAGGTCACTATGGGTGGCCCGGACACCTCGATTGCACCCAATTCCTCCATGCTGTCCCAGGAGCCCAAGCTCCTCATCAGTGGCTTGGAACAGCCTCTCCCACTCCGCACGGATTTATTCTGATGCTCAGGGCTCGCTGGCCTGAACCCCCAGTGCTCCCCAAGACTCTGGGTCCCCAAGACTGTGGATTTCTTCAGCAGCTGAATGCCCAGCAGAACCACTTCCTCCCACAGGGAGCCTCTCAGAGAAGGTCCCTGAACTTAACATTTCAAGGTGAATCCTACAACTTTGGGCAAGTTGTTTTACCTCTCTGAACCTCAGTGTCCTCATCTGTGAAATGGGATTATAATCACTGTCCTACTTACCTTGCAGGGTTGTTGTGAGGATTATGACTGTATGGAACATTTTTGTAAACTCTAAATGCCAGGTACATTTAAGGGATGTGTCAGGTGTCTTTCATTGGACCTCCAGACTGACTCTCTAGCCCTCTCTCCCTCCTCTGCCCTGGGATGGCATCAACAGGCTCCTTTGCTCTCTGAATTCTGGTCAGGTTCAGTCCATGGGAAGCCCCAGTAAGAGAACAGAGGGAAAGGGACGGGGGCGAGGTTGGGGTAGTTATTCTTCCAGATTCCTCCCTGTAGCACCAAGGTCACTGTGGGCTCTCTGCATCTCTGACCTAAAGTCATGCTTCTGCCATGCTCTCAGTAACCCTATCTCTCCCCAGGTTCCATTATTTGCCCCTTCCCCGTGCTGCTCAGATCTAGCGATGGTCCTGGCTTCCTGCTAATGTCCCTTCTGGAGCACTCACTCTTCACTTATAGTCTCCTTATACCTGCCCTTTCTGAACAGCCCCCTTTCTTTAAAAAAATTTTTTTTTCTTTAGAGAGTACACACATGGGTGTACAGGGGGGCGGGTGGGTGGGGAGGGGCAGAAGGAGAGGGCGAGAGAGACTCTCAAGGAGCCCCATGCCCAGCACAGAACCTGATGCAGGGCTCAATCTCACAACACTAGGATCATGACCTGAGCTGAAATCAAGAGTCAGACGCTCACCCGACTGAGTCATCCAGACACCCATCAACAGCCCCCTTTTCAGCACTCCTCAGATAACCTATTTGAGTGTGCTGTCCAGCTGGACTCTGACTCACACAAGCAATCTGAAATGTCCAAATCCACTTACACGACGTAATTCTACTTCCTGAGACCCCTTAGACCCCTCCTTATTCTCGGACAGGGCAGTGTGGTGGTGAGCTTGCTTTCACTGCGGACGGAGCCCAGGAGTCAGACTGGGGGCAGAGAGCGTAGCATGCGCCATGGGCCTTTGTCTCTAGTGAGAGGCTGGGGAATGTGGAGCGGCCTGAGCAGGCACACCGATGCCATGAGGGGCACACAGCCACATCCGGGGCAAGGGGCTACTGGAAGGACCAGGGGCCACTGGATGAACATGCCCAGATGATAGAGCCTGCAAACGGATAAGAGGGAAGGGGAGAAGAGGGTTCATGTGAGGAGATAGGATATACTCTGGGAGACCTCGGACAACACACCCAGGCATCTGCTGTGTCTTACGCCATGCCATCACTGTTAGAACCGAGCCATTACAATGCTGTAGTGGCAAACCTCCCCTATCTGGGAGGGCAGGCAGCCCATTGCTACCAGTTCCTTCTGTTTTACCCACGACTTGTTCCCTACCTCCCACTCTGGTTTGATTTTGTTTCATTTTGTTTTAAACTTTTTTAAGTAACCTCCATACCCAACATGTGGCTCAACTCACAACCCCGAGATCAAGAGTTGGACGCTCTATTGACTGAGCTAGCTAGGCGCCCTCACCTGTTTTTTTATCACAAATGCTCAGCACAAATTTCTGCGTACAGCATCACCGTGGAGATGGGCTCAACAGACAGACACACATTTGCCAGAAGGAACCAACTGCTCCCAAGAATTCCAGAGCCTAAGGAGGAAAGGAGGACACAATCTCTTCTTCCCAGCTGTCCTGGCCATCCTGCTCCCCAAGGCCTGAGGCTCCTCCAACCTTACATCAATCATTCCTGTGCCTAGAAACCAGGGGAGAATCAAGGGCCTTTCCAAAATGACCCGCCCCCACCCATCTAGCCCCCAACTTGGTGCTTAGGCTGGAGAGTCTGACAGCTCAGGTTCAAATCCTGACTTCACCACTTGGCACCTGTGTCCACCTGGGGATCTGGATATCCTCCACTGTAACACTGGGAGAACAGGGGCTCTTTCTCCCAAAGTTGTTATGCAGAGTGAACGGTAGGATATCTGCAGGTCCACAGGTGAGTCGGGTGCCCTGCATACAGCTGGACTGCAAAGGAGGCAGGCCAGTCCTCAGTGCACATTACAATCTCCACCTCTGTTCCTCTGCATTGTCTGCCATCCTCACCTTCCTGACAGCCAGGGTCTCACCAGGGCCGGTACCAGGGTGCGTCTGCTGTCCTCAGGCACTCCCCAGGGTAAAGAACCCAGACGCCCCGCCATAACCGCCTATCTGCACATTCTCAACCGCACAACACTGAGGTACAGTTGGGTCAGGGACAGGGTGCCTTTGGAGAGCTACCTGGAGGCTCAGCACTGCCTTCCCGCATCTTATCAACCTCCACGCCCACCACCCCCTGCAAATCCCTCTCCTCACTCCTTCTTTCCCCTGGATAAGCCGCATGGAGCTCCTTTTCCTTTCTTGTGTTCCCACCAGCTGGATGGTTCTGGATTTGGGACACGTCGTGGGATAAATTTTAGGCTGGTTCCAACTGGCCCATACACACGAAAAGGGGCAGGTAAAGAGAGCCCCTGAATCCCCTTCATCCCATCCTGGGAAGGCAAGAAAAAGTCTTGCCCCAACATAGTAGGAGGCATTCAAAAGCCATGTAGGGAGATATAATTGGTGCTTGGGGCTTTTCAAGGGCCTCGCAAGTTGTTGAGGAGGGTTAGGCCCCAGGAGCCAAAGGGCTATCTTCTGATCAGTGAAGGGCAACAGATTTTCCTTCTTTTCCTGAGTACCAGAGAAGGCAGACCCCTAGGTTCTTTGCCTCGGCTCTCCCTGACTAGCCCTCACAGGACCTGGGGGCACGGGAGGCAGGACCTCTACAGCGAGACTCTGAGATTCCCCGCACAGGGGTGGAGTGGGTGGGGGAATCTTGTAAGCTGGACTCATGCCGACACCAAAAGCAAAGGAGATTAGGGATGAGAGGAGGAGGTACGGACTTGGTAAAGGAGGGTCAAGGATCTGATGGTCCCTGAAAAGCAGGGAGTAGCTTTGTGAGGGCAGCTTTGGGCCCTGGTAATGCTCACAGGAGCGTGTTTCCAGGCAAAGCCCTCAAGCTTCTTTTATTTCTCCTGTCTGCATCAGCGCTTTCTCTATAAATATTCTGCTGAGAGAGCAGCTTCAGCTGAGTCCATGTGTGCATTTCCAAAGCTCTGATGTCCAGACCCCAAGTTGCTTTTGCCCTAATTCTCTGTCCGGTTTCTTGTTGTGAGCCAGGTCAGTCCAACTTTTCAAAGTGTCCCTCCTACAGACGTGTGACTTCATCAACGCTGAGCCTAGGTCCATCTGGCACAGGGCAGGAGCCAGGGACAGCAGGTTCTTGCCAGGTGTCTCCATGAGCGTCCTGGGGGTCCAGCATTCGCCAGTGGATGAGGTAGATGCCGCCTTCTGGCTTTGGGTCTGGTGGTTCTGCAGAGAGAGTAGCACGGCCCTGGTGTAGTCTTGGCCCAAAGTGGACTGCCACCACGATACAGACAGCCAGCAGGACAAAAGCAGCAACAATGATGGTGAGCAGGGGTAGCCCATCCCCTCTCGGTGGTTCCCAGGTCCCACCCGGCACCTCTGGGAGTTGCCTTTGGGGCTCCTGCCCTGAGCCGTTCGCAGCTGCAGAAGGCCAGGGACGGTGGCCAGCCTGGTAGGGGAGTGGCAGAGAGAAAGAGGGTGATATGGGCCTGTGCACACGGAAAAAGAGCCAAATGGAGAGACAGACACCCAAAGGGAACTGAAAGACAGAGAGCATTAGGGAGAGAGAAACATAGACAAAGAAAGGGAGTGAAGACATGGAGAGACAAAGAAACATACAGATAAACACATGCATAGCAATAAACCCCACAACTCCCCCCACAAAAAAACCTGCATGTAGGAAGAGAGAGAATCAAAGAAAAATACAGGTACGTGGTGGGGGGGGATACAGAGAGAAAGAGGAAAACACAAAGCCAAGAAGACAAAGAAAGAGAGATAAAGAACCAGGAATGAAGTAGATGTAGAGAGACAGAGAAAGAGAATAGGGAGACAAAATCATTCAGAAAGGGATGGAGAGGGCTTCCTTATAGTCTGGCATGCAGAGTGTGGCCCCCCACATCCGTCCCCTCCCACTCCTCTGTCTGTCCAGACTCCAGTAAAATTCCAATAGATTATATGTCCTAGGTCAGGAATCTGAGCCCATGAGTGGCTGCTGTCCCACGGCCTGGCCTGCGGGTAGTGAGCAGCCGTTCTTCAAATCCTGGGAGAAGGGAGTCATTGTGTTGAGCATTTTAGGTTCCCACCACCCTCAACTCACACAGAAGGCAGAGGGGTGGTACTCTGGGGGAGGGAGAAAGGAAAATGAGGCAGGAACCCCCAAAGCTGGGGGTGAAGCAAAGGGGATACCTCATCCCATAACATAGGATCTTCTTAGGGGTCTCAGGTCTGGACCTGGAAGGGAGGGGATGCCCAGTGTGGATTCCTGGCTGCATTGAGGAGAACCCATGCCAGCCTCTGCCTCTCTCAAGGTCCCAGCCAGAAGCTGGGGGTAATGTCTGTCTGTCTCGGCTCTGCTAACTGTTGAGTAGAGGTGGGATGGATTACCATGAAGGTAGGAAAGCTCCAAACGATAAATGCCAGAGCCAGCTGATGAAGTTACCACAGGCTCAAGAAAACTTCTCTCCTTAGACTCCCTCCCCATCCCCCCTGGACCATCAGGAGCCCCCCCACATGGGGGTGGAGCCTCTTCCCTGAACCTGGAGCCATCAGCCTGGCCCTCCCCCAAGAGATGGCAATTGGGGTCCAGGGAAGGCTATCCAGAACACTCTCTCTTTAGTTTCTCAGTCACACTGTCATCCCCAACACTGTCCCTTTGCATGTAGGAAGCCCAATACCAACCCCCAGTTAAAAGTCTGAGGCTCTCTGGGGTCCAGGCCACAGAGCTGTCTGCACAGGGGAGGGAGGGGGGAAGCAGCTCCGGATGTACAGGGGAAAAAGGGAAGTTCAGGCTGGGGAAAGGGTTGGGGTCCCTGCAGGGAGACAGGCAGCTTAGCTGGAGGGGTTGAGCCCAAAGTCTACCTGGTGCATTGTCCGCCTGGTGCAAGGCTCCTCGGGGACTGGCGGCCAGCCCTGCGAAGAAGAGCCTGCTGCCCCAGCTTGTCCCCTACCCGGAGCTGCCACGTCTGTGAGGCACACACACCCTCTGCACACATACTCTCCCGCGCTTTCACTTCCGCGAATACTGGGACTCCCCAGGGCCCAGCCCTTCCTTAACTGTGATCTGAACTTGATCTTGGCACCTCCTTTCATGCTCCCTGCTAGCTTCAGCAGCCTGGGTCTGCCTGCACACCCCTCCTCCAGCAGGTCCCAGACACCTTACCAGCACCCCCACCCCATCCTGCTCCCCACCGTGACATCCCACTCCCCACCTCGACTAATTTCCTGACAGTACTGTTTCTTCGATTTTTTTTTTAATGCAATATCTCAAACACACTGGAAGTATCCTATAATATACTAAATCCCTTGGTCCAACCACCGCTCTGTCCATCTTAACAGTTTGTCATGTTTATTTCAAAATTTTTTAAGAACCAAAATATTACAAATAAAAAGAAGCCCCACTTCTTGACCTCTCCCCTCCTTCTTACCCCACGGGTAACCATGTTGTTGAATTTGATGTTTATTATTGCTGTGCAAGGTATTTCTTTTTTCTCTTTGGGCTTTTTCTTCTTTGGTTTTTACAAATATGAATTCTACATGTCTCTTTGCATTTGCCTGAATGTAACTTCATTTTGAGTATGTGTGGGCTTCAATGTGTCGAAGTCATGAAAAGTGCCCACCAGGGGCATCTGGCAGATTCTGTCCATATAGCAAGCGGCTCTTGATCTCGGGGTTGTAGCCCCACATTGGGTGCAGAGATTACTTAAAAATAAAGCCTTTTTTAAAAAGTGCCCATCTGGAGAGTTCATAAGGGGTAATTTTTGGTCTCAACTAACTCCATGAAACTAGCCATCCTTCATTCTGTCCCTTGCTGTGCTTGTACCACCCTCTATTCCAGTCTGAAGACCAGGAGACCCCTGGAAATTCCCTTCACCCAGTGGTTTGATCTCAGGAGGCAAGATGGTGCCTCTTGATGACTTGTCCTTCAGCCAAGCTGCTCCACACTCTGACACTCCATACTCCACACTCTGACACTCCACACTCCACACTCTGCTCCACACTCCACACACATTCAGAGACCTCAGATCTGCCAGCTCACTGAACCCCAGGTCACTGGACCGCTGGCCTGACCCAGCAACTGAGTGAGACCAGTGGTTGGCTGACCTTGAAGCCAGCTAGGAGGCTAACGCCCTACCAGCACCTCCAAGGCTCTGGATGTACCATATGGATTCACTTAGCCTTCAGCCAGAGGGAATATGGGTTCTGTCACAGGCCAGAGCTTCAGCCTCTACTGTTTCGTTCCTGCCCCCTTAAGACACATGTCCCATTGCTCCCATAGGCACCACCACTGAGGCTCCAGTCCCTGAGTCCAAAAGCCCAATTCCTGATCCTGCTGAGGGCTCATCTCTCCTTTCCCTCCCTCATCAGTCTTGAATCTACTTCCTAAAAGGCCTGAGAAAGGATAAGGGGAACTTTTGGGACTACACCATTGTTTCAGCCTTCCTTTACTTGTCCATCTCTATGCTCAGTGTTGGGAGCTGCGCTTCCCCCATTCCCACCATCTAAACTTTAACCATCTTTTATGGCTTTGGTTCAAGCTCCACCTCTGCCAGGAATGTAGTCTTCAGTACACTCTACTGACGTAGCTTTCTTTGTCTTCCTTCAACCCTACACTGATATGTTTCTTCCCTTGCTCTTGACATTTGTCACACTTTGATATACAAGTGTGTGGGGGCCCATTTGTCTTCCTAGCCTCTGAGCCCCATCAGGGCTTCCTGTCTGTGTCCCAGAGTCCATCACAGTGCCTGGTACTACACAGCAGGTACTGGACAAAGGTTGCTGAATAGAATTGGAAACTGGAAGCATCCTCCCACGCCCATCCTGTCCTGAGTGCTGGAGTTTTGTAAGCTGTTACCTTGCACCTATGGGGATGGCAGTTCTCAGCCACGACAGGTGTTCAGTGACTTACTCCCTCTGTTTCTTTTTGGCTTTGTGTTGTAATGGAACCTCTCAGGTTCAGGTTCTAAAATGATCAAGAATCTGCTCTTATTTTCAGAGAAGAAAAGTCCTGGCTCTCAACATTTGAGCACTGGAACCACAAATAAAAAGACTCTGCGGTCCTCCCCACCGTCACCCCTCCGGGCTGGAGGCCCCTGACTCAGTTCCGTACACTGGGGTCATTTCTCTTTTCCAGCCCCCCTTGTTTCCTAGGGGAAGCAAGGAGCAGCCCTTCCTCCCTCCTGTCCTCACTGAAGGAAGCCATGGTTAGGAGTCTGTTGCTGAAGCTGAAGGAGAGGGAATTGTGTGGATGTTCTGAGCAAGCCAGCAGGAAGCGTCACTGGAAGCAGGCCGAGAGCAAGGGCTACCCATCTCAACCGCATCCGATTTCCAGCCTTCTTATTAAAAGCTATAGGTCCCCTTCCTCCCTCACCGCTCCATGTGCGTCCCTCCCGAACCTGCGCGCTCCGTCGAAGAGGACGACCTTCCCCGACAGAGGAGAGGACCGTTCTTCGGTCAAGGGTATACGAGTAGCTGCGCTCCCCTGCTAGAACCTCCAAACAAGCTCTCAAGGTCCATTTGTAGGAGAACGTAGGGTAGTCAAACTTCCAAGACTCCAGACACATCCAAATGAGGCGCTGCACGTGGCAGTCTGCCTTTCTTTAAAAAAAAAAAAAGCTATAGGTCTATAATGATTGCGGATTTCTTTGTCGGGTAATGAAAATGTTCTAAAATTGGCCATGGTGCTGGTTGCACAAGTCTCTGAATAATATTAAAAGCCACAGAATTGTACAGTTTAAATGGGTAAATTGTATAGTATGCATCTTAGGGTGGTCAGATTGCTATACCAAAATATCATAAACTGGGTGGCTTATAAACAACAGAAAGAAATCTGTTTCCCACAGAAAGAAATCTATTCCCAGTTCTGGAGGCTGGGAAGTTCGAGATCAGGATGACAGCAGATTTAGTGTCCATCAAGAGCCCACTTCCTGATTCATAGATGGTGCCTTCTCACTGTGTCCTCTTGAGGCTCAGAGGGACAAGCTAGCTCTCTGGAGTCTCTTTTATAAGGGCACACTTCCTGTTCAGGAAGGCTCCACCCTTATGACCTAATCGTCTCCCAAAGGCCCCACTTCTTAATACCATCACCTTGGAAGTTAGGATTTTAATATGAATTTTGAGGGGACACAAACCTTCAGCCTTTAGTGGCATGTGAATTATATCTCAATAAAGCTCTTTAAAAAAAAAACCACAATAGGGGCACCTGGGTGGCTCAGTGGGTTAAAGCCTCTGCCTTCGGCTCAGGTCATGATCCCAGGGTCCTGGGGTCGAGCTCTGCATCAGGCTCTCTGCTCAGCGGGGAGCCTGCTTCTCCCTCTCTCTCTGCCTGCCTCTCTGCCTACTTGTGATCTCTGTCTGTCAAATAAATAAATAAAATCTTAAAAAACACACACACACAATAGGGGCACCTGGGTGGTCCAGTGAGTTGAGCGTCTGACTCTTGGTTTCAGCTCAGGTCATGATCTCAGGGTCCTGGGATCCAGCACCATGTCAGTCTCCCCACTCATTATGGAATCTGCTTGTCCCTCCCCCTCCCTCTCTGCTCCTCCCTTCACTCTCTCTCTGTGTCTTTCTGTCTCTCAAATAAATAGAATCTCTAAAAAGTAATAGAAAAAGAAAATAAAAAACACAATAAAAAACTAAGTATCTATTAGAATGGCTAAAATGAAGTCTGTAGCTGTCTACAGCAGTATCAGTCATAAAAAGAAAAACCAAAAAAAAAAAAAAAAGAAAGAAAAAGAAAAACCAGAAGCACCTTAAACATTTAAAAACAGGGAAGTGGTTAAACAGGCCACAAAATAGTAAATACACTGCCATTAAAAATGATCACAAGCTTTGCGCAGTGGCAGTATCGTAGCCAATGAGGTTTATCCGAGGCGCAATTATTGCTAATTAAAAATGATCACAGGGGCGCCTGGGTGGCTCAGTGGGTTAAAGCCTCTGCCTTCAGCTCAGGTCATGATCCCAACATCCTGGGATCAAGCTGCAAGCTGCGCATCAGGAATCTCTGCTCAGCAGGGAGCCTGCTTCCCTTCCTCTCTCTGCCTGCCTCTCTGCCTACCTGTGATCTGTCAAATAAATAAATCTTTAAAAAAAAAAATGATCACAATAAGGGGCGCCTGGTTGGCTCAGTGGGTTGAGCGTCTGACTCTTGGTTTCAGCTCAGGTCATGATCTTGGGGTCATGGGATCCAGCTCTGCACTCAGAGTGAAGTCAGCCAGTCTCTCTCCCTCCCTCCTCGCACCCCCCACACGCACATTCTCTCTCTAAAATAAACAGATAAATAAAATGTGAAAAAAAATGCAATCATGATGAAGACTGTGAGCCAGCAGGAAATGCTTATGATTTGAAAATAAAGGGAAAGCTCTTCCTTCTCTTGTTTTCCCTTTACTTCTGGAATAATCCAGTCCCGAAGGTGAGGCAGAACAAGTTAGGCAACGTGCCGGTGGAGGTGAGAAGTAGTCACAGAGAAGGGTGTTAGAGCCCAGGAGGCATGGGGAAGGGCCCAGAGTGAAGGGTCAGAGCCTGAGTAGAAGGTATCCTTGAGGGGAGGGTGGTGCTGAGATGGGAGGTTAGTTACAAGGCAAGTGATCAAATAAACTCAGGGAGAGCCAGATTTAAGAGAAGGGCCTTGGAGGGGTGCCTGGGTGATTCAGTTGGTTAAGCCTTCAGCTCTTGATTTTTGTCTCAGGTCATGATCTCAGGGTCATAGGATTGAGCCCTGCATGGGGCGCTACGCTCAGCACAAAGTCTGTTTGTCCCTCTGCCTCTGCTCCTCTACCCACCCCCAACTCTCTAAAACATATAAATAAAGGTTTTTTTTTTAAGATTTTATTTATTTATTTGACAGACAGAGATCACAAGTAGGCAGAGAGGCAGGCAGAGAAGCAGGTAGAGAGACAGCGAGAAGCAGGCCCCCTGCTGAGCAGAAAACCCAGTGCGGGACTCGATCCCAGGACTCTGAGATCTGACCTGAGCCGAAGGCAGAGGCTTAACCCACTGAGCCCCCCAGGCACCCAGGTTTTTAAAAATCTTAAAAAAGAGAGAGAGAGAGAGAAGGGCCTTAGAGAAGCTACCCCTGAGTAGCAAAGAGCACGCCTACTGACTGGATCTCAGTTTCTAAATACCATTTGTAACTAGGGCTCCTTGGAGAAATAGCCGATCCCAAGGTTGGGCACAGGATGAACACGGAACATCTTGTTATTCCAGAAAGTAAGAAAGTGCTCAAAGAATGATGGAACCATGTCAACGGGACACGAAAGCCAGCTTGAAGAGATCCCCAATGACCAAAATGGGGACAATTTGTGCATCAAAATAATAAACGATTATAATATGTAGTATTTACATAATTACAAAGGTGAAAAGAGGAACTTTAAAGAGGGGGAAAGCTAGCCATAATGCCTGAATGGTACCCCCCACAAAAATACATCGTTATCTTAGTCCCCAGAACCTGGGAATACTACCTTCCATGGAAAAACAGTCTTCACAGATGTAACTAAGTTAAGGATTTGGGATGAGGAGGTCATCCAGGATTATCCAGATGGTCATGAGATTCAATGACAAGTGTCTTTATAAGAGGCACACAAAGGAGAAGATGATGTGAAGACAGAGGCAGAGACTGAAGTGATGTGGCCACAAGCCAAGGAATGTCCAACAGCTGCTGGAAGCTGGAAGAGGCAAGGAACAGATACTTCCCTAGAGCTTTGGGAAGGAATGCAGCTCCACTAACACGAAGAACTGTTCAGAATAACCAGAGGGACGCCTGGCTGGCTCCATCAGGGGAGCAAGCGACTCTTGACCTCAGGCTTCTGAGATGGAGCCCCACATTGGTTGTAGAGATTACTTAAAAATAAAACCTTAAGGGGCGCCTGGGTGGCTCAGTGGGTTAAGCCTCTGCCTTCAGCTCAGGTCATGATCCCAGGGTCCTGGGATCGAGCCCCGCATCAGGCTCTCTGCTCAGTGGGGAGCCTGCTTCCTCCTCTCTCTCTGACTGCCTCTCTGCCTACTTGTGATCTCTGTCTGTCAAGTAAATAAAAAAAAATAAAAAATAAAAAAAAATAAAACCTTAAAAAGAAGAAGAAGAACAATGTTTGTAGGGCCTCCATGAAAGGTGCTGGTCTTCCCATCCGCATGGAGAGCCCCGAGGAGGGAGAGGAAAGGGAAGCATTCAACGTCCCTTGGTGGGTGGCTGGTGGGCTGAGCTTCAAGGCTCAGTCACAGGTGACGGGCACCTGGTCTGAAACAGTATGGGGACGGACTGGAGTTCGACTCCAGGAAAACCTCAAAAAGCCTCCAGACTGTGTGTGGAGGGACGTGATGGCCCCTCGGAGGGGAAGGGAGGGGGCCTGGAGCCTCACAGCCATCACTGATCTTTGTCCAAAGGCCCTGGAGGACAGACACCACAGTGGCTCTAGCCCAGGCCGCGCAGAGCTCCGAGCATGGTCACGGCTGCTCCAGCCTTACATCCTCATCTGGGCCTGCTGGGCTGAGCAGGGCCCCTGGAGCCAGTCCCAATCTGTTTCCTTCTATTCTTTTACAGGAAACTCCTGGAGAGCCAGCCCCCACCCCACACCCCGCCCCAGCACTCCCTCTCTCTTCTCCACTATGGACAGAGCCACCGTGGAGCGGCTGCCGGCCCGCCACAGACCCTACTGACATGGGCACCGTCAGAGCCACGCGGCTGTGCTGGGCCATCCTCTGCGTCCTCCTGCTCCAAGGTAAGAGGCACTCGCCCCTCTGCTCCAGCAGCTCCTCTCCTGCCGCTGGCAGTCTTGGGCGCCTGTCCATCCTTCACCATGGACCGACCGAGGCACACGCTCTCCATCCAGGCCCATGCCCAAGGGAAATTCCAGAGCTTTCTCATGAAGGGAACCAGTTGAATTGGGGGTGGGGGGAGGGGGTCAGTACCCAGCGAACACAAAGTTGAGGTGTGGTGAAACCCTTTTGTGAGAAAATTTCCAGGATGAACTGGGGCACCCACAGAGGCTGGTCTCCTGAAATGCGGGGCAGCGACTCTCTTGGTGTGAGACTGAGGCCAGAAAGCTCCTTCCAGGGTGTCCTAGCATACAATTGTCTGCACTTTGGGCTTTACAGGTGATCCTTACTCTTTTTCATATGAGGAGTAACAACATGGGCATTCCAAATGTTGGCTTGAAGCTCAAATCACAGCAAGAGGGACTCAGGTTAGATACAAAGAACTATTTACCAGAGAGGATGTACACAGCATCCTCCCCCAGTGGGGGGCTGGGTGAGAAGATAGCCAGAGGAGATGACTGGAAACAACACCTCTGAGACTGCCCTCTGCTAGCTCATGAGGGGTGAAGCAGCTCAGAAGGGGTCCCCTAATTACGGAGCAGTTGCTGCGAACCATGAGAAATCCAGGAGATTCTGACTCACAGGGCAGCAACTTCCCTTTGGTCATCCCTTCCCCACCCCCACCTCACTCTCCAGCCGTCCTCTGTTGCGGACTTATGAGCCTGCTCTCAGAGCAGCAGAAAAGAGTGCAAAAAAGTGCAAAGTGCTTGGACGGGGAGAGAGGGTGGCTCTCCCCTGGTAGGGGGTGGGAAGCCTGAGTTCCAGTACTCCCTCCCCTGAAGAGATCAGATTTTTCTCTAGAAGCCCATGGGCTGGGAGTAAGACTCTGATTGCTCCCCCACCCCCAGCCCCACACCCCCAGAGGACAGAGTCACACATTTGGTCTGGGGCTGTGGGACTAAACTCTTGTAGAAACCACAGAAGTGGCAGAGGAAGAGATTAAATGGCTAGACTCGTGAGGGGGTAGTGTCCCAGGAAGTGGGAGGGCTCGAAACATGCTGTGTAAACTCTACATAAGCCATGCTCGCCCCTTGAATTTCCTCATCTCTCATCTCAAAATCTCAGCACACTTACTATCCCCCTTGAGGGAAACATTGGGAGGCTAATCAGGCCCACAAGGCGACTTGATGTGGATACACAGAGACTTGGAGGATTGGAGGGAACAGTGCAAAACTAAAAATATCTAGTATTTATTGAGCGTGGACTGTCTGTCAGGCACTGGGTTAAGTGCTTTATATGAATTTTCTTATGCTCACAATCACTTATGAGTCATTTGAGTTTTAAAGTCATTTGAGTTTTAAAGAAGAGAAAACAGGCCTAAGTCGGAGAGGAAGTGGTAGAGTCTGGGCTTGAACTCACACCTGTCAGACTCCAAAAGCTGTGATTTTGTAACTATTAAATTATGCTGCTGAAGAAAATAAGGGACAGGGGTGGTGGAGAGGGAGAAGGAAGAGGCTGGAAGGTCATGAAGCAGGTAGGGATTAGGGAGGAGAGAAGGGAAAATCAGAAATCTCTGTGGCTCTTGGTTCTTGGGCTGTCTGTATGCCCAGTGGTCAGAGGCACCCTGGCCTACAGAAACAAGTGTTCCCGAAGTCCCTCCTCTACTCACAGAGGAATCCACTAGTGACAGAAAGTGCTGTTCGGGGGACAGGGCCAGAAGACAGAGAACAGGGTACTTGAACTTGGAGTCTGTGACTCTGGAACTCCTTCCAAGCCCCTAGTTTTGTTTCCACATCTGCGGGAAGGCAGTGTACTATGGCCACCCACTAAAAGCTAACGTTACGACCTGACAGAGCTCAGACGGAACCTAAAACACGCGGGATCAGTAGCTGATGGCTATTTTCAGGCTGTGCCTTGAAAGGTGTTCTTCCAGGGTCATTTTCAGCTGGTAGAGTTCTCTCCAGCCTCAGGCACCCAGGAGTGTTAATCCCCCTCTGACGCCCACCCAAGGAGGGAGGGTACTACCAGAGATTGGTGACCTGGAAAAACACAGCCAGGCTTTGGGCAAGCTTGGGCTTGGAAACCATTAAATCCCCACCGTCCAAGTGATAGCCCCACGGAGGAAGGCAGTGGCTAAGGAAAATAAACAGACCGGCAGGCTGCCACAGGCTGGGAGGGCCCTGGCTGGCAGCCGCCTCCGCTTACCCTGCCCCAGGCTTGGGACTTCCCTGCAGACAGGGGACCTGGGAGCCCGAGGGCCAGGCCAGAGGCTGCGATCCCAGCCGAGGCAGAGGGACGGGAACCAGGCTGGGCGGGTCCACTTCCCCACGTTGTTTTCCTTTCACATTGTTCACAGGTTTCAAGAATGATTTCATTGTGGAAAATGAGCAAACACAACCCGACCTTTCAGGTCCCACACACACAGGGGACGCACACAGGGGCACAAAAGCACACGTACACAGCTGCACAGAGGCCCGCAGGCATACACGTGTACAAACCGAAAAGCCAGTGAGGGTTTCTGACTGGGGCCTCCTGGTAACTGGCTCCTCCCTGGCTTTGGCTAACAACGGCCATTTCTGAAGTAGCCTCTGCCTGTGAAGGTAAAATTGGCCACGTGTTCTAGAGCTTCCCTGGCCTTTATATATACCTCAGAACTCATTTCCTATGTGTGCTCTTCCTTCCTACTGGGGTACGGGGCAGAGAGACAGCCCAGATAGCAACCCCAGTCCCTAACCTCATTTTATTCACCACCTTATTCTTTCCATCCCCTTCCCTTGGGGGCAGGACCAAAATGACAATATTCACAGGGAGAAATGGATGGCTCAATGGTAGGAAAGCAAGAATCTGGAGTCCTAGGTCCTTATCCAGACATCACAGGTCACTGGCCCTTTGTTCTTGGACAAATCACTGGTTTGAAATAACCTTCCCCTGACCTCCTATCAGCTTGGCTTAGAACCCACGTGGTATTAAAGAGACAGAAAAGGATTCTGGGACACTGAACTTGAGGTGGGGGTGATGGTACTATTGAGTTATGGTTTCAGAGGAAGCAAGGCCTGTGAACCAGAGCCACATCCTCCAGCCCTCTGCCAAGTATGCCTGCCTTCCAACACGGAAGGATTGGAAAGACTGGGTTCTCCTGTGGGCTCGGAGCTGGGCAAGAGTCTCGCCAAGCTAGTCAAAGTCTTCTGCTCTCTTGCAGGCCACCACTCCCAGCCCAGGGCACGCCAGACATCTCACCCTCAGGGTAAGACCAAACACACGGGACCTACTCTAGCATTGAGGCCTGGCCACTTAGGGGAAGAGGAGCACAGATCTCAGGTGACTGGGGATGGGGCCCGAGCTCTTAGGACATCGAAGGCTGAGCTCGTCTGGGGACTATTCAGCTTGACCTAGGCTAATGTGCCTCAAAAGAGGAGAGGGATGAATGGTTGGAGGTTGGGGGGTGGGGCGGGGAGAAAAGATTAGAAAACTCCAGCTATGGGGAAGAAGACAGGGAGACAGAGCAACAGCCTCAGATGATTTGTTTCAGGAAACTTTAGCAGCCCAAATCGGACCACAGAGCCACTTTTTTCCAACATAGGTGAGTGAGTGTGGCTGCAGAAGGGCTGCTCCCTGCCCCAGCCCAGCCCCCTGCCCAAGCCCCCACCCAGCCCTTTGGATCTGCTTGGAGCCCAAGGGTTCTCAGCTGGGTAAGGGAGTGTGGTGTCACCCAATCTGCCCCCTCCAACCTGCCCCTGCCTCTGTCCTTGCAGGAAAGAGCCTTTCCTCAGATCCCAGCAGCCCAAGTTCTCTGGCCAGCACTAGGACCCAAGGTACTCTGAGGCTCAGATCCAGATGCCCTCTGGGGAGGGCCCAGTGAGGAAGCAGACACAGTTGCTGCCCTACAGGAGAATACAGACTGGTGGGGAGCAGACAAGTAAACAGGACCTCATGTGGCCAGCTACAAAGCAGGGGGAAAGAGCTGTGATGAGTACAGCAGAAGGTGCTGCAAGGGCTGGAGCAGACTTGGACATAGGCCACTTCCGACTCGGGGGCCAGGGAAGACATGCTAGAGTGAGTGACCTTGGAAGTGGAGGTCCAAGATGGAGTTAAGCAGATGAGGACTGTGGGGTGGAGGGTGGTAGGGTAGATTTCAGGCAGACAGAACCCTATAGGTAAAGGCCCAAAGTTAAAAAGAGAAGATGGCTTCTTCTGGAATTGAGCAGTAAGAAAAGGAAGGTTGGGGCTGAAGAGGGACCCTTGTACACGCTGGCTGAGGCCATGAGCAGGCCCACCCATGCTTCCTACTCCACAGCAGCTCAGGACAACACCTCACAGGTTCTCATGGTAAGCAGTAAACCTGTGACACCAAGCACCAGCACCAGCACCGTGGATGGTCAGTCCCAGGCACAGACGTCCACAGCAGGACTTGGTGAGTACCTGGGGCTGAGGGTCAGGAGCACTGGGTCATGTCCAGTTGGGGTCCTTCTCCACCTCTTCAGGATGCCCAGGTTCTGCCCCACAAGGAGGCCTCGCAGGCCTGGGAGCCACATCAGTGGCAGCTTGGTTTGGGGATGAGAGAGGTTTGGTGGGAAGTAGAGACACAGCCTTGGGCCTGGTCACAATGAAGGCAAAAGGAGCCTGGACTCAGGACTGATGAAGGCATGGAGGGGAAAGGGAGAGGTAGAACCCAGAATGATGGAAAGGGAGGCAAAAGGCCTTCAGCCAGGGCTCCATGCTCTTCTGGGCAGGCTGACCTTCACACGCCAGTGTGGGGCAAGAGCTGGGAGGGGACAGACACCTTCATCGTGGCCCTGCTGTCCTGCCTGTGTTCTCAATGAAGAGCACACTGATCCTTTCTTTCATCCTACCCCTTGGCTCTGGGATTTTTTTATACTCACAGACTTATTTGGCAGTGCAGGGATGGATAAGGAAATGGACAGCGATCAGACCAGCAGTACAATGAGTGGAAGAGGGGGCACCTGGCTGACTCAGCCGCTGGAGCTGCGACTCTTGATCTTAGGGCCACAAGTTCAAGCTCCATGTTGGGTGTAGAGATTACTTTAAAATAAAAGCTTTAAAAAAAAAAAGAGTCGAAGGGGAGAAGAGATGGGTGATCGTACTACTTTTTAAAAAAGATTTTATTTATGTATCTGACAGAGAGAGACACAGTAAGAGAGGTAACATAAGCAGGGGAGTGGGAGAGGGAGAAGCAGGCCTCCTGCTGAGCGGGGAACCCGATGTGTGGCTCGATCCTAGGAACCTAGGATCATGACCTGAGCTGAAGGCAGATGCTTAACAACTGAGCCACCCAGGTGCCTTGATTGTACTAATTTTTAAGAGGGCCAGAAACTTGTGCCCCTTAACTGGCAGCCTGCCTTATTAAATGAGTGCCCGGGGATAAACCTCCAGTGCGCTTTTTTCCCTCTTGCTTCAACCATTGGCAAAATACAGAGGGCTCTACCTTGCCCAGTCTGGCTCCCTATTTCTGGAGCATAAATGGGTCCCAAGGGGATGGTGGGAAGAGAGTAACAGGGGAGGCATCTTGAACTTTTCGGAGTCCCCTGCAGCTAGTAATATGAGCAACCAGCAGGGCAATCACCTGATCCCATGTTACGTTACCCAGTCCGACCCCAATCCTCACGAGATCTGGTCTGAATGGCAGGAGGAAGTCTTTTTTGTAGGGCATGGGCTCCTTCTGAGTTCTTTACCTGGGAAAGTGGGAGGGGAGCTAGCTCTCTCCTCTGGCGGGCCATCCCAGTCCCATCACGAATGCACCCATCCCCATTCCGTTTCAGACACTTCTCAAAATACTACTCCCTTATCAACCACCATGAGCCTGAGGACCAGAGAAGACTTGTCCGTCCTACCCAGTCCCACATCAGAGACGGTGCTCACTGTGGCTGCATTTGGTAAGAGAAACAAGGTGGGGAGAGTGGCAGGAGACCCCATCCCAGAACTAACTTGGACTCTGGGTCTGGAAACACAAGCGTAAATCCCACTTCTTTGTTCAAGGAGGGCGTGGCTGATGAAGAAGGCCCTGGTAGGAAGGAGCCTCCATGGGCCCTCCAGTCAGCAGTTCTGGGCTCTGCTGGGTTCCATGTTCTTGTTGGGGGGTGAGGCAGCTGTGGAGCTCACTCTGGCCAGGGGTAGTGGACTGAGAGCTCATTCACTCAGCAGAGAAGGGGAATTCACTTTGCTCTCAGAGCCTATCTACAGAGCACTTAGCTGGGAAGGGAATTTGGACTCCTGTTGCCCCTTTTGACCCTTCCTTTGCCTCTCCTTTACCCTGACCTTTTCCCTGCTCAGGTGTTATCAGCTTCATTGTCATCCTGGTGGTTGTGGTGATCGTCTTAGTCAGTGTGGTCAGTCTAAGGTTTAAGTGTCGGAAGAACAAAGAGTCTGAAGGTACATCCTTGCCACTCAGGGCCCCCTTTGTCCCTCTTTAATAAGAGACCAAGAGCTGCATTTTGAGACTGGAGTAGGAAAAGCATGGCACATAAGCACCACTGATGAGATGGGAGGGTAGTCCACTTGGGTGGGCTTTGAGGGACAGGTTGGTCTTCTGAGTTATAGCATGTGACTCCCAATCTGTGCCTTTGACTATTTTACAGATCCCCAGAAGCCTGGGAGTTCAGGGCTATCTGAAAGGTAAGACTGTCAGAGGTATAAGGGAGGAATCATCTATCTGACCTCTCAGTCTCCCACTCCAAGAGAGAACTGAAACTTTCTGGGGTGCCTGGGTGATTCAGGCATTTGGACATCCAGCTCTGGATTTCAGCTCAGGTCATGGTCATGAGATCAAGCAGTGTCAGGCTCTGCATTCAGTGTGGAGCTGGCTTGAGATTCTCTCTCTCTCCCTCTCCCTCTGCCCCTCCCCCTGCTCTCTCTCTCTCTCTCTCTAACATAAATAAATGAAATCTTAAAAAAAAAAAGAAAAAGAACTGATACTTCCTGCCTTCTACACAGACACTCACACAAGCATGCATGGAATATTGACAGCCACCACTGAGGCCAAGGCAAGGGATGGGCAGGACAGGGGTGATCCTAAAATGAAACAATCAGGAGACAGGAGATGAAATGGAACTCTTCAGCCTAAGGTCTAAGCCTCTATAACCCCCTCATGAAAAGTGTAGGAATTCAGATTCTAATATAATTCAGATTCTTTTATATAGATAGATATAGAATATGTGTATATTCTATATCTATATATAACTATAGAGAGAGAACACCCATATTCTAATATGTAATTCAGATTCTAATAATCTTTTTTTTAAAGATTTTATTATTTATTTTAGAGAAAGAAAGGGGGGGCACCTGGGTGGCTCAGTGGGTTAAAGCCTCTGCCTTTGGCTCAGGTCATGATCCCAGGGTCCTGGGATCAAGCCCCACATCGGGCTCTCTGCTCAGCAGGGAGCCTGCACCCTTCCTCTCTCTCTGTCTGCCTCTCTGCCTACTTGTGTTCTCTGTCAAATAAATAAATAAAATATTAAAAAAAAAAAAAGAAAGAGGAGGGGAGAAGGGCAGAGGAAGACAGAGAGAGAAACATAAGCAGACTCTGCACTAAGTGCAGAGCCCAACGCGGGGCCGGATCTCGTGACCCTGAGATCACGACCTGAGCTGAAACCAAGAGTCAGACGCTTAACCAACTGAGCCACCCAGGTGCCTCTCTATATACCCCTTTAAATAAGAAAACACTTATTTAGGAACATCTCGTACATGCCAGGCACTACGGTAGATATTTTCTAATATTATCTCAAATCCTTACAGCAATTCTTCAAGGCAAATACACTGTGTTCTGTACATTTGAAAAAATTGAGACTTGGAGACACTGTAACTTGGTCAAGATCACACGAGTAGCAAGTAGTAAAACTAAGATTTAGAAACAAGTTTTTTGGGCTTCCAAGCACATGCCCATTTCATTAGGGTCCATCACCAAAATACAGGTTTATCGAAACAAAGGTCGAAGTTCCAACACGTGACCCCACAGTTCCCTGACAACCCCATCGCGCTCCTGCTCCTCCATGTTACAACCCATGTTCCTTTCCTACCCCTAGCTGCTCCACAGCCAATGGAGAGAAAGACAGCATCACCCTGATCTCCATGAAGAATATCAACATGAATAACAGCAAAGGATACCCCACAACAGAGAAGGTACATTTTTCCTGGTTCCTTCCTCCCTTCTCTCTCCTTCTCTTACCTTCAGGTTCTAGTTCCAGAACCTAACCAGAAAGGAGATACTTTCAAAGATGCAGGCTCTGCTCTCCTCTTCCCTAGCCCACCGCTCCCGAGAAGTTCACGCTTTCTCACGATGTATTTATTTTGCAGGTTCTTTAGAAGCAATGTCGGGTCCCCATGGGTCCAAGGACGATGAAGCTGTCCCGTGACTATAAAGAGGAAGGCGATGGGAGTGCTAGAGGCATGAACCACATATAAATTATTTTATTATTTCCCACTTATCCAAGATCTAAAGGACACCAGCACTCCTCCAGATCTAGGAGCAAGCTGCCAGGATGAGAGACTCTTTCCATAGGGGCAGCCACTCTGGAAATACAGCCTGCTCCTCCCACCCACTCACCGTCAAAGGAAGGGGGAGTCTGGAGGGCAAGGGCAAGGAAAATGACAAAGTGGAGTGGCCTTTGCTACTTTGCATTAAAATTATTTTCTGGTCGACAGTCTAATTTCTTTTAAGGTCTGTGCTCTCATGCAGGTTTATTAATGGTGCTCTAGCAGCTGTGATATCTCCTTTCCTGGGCAAGCACAGATCCAAGCTTCTGCCCCTGTAGAGAGCTCTCTGAGAAACCTGGGAGGTAGGCTGAACATTCTGTCAGGTCTGCCTCAGTTCCTCTGGATCACTGAGGAGGAATGAGGTCCTGAGGGACTAATTACTTCAAGAGAGGAGAGAGAAAGGGAGCTGTAAACTCTCTAGGTACACACACCTAGAGAATGAGAACACGAGAGGCACAATGCATTCTGACCAGGGAAGCCCAGTGGGGAGAGCTGAGTAATAGGAGGGCAGATGTCCTCTGCCTGCCCCAGGGCAGACATGCCTCGCTTTGGTCGTAGCTATGGGAGTAACACTGGGGAACAGGGATAAGTCTGTGACTTCATAAGCCAAAACCCACCCCCTTTACCCTGTACAGCTATAATCTTTGTGTCCTAGAAAATGAATAAAGGGTGACAAACCCTCTAAAGTCTTTTAAAGGGGAGAGGAAAAGCAGTTACCCATTTTCTTAGAACTCTCCACCATGAAACTGGTTTGGAAATGAATTTTGATTGGGGGACATTCAGTGGAAGAGTCACCTGCGTGTGTCTACACAGAGGGGTTAACTTTATAAATACATGCTAGTTGGCAGTCCAGATTACAAGATTACCCATTCTGAACAATGTGCAACAATACACCATTTGCTTCTGGATCCAGACGCTGCGAGGTGAGATGAGAGAGAAAGCCTGGAAAAAACTTCATCCTCTCTGTTCTGTTGCAACTATTTAAGCAGACTGAAGAAACCTACTGGGTTCTAAAATCTTCTAGGACAAGGCTTGAAATCGAGTCGCTTCTATAGCTCCAGTTTAGTACATGGTGCCCAGCCTATCGAAGGTCATGAAAACTGGCTCTCAAGGGCAGGAAATGTGGTCACAGGCTGAACTTTGCAGCTGGGCAAAATCACTGTTTTCTTACTTTTAAAGCAAGGTGGCTGGACTACTTGGCTTTCATTACCTTTTCTGGTTCTTTTTTTTTTTATTATTTTATTTATTTATTTGAAAGAGAGGAGAGAATGAGAGTGAGAGAGAGAGTGCATGAGAGGGGGAAGGCAAGAGAGAGAGGCTGAGCAGGGGGCCCAATGTGGGACTTGATCAAGGGACTCCAGGATCACGACCTGAGCTGAGCGCAGTTGTTCAACCAACTGAGCCACGCAGGCACCCCTTTTCTGGTTCTTATATTCTGCAGTTCTATAAACTTTAGACATAAGAAAAAATGAACACCATCTTTTGAGTAGCGATCATTCCGGGTGGAAGCCAGAGACAAGTCTTAGGTGAGTCTGACAAGCCTGTATTCTCCGGACTTAAGATTTCCCTGTGTCTTTTTTTTTTTTTTTAATTTATTTGACAGAGATATAGAGGGCACAAGTAGGCAGAATGGCAGGCAGAGAGCGCGGGAGAGGGAGAAGCAGGCTTCCCAGTGAGCAGGGAGCCCAATGCGGCGCTGGGTCCCAGGATCCTGGGATCATGACTTGAGCGGAAGACAGTTGCTTAACTGACTGAGCAACTCAGGTGCCCAAGATTTCCCTGTGTCTTAAGGGAAGAATGACCCTTATCTGACCCTTGGTAGGTACTTGGTAGGTAAAGTGGAAGAGCAAATGTGGAGACACGTGGGAAGCAGAAGTACTAGTTGGCAATCGCAGCAGACAATGTGGAGTATCACTACCCAGGTCCCACTTCAAGGTCAACGCAATGTTTCCTCAGCTGTTAAGGAGTACTGGCTGCTAAAATTGAAAAAAAAAAAAAAAAAGAGGAGCATTAGCTGCCGAGGGCTCACAGCTGCTTGATGACTGGTTGATGGGGGTGGGATAAAGACCTGGAACTCTTGCCTCGATTTCCCCCACTCTGTCCCATCCCACTTCCCTTACCCCTCACAGCTCTTGTTCCCAGGAGCATTCACCAATAAACCTTCAGCGTGCAAATCTCCAAGTCTCAGAGTCTATTTCCAACCTATGACAGCAATGCTACAGCATTTTTTTAATGCTATTTATTTATTTATTTATTTGAGAGAAAGAGTGCAAGCACGAGTGGGATGGAGGGGCAGAGGGAAAGGGAGAAGCTGGATCCCAGGACCGTGGGATCATGACCTGAGCCAAAGGCAAATGCTTAACCGTCTGAGCCACCCAGGCGCCCCTAAAATACTACAGCATTTTTAAAATAACTCAGATATATTTATTTAAGCCAAACTGCAAAAAATGCATGACTTCCTAAACAGTTCCGTCACACAAAAAAATCCATCCTTGGGATAGAACTCTCCAGGTGACATAACAATGTCTAGAAGTACTGGATTCTGTTTGAATTGTTCTTGTTATTCTGGCTGCCATGGGCACTTCAATCGGCTGCTAATCATACTGGACTGATTAGGTCAAGAACATGAGGTTCGCTCTAGATAACCCAGTTGATGTCTCCATTCTAAGGCCACAAGCATCCCCCTGACTCTGGACAATGTCCTGCAGATATGAGCTGTTAGTCATAAGGTATTTATACGTGGGGGAAAGGGTGTGACCTGGTATGACTATGAGATTGGATGGCTTTTACCCAGAAACCGACATTGCAGTTCTTCAGTAGCAATGTTGATTTTCCTGTTGTTAAATAGCTCTCCTTTGAGAAGGGGTCAAGGATGAATTCACTTAATTCTTTAGGAAACTGCATTAGGAGTTCTGCTAGAGGATCCTACTATTTATGCAAATACAAGAACCCACCTCTGATAGGAAATCCGAGTGCAGCCTTCTGCAGCCTAGGCAACTTCCCTGAGACAGTATCTCTTTTCCTTGATGTCTAGACAACAGGATGGTGGCCATTTACATGACAACTTCCTCCTTATTTTAACATAGGACTAGATGCCACAGCAGGAACAGGTGGTGGGGTGGGGTAGTTACTATAGAATGTCCTCCTTTTGCTTCTTCCCCCATCTTACGGGAGGCTAACCAACAACCCAGCTCAGGCACACAGGCCCAGTTGGACAGAGGGAACATTTACTGAGGACCTTTCTCCCAGGGATTGGTGGGGCAGCATCTCAATCATAGAGGGCACAAGGCAAACCTCAGGATCACTAGCAAAAATTCACTACAGTTCAACAAATATTTCTAAAAGTAGAGAAAACTGATGGAAATCTGAGGCCAACTCTCAGTGAAATGGTTTAGTAGATGAAGGATCATTGCAGGCCCCTTGGCCTAGTACATGCACATCATTTCCTAAAGTCAGGCTAGTACTAATCAATTCTATTTGAATCTGTTGGAAAACATGGTGTAGCTCTGCTCAACAGTCTCCTTCTGAATATGAGGACGTCCTTTATCGCCTCTTTGAACTTCTTTCTACACCTACCTCCTTCTCCTTGAGATCCCAAGTTCTCTTCCCTTATTTCCTTCCCAGTTGCTTCCTGACCCCTCCTGCTGGTTATTTTCCCCAGGCACCTCCATCCTGAGCCTTCTGAGCCCACAGCTTCCTCTTTTACCGAACACAGAAGCTGCGTTTCATAGGATTATTTTGTTGAGTGGTTGTTGTGCTTAACCCAAAACTGGCACAAAAGTGTTCTAAATGTTGAGGTTTGGAGTTCTAAGTTAGTCCTAGTGCTAGAGTCATAGAAACGTTCATCTAGTAGTGTTAATTGAGGTGTAAATGAGCTGAAGGTTACGTTTGCTGGCATATTTCACAAGGTTGCCATGCTGGGCCTTTTTTTTTTTTTTTTTAATTTAACAGACACAGAGGCAGGCAGAGAGAGAGGAAAGGAAGCAGGACCCTGGGATCATGACCTGAGCCAAAGGCAGAGGCTTTAATCCACTAAGCCACCCAGGCACCCCGTGCTGGGCCATTTTTTACTGACCTAGGAGGAAATGAGTCTTCTAGAAAAAAAGTGGAGAGTGAGGTTTCAGAGGATAATGGAAAAAGTTGTTGAGGTACCAGACATTTCCAAAAGGTTGCAGCTTCCCAAATCTTGTTCAGCATTCTTGAGCCTCAAATCTACTCCTAAGTAGCCCCATAATTCATAGCAGCTCTTCTCAATCCAGTTTCTCCCTACAGTGCTCTAGCCCCCTCTCCCTGCTATTCTCAACCAGATAGTTCTCACTTCCCAGCCTTCTGACAGCTTTGAGTACCTCCAGACCTTAGCCTTGTGCCCCTAGACCCTAAGGCATATCTCACCTTCCCTTGTTCATATTTTAAAGCAGTCTGTCCAGTTTCCCAAAACCAAATAAACTTCCTTCTTATGTTTAATCACCTAATGTATATCCCTGATCAGGTCCCTTGTCTGCAAAGCACAGGTGGCTTCTTTAGGACCCAGTCTTCTGTGAGCACACTGGCACTCACATCCTAGGGCCACTCCTGACTGCAGGGTAGAAATGCTAGACTAGATTGTACCCTATCAATTGTGTCTCTGACTGATCATCTCCCAGTCCCACCCCCAAATGCCTAAGTAGCTGCTGCTTGGTTTTACAGTTGGCATACTGATGTGGTCTTTCTGGGTAAGAGCTCAATGAATTCCAAGTAATTTTTTGTCTTGAAATGAATTGATCATTTCTAACTTTTGAAACCTGATCTTTAGCCATCCCAGTTCACCCGCAGGCAGAAGTCAGTAAGGACACCATGAGAATTGCTTTTTTTCTGTTAGGCCCCATGAAGACCTGAGTGGGAAAACGCAGTCATATTTTACTTCCCTTTTACTAATTTCATAGGGCCTTCAGAAAACAAGGGAATGGTGATGGAAACGAGTGGGGTGGAACAGAAGTCTCAGAGGTGCCCTGAAGTAGGATGGGATGGATGAAGAATAAAGAAGAGCAAAGATAGGGACTTTAATGCCGGCTCCAACGCCTACCCCTTTCTTCTTTCTCTATCTCTGAAGCCTTGAGATCCCTCTAATGAAGCTGTGCCGGAGCGAATGCATGAAGAGGGCATACTCAGACTGCCCTCTAACTACATAAATCTATCTAATTTTTCTGTCTCCTTGGTTCTTAAAGTTTTGGTTCCCAAAACCCGTCTCTCAAGCTCCAGGACCTAACATACGCTTTACACAGAACGGGCATTAGCATATATTTTAAAAGGACATTCTTGAGATGAAGAGTCACACTGTGACCCTCTAGACTTAGTTTGCAAAACCTTTCCCAGGCAGGATCTCATCGTGCCTCCCTGAATGCCCCTAGTGTTAGGTGAGGCCGTAGCTACTATCCCCACTCTACAGTTGAGGAAAAGTGTGCTCGCAGTGGCCCAGCAGTCAACCAACTGCAACAAATCTCCACAGACCTCGCTTCTAAGGGTCGAGCCCCAGAGGCAGCTTTAACTCTCACCGCCCCTCGCGCAGAGCCTGCCGGGAGTTGTAGTCCAATGTCCCGCGGTTTTTGTGAGTTGGACTACAATGACCAGCATCCCCCGCGCTTCGCTTCTTGCCCGGTCCCTTTCAGCCTTGGGCGCTGGGGAGGCTCCGCAGACCTGCTAATTGGGAACCGATATGGCAGCGACTCTAGGCAGCGGGGAGCGCTGGACCGAAGGTACCAGGTCTTTGCCGGAGGGTGCGACAGGGCAGAGTTGGGGGAGGGATGGGGCTCCTTGAGATTACTGAGGGCTGAGATCCTGGGCCTGAGGTGAAAGATGGATGCCTATGAAGAGATGCTGAGCCTCAGTAGGGTTCCGAATTAGGTGGGAGACCGGCCAGGGCAGGGGCCGGGATCTGGAAATCAGGAGCGCTGGCTCAAGCTAAGGAACCGGCCAGGAGCCCAGAGTCACCCGTAATGACTTTTTTGCCTCCGGCCCCCCGCCCCGCCCCGCCTCGGCCCTTGCCCAGCTTAGGGCCCGCGGTGCTCAGGCCCCGCCTGTGCCAGGGTGGCTGGGTCAGCAGAGTGATGCGGATTCCTGTAGCTTGCTTTCCCAGCCCCTATGCTCGCTCCTCCCAACTCGGCCGCCTGACTCTAGGTCTCTTTTTGGTGCTGTTCCTGCAGCCTGCACCAATACCGACAGGCCGGTCTTTGCCATCCTGCAGTTAAGCGAAGAGTATTGATTCGATCCCTATTATGTACCCTGCATTATGCTGATCATGCAGCAGGGATCTGACAGACATGGTCCACTGAGATCACAAAACTCTCAGTCCATTGAGGGAGTTCGACAGGCAAACAGACAATTACGAAACAGAGCCACTAAGTCCTGAGCTACACAGCAGGGTCTTAGGTTTGGGAAGCATACTGACAGCCTGGGTGTCAGAGGAGGCATCCGGAAGAAAGTGTGACATATGAAGAGATGAAGGATGCCTTGGAGTTAGGCTGACTTAGAGGAAGAACGTTGCAAGCAGAGGGAACAGCATGTGCAAAGGCACAGAGAAAAGAGAAAGCATGGCTGATCTGAAAGGCATTTGGTGTGGCTAGAGCATAGGCTGCAAAAGAGCTTGTGGTAAGAAAGGAGGCTGCAGAGGCAGATAGGCCTATGATAAGAAATTTGGACAAGAAGTAGTGGGTAGGGGCACCTGGATTGCTCAGTCAGTTAAGCGGCTGTCTTCTGCTCGGGTCATGATCCCCGGGTCCTAGGATCGAGACCCGCATCAGGCTCCCTGCTTAGGGGGGAGCCTGCTTCTCCCTCTCCCTCTCCCTCTGCCTGCCACTCTGCTGCCTACTTGTGCTCTCTCTCCATCTCTCTATCAAATAAATAAATAAATAAATAAAATCTTTAAAAAAATAAAAAGCAGCAGCAGCAGTCGGTAATCACTACGTATTTTAGGCAGGAGAGAGACATTTCTAAAGCCTTTCCCGGATCCTCCAGACAGGACCTGAGTCCTCTGCCTTCTTTGACTGGATTGCTATGGCCTTCTTAACATTCTCCACGTGTTATGATGAACTGAATCTTCTCCCTTTAAACTATAACCTCTTTGTGGTCAGAAGTATGTCTTTTTTTTTTAAAGATTTTATTTATTTATTTGACACACAGAGAGAGATCACAAGTAGGCAGAGAGGCAGGCAGAGAGAGAGAGGAGGAAGCAGGCTTCCTGCTGAGCAGAGAGCCCGATGCGGGGCTCGATCCCAGGACCCTGAGATCATGACCTGAGCCGAAGGCAGCGGCCCAACCCCCTGAGCCACCCGGGCGCCCCCAGAAGTAGGTCTTATCCATACATTTCCTTGCTCTATCTAGCCAAGTGTCTTGTTCTATAACTGCTATTTAAAAGAACCACCCCTACTTTAAATCTTAGGTGGGAGGCATGGCAACAAAAACAACAAATTATTTTATGAGCCATGTCACTTCTGACCATGGATCACAGAAAAATAGGCTTTCCCCTGTACTGCGCTAAAGGTAGACGCCTCTTGAAAGGCAAGGTTTGGGGGCCTCTTAAGCCCCTTTTCTGGCGCTGATTCAAAATTATTTGCTGAATGACCACTGTAGGTATGGTGTAAATATTATGCTTCACGTTTCTAGCATTATAAGTTTTCATGGTTGTCTCCGTATTTACTACATTGTTTTCTCAAGGGAGATGTTCGTTCAGTTTTATGTGGATGCTTAAAAGTCAGGATGATGTCAGTAGTTTGGCCCTCATACTCTTCGCCCCAAGCAGCCTCCCTGATAGTGAGGGCAGATAGCAAAGCTGATTGGAGATCAGATGGAGGCCTAATGGGGGCTGTTGCTTTGCAGCTTACATTGATGCAGTTAGAAGAAACAAATACCCAGAAGATAGACCTCCTGAAAGTCATGACCCTTGTGGGTGCTGTAACTGCATGAAAGTGCAAAAGGAAAAGAAGTCTGAGCATGAGTGGAATCCAACCCGACAGGGTGAGGGGAGTGCCACTTACACTGAGGAACAGCTGCTTGGGGTACAAAGGTGAGTCTGTGGTGGGATTCAGTGAGTGATTTTAACGTAGAGTTCCTAGCAGAATGTGTTATATAAATATAGACTGCTACTATACTTTTATTATTATTATGGAAGCACAACAGCTTCTTGGCTGCAGAGGCAAGCCTCGGTGGAAGTAGAGTCTTGGGGTATAATCTGAGGTAGCTTCCCTGCTTCTGTGTAGAAGAGGCAGGGAAAACCAACTAGATGAAACAGACATCTATACAACAGTCTAGCCAACAACAGCAGGGTACACATTCTTCTCAAATACACACGAAGCATTTTCCAGGGTAGATCAGGTGTCAGGCCGCAAAAGAAGTGTCAATAAATTTAAAAGGATTAAAATCATACAGTGTGTGTTCTCTGATATCAACAACAGAAGCAAATTTAGGAAATTCACAAATATGTGAAAATTAAACATTATATTCCTAAAATAACAAATAGGTCACAGAAGAAATCTTAAGCAAAATTACAAAATACTTTGAGATGACTGAAAATGAAAACGCAACATAGAAAAATGTGTAGGGTACAGCTAAAGCAAAGCTTAGAAGGACATCTATAGCTATAAATGTTATATATATATATTTTTGTCTGTTTGTTTGTTTTGTTTTAAATCTAAGATCAGTAACCCAATCTTCCACCTTCACGAACTAGAAAAAGAAGAGCAAAAAGAGTACACTAAATCCAAGCAAGCAGAATGAAGGAAATAATATAGAGTGGAAATAAATGAAATAGAGGTTAGAAAAACAAGAGAAAATCAACAAAAGCAAAAATTGGCTTTTTGAAAATGTCGAAAAAATTGACAAACCTTTAACTAAGCTAACCAAGAAAGAGAGAAGACTCAAATAACTAAAATCAGGAATAAAAGAGGGACATCACTACCAATCTTACAATGATAATAAAGATTTTAAAAGGATACTATGAACAATTGTACACCAACAAATTAGATAACCTAGATGAAACAGACAAATTTGTAGAAAGGTACAAACTAGGAAATCATATGGACCTACTACAAATACAGAGATTGAATTCATAATAAAAAAAAAAATTCACCCTGTGACCCAGCAATTGCACTACTAGGTATTTACCCAGAGGATACAAACGTAGTGATCTGAAGGGGCACGTGCACCCCAATGTTTATAGCAGCAATGTCCACAATAGCGAAACTATGGAAAGAGTGCAGATGTTCATCGACAGATGAACAGATAAAGATGATGTGATGGTAATACCTACACATGATGGAATATAACTCAGACATCAAAAAAATGATATCTTGCCATTTACAATGATGTGGATGGAACTAGAGGGTATTATGCTAAGCAAAGTAAGTCAGAGAAAGACAATTATCATACAATTTCACTCATATGTGGAATTAAGAAACAAAACAGAGGGTCATAGGGGAAGGAAGGGAAAAATAAAATAAGACAAAATCAGAGAGGTAGAGAACTCATAAGAGACTTAACTGTAGGAAGCAAACTAAGGGTTACTGGAGTGGGGGTGGGCATTAAGGAGGGTACACGATGTAATGTGTACTGGGTGTTATATACAAATGATAAGTCACTGACCTCTACCTCTGAAACTAATAATACACTGTATGTTAATTAATAGAATTTAAATAAAAATTTTATTTTTTTTAATAAAATAAAATTTTAAAAAAATTTCCCATAAAGAGAAACTTAGGCCCAGAAACCTTCACTGGTAAATTCTACCAAATGTTTGAAGAATTAACTAATCCTTCATAAACTCTTACAAAATATACAAGAGAGGGGAGCACTTCCCAACTCATTCTCTGGGGCCAACATTACCCTGTGACTAAAACCAGACAAAAACATAAGAAAACTAAACTATCAATCAATATCCCTTATGGATATAGATTCTAGCAACATGTAAAAACACATAAAAAGGATTCTATACCTTGGAGCACCTGGATGGCTCAGTCGGTTAAGCATCTGAGTCTTGGTTTCCGCTCAGGTCATGATCTTGGGTCTGTGAGGGGCCCTGCATCTGGCTCTGTGCTCACTGGGGAGTCTGCTCCTCTCCTTCTCCCTCTGTCACTCCCCCCCAGTTATGTGCGCTCTTTCTCTCTCTCTCTCTCTCAAATAAATAAATAAATCTTTTAAAAAAAGATCATATACCTTGACCAAGTGGTACTTATCCCAGGAATGCAAGGTTGTTTAACACATGAAAATTAATCAGTGTGATACACCATATTAATAGAATAAAGGACAAGACCACATGATCATTTAAATAGGTGCAGAAAAAGCATTTGACAAAATCCAACACTGTTTCATGATAACAATACTCAACAGAATAGGAGTAGAAGAGAACCTCAACTGATAAAGGCTATCTATTAAAAAACCCACAGCTAAGATCATCATACTTAATGGTGAACAACTGGATGCTTTCCAAGATCAAGAAGAAGACAAGTATGTTCACTCTAGCCACTTCTATTTACCATTGTACTACAGGTTCAAGCCAGGGCATTTAGGCAAGAAAAAGAAATACAGAAGTCACCCAGATTGGGGGCACCTGGGTGAGTCAGTCAGTTGAGCTTCAGACTCTTGGTTTCGGCTCAGGTTGTGATCTCAGGGTCTTGAGATTAGCTCCACGTTCTGGCTCTGCACTCAGCAGGGAGTCTGCCTGAGATTCCCTCTCTTTCTGTCCCTCCCCATGCTTGTATATGTGCACATGCTCTCTCTGTCTCTAAAATAAATAAGGAAATCTTTTTAAAAAATTAGAGGAAAAAAATTTAAAGAAGTCATCCAGATTGGAAAGAAGTAAAACTGTATTCATAGATGATATGATATAATATAAAAAATCCTAAATAGAGACGCCTGGGTGGCTCAGTCGGTTAAGTGTCTGCCTTCTGCTTGGGTTGTTATCCCCCAGTCCTGGGATCAAGCCCCAGGACAGGCTCCCTGCTCAGCAGGGAGTCGGCTTCTCCATCTGTCTGCCACCCCCCCTGGACTTGTGCCCTCTCTCTCTCAAATAAATAAATAAAATCTTTATTTAAAAAAAAAAGAAAGAAAATTCTAAGGAAGACACTCACACTGTTAGAATTAATAAATGAGGGGCACCTGGTGGCTCAGTTGGTTGTGCATCTGCCTTCGGCTCAGGTCATGATCCCAGGGTCCTGGAATCAAGCCCCTGCAATACGTTCTCTGCTCAGCGGCGGGTCTGCTTCTCCCTCAGCCTGTTGCCGCTTGTGCTCATTCTCTCTCTCTCTCTCTCTCAAATGAATAAATAAAATCTTAAAAAAAAAAAAAGAACTGATAAATGACCTCAACAATGTTATAAAATATAAGATCAGTATACAAAAATCATTGTTTTTCTGTACCCTAGCAATGAACAATCCAAAAATGGAAAAGAAAACAATTTTAATTTATAACACCATCAAAAAAGTATAAAATGCCTGAAAATACATTTAACAAGAGAAGTGTAAGATGTACACTGAAACTACAAAACTTCATTTAAGGAAATTAAAGAAGGTCTAAATAAATGGGAAGATTGCCTGTGTTCATAGAGCTAAATATTGGAAAGGATTATTTTATTAAGGCTTAATATTGGAAATGGTGGTAATACTACTCAAATCGATCAATAGATTTCACATATCCCTATCAAATCCCTCACTGCCTTTTTTGCAGAAACTGATAAGCTGATCCTAAAATTCATGTAGTAATACAAGGGACCCAGGATAGCCAGAACAGTCTTGAAAAAGAACAAAGTTGGAGGACTCACATTTCCAATTTGAAAGCTTATTACAAAGCTACGTTATGAAGACAGTGTGGACTGGTATAGGATAGACATGTAGATCAATGGAATAGACTTGAGAGTCCAGAAGTAAGCCTTTAAATTTATGGTCAATTGATTTTTTTTTAATGTAGGCTCCACACCCAGCATGGACCCCAACCTGGGGCTTGAACTCATGACCCTAAGATCATGACCTGAGCCAAAACTAAGAGTCAGGCACTTAACAGACTGAGCCACCCATGTGTCTCAGGTGTCTGACTCTTGATCTTGGCTCAGGTCTTGATCTCAGGGTCCTGAAATCAAGCCTGGCTTTGGGCTCCACACTCAGTATGAAGTCTGTTTCTCTTCCTCTTTCTCTCTCCCTATCCCTCTCTGCTGCCCCTCCCCCACCTCAAATAAATAAAATCTAAAAAAAAAATTTTAAAGAGTCATATCCACCAACCAAGTCACCCAGACACCCTCAGTCAACTGATTTTTCTTTGACAAGAGTGCCAAGGCTGGGGTGCCTAGCTGGCTCAGTTGTTGGACCACACAACTCTTTATCTCAGGGTCATGAGTTCAAGCCCTACATTGGGTGTAGAGCTTACTTTGAAAGAAAAAAAAAAGAGTGCCAAGATGATTTAATAAGGGAAAGAATTGTCTTTTTTTTTAAGATTTTATTTATTTATTTGACAGAGATCACAAGTAGGCAGAGAGGCAGGCAGAGAGAGAGGAAGGGAAGCAGGCTCCCCACCGAGCAGAGAGCCTGATGTGGGGCTCGGTCCCGGGACCCTGGGATCATGACCTGAGCCTAAGGCAGAGGCTTTAACCCACTGAGCCACCCAGGTGCCCCCCCCTTTTTTTAAAAGATTTTATTTATTAAGAATTGTCTTTAATAAATGTGTTGGGACAGGGGCACCTGCCTGCCTGCCTCTCTGCCTAGTTGTGATTTCTCTCTGTCAAATAAATAAAATATTTAAAAATAAATAAATAAATAAATAAATGTGTTGGGACAACTGGATATCCACATGCAAAACAATGCAGTTGGACTCCTTTCTCACACAAACACAAAAGTTAACTCAAAGACCTAACGTAAGGCCTAAATGTAAGAGCTACAACTATAAAACTCTTAAAAGAAATTAGAAGAAAATATAAATCTATGTCTTCATGACACCCAAAGTACAAATGACAAAAGAAAAAAAAGGGTCAATTGAATTTTGTGAAAATTTAAAGCTTTTGTATTCAAAAGATACCATCAAGAAAGTGAAAAATCAATCCACAGTACAGGAGAAAATGTTTTTAAATTATGTATCTGATAAGGGACTTATATCTAGAACATATAAAGTACTCTTACAACTCAACAATAAAAAGACAAATAGCCCAATTGAGCAATGGGCAAAGGATCTGATAGGCATTCCTCCAAAGAATATATACAAATGGCTTTTAAAAAAAAAAATCTACAAATGGCCAATAAACACATGAAAAGTTGCTCAGTATCATGAGTCATTAGGGAAATACAAACTAAAGCCACAATGAGATACCACACCACCTCACACCCACTAGGATGGCAATAAAAAAAAAAGGACAATAGCAAGTATTAGTAAGAATATAGAGAAATAGAACCCTTATATTAATTGCTTGTAGGAATGGAAAACAGTGTGGCCAGTTTGGAAAATAGAAGGCCAGTTCCTCAGAAGGTTAAACATAGCACATGACATAGCAATCCACTCCCAGGTATATAACCAAGAGAACATACTTCCACACAAAGACTTGTCTATGAATGTTCGTACAGAATTATCCATAATAACTCCCAAATGGAAACAACCTGCATGTCCATGAACTGATGAATGGATAAACAAATTGGGGAATATCCATCCAATGAATACTTCTTGGTAATAAAAGGAATGAAGAACTGATACATGCTATAACATGAATGAACCTTGAACATTATGCTAGTCAAAGAAGCCAGACACAAAAGTCCACATATTCTATAATTCCTTTTATGTGAAATGTTCAGAATGGCAAATTTATAGAGACAGAAATTACATTATTGGTTGCCAGGGGTTGGGAAGTAAAATGAGGAATGACTGCCAACAAGTATGGGGTTTCTTTCTGGGGTAATGAAGATGATCTGGAATTAGATAGTGATGATGGTGTACAAATCTGAATATACTTTTTTAAAAAATCAATGAATTGTGCATTTTAAGAGTGAACTTCGTGAATTGTAGCTCAAAAAAACTGTTACTCAACAAATAAATTTATACACAAGAGAGAAAGAGGCAGAGGAGTATCTACCATGGAAGCAGGGATTGGAAAGTGGGTGAGGATCCAAAGATACCCATGGGCAGCTCTAGAGGAAGGACCACGACTAATATTCCAGACCCTGCTTTATAGTCCAGCCTCTGTTACTGAACTCTTGAGCAAGATGCTGGACCTCCCTCTGTCTGACTGGATTGTGTAGTTGCAAAAGACTGGAGATATTCTCTAAGTGCCTATCAGTAGAGGATAGATATAATTCATAAAATGCAATAAGTATAATCCATAAAAGCAGTGCAGCTTTTGAAAAGAATGACATAGATATGTAATAGCCAGTATTTATGGGCTGTCAAATGCTATCAAGTACCTTGATGAATACTTCATTTAAATGATAACAGCTTGTAAAATATAGTTGAAATTGTTATCCCATTTCAGAAGATAACACTGAGTCACAGAACTTAAGTACACAGCAAGATAAGATCCCAGCCAAGGCATTTTGACCCCAGAGTTCATGCTCTAGTACAACATTTCTCAGAGTGTAGCTTGGGAACCCCAAAAACCTTGGGAGTCTGCGAGTTTAAAACAATTTTGATAATAGTACAAACACATTATTTGCCTTTTTCACTCTCATTCTCTCATGATTGTACAGTGGAATTTTTGAGAGGCTACCTGATATGTAGTTATATCGTCACTGTTTTAAAATTTATTGTTTTCCTTTCTAGAATGGTAAATATTGATAGATATACTTCACATGAACAAAACTCTTCTGGGGACTCAAGTAATTTTTAAGAGTATAAGAAACTTATGAGATCACAAAGTCCAGAACTGCCATTCTAATCTAAACTATTGTCGCGTACTCATCTCTATACGTTACCGATCCATCTCTAAGAAACACTTTTAGTTTAAAAAAAGGGATGGGGGGACGCCTGGGTGGCTCAGTGGGTTAAAGCCTCTGCCTCCGGCTCAGGTCATGATCCGGGGTCCTGGGATTGAGCCCTGCATCGGGCTCTCTGCTCAGCGGGAAGCCTGCTTTCCTCTCTCTCTCTCTCTGCCTGCCTCTCTGCCTACTTGTGATCTCTGTAAAGTAAATAAATAAATAAATCTTTTTTTAAAAAAAAGGATGGGGAATGTATAAAGATGATACAATATATTTAGATTTAGGCAAAAAAGAAAAGGGAGAGGTGTCTATACATACAGGATTCATAGAAAACTTCTCACATGGCTGTCCTTCGGATGGGAGATTGGGGAGCAGGGAATAGGGAAGCAGGAAGTTTTTTGTTTGTTTTTAAAGATTTTATTTATTTATTTGACAGACAGAGATCACAAGTAGGCAGAGAGGCAGGCAGAGAGAGAGGAAGGGAAGCAAGCTCCCTGCTGAGCAGAGAGCCCAATGGGGGGCTCGATCCCAGGATCCTGGGATCATGACCTGAGCCGAAGGCAGAGGCTTTAACCCACTGAGCCACCCAGGCGCCCCGGAAGCAGGAAGTTTTTTCACTGTATATAGTTTAGTACTGTTGGATATTTTTCTTCTACCACATGTGTATATATTAACTTTTTAAAACAAAGTTTTGAGGGATGCCTGGGTGGCTCAGTGGGTTAAAGCCTCTGCTGTCAGCTCAGGTCATGATCCTGGGGTCCTGGGATCGAGCCCCATATCGGGCTCTCTGCTCCGTGGGGAGCCTGCTACCTCCTCTCTCTCTCTGCCTCTTGTGATCTCTCTCTGTCAGATAAAGGAATAAAAAAAATCCTTAAAAAATAAAAACGAAACACAAAGTTTTGATAGGTAGCCATAAGGAAAATGAGAGAGCGAGAAATCACTAGGGTGAGTAGGTGTTTCTTCTGACCTTGCCGTCCTGTGATTGAACTCTCAGGGGCTTAGCCTGCACCTTCCTGTAAGGATCTACCCACTTGCAGGAATACAAGAAGAATAAAATATCAGATGTAAAAATACTTTGATTTTAAAATTTTTATTTTCTGCTGCATCATTTTTTTCGGATTTACCCCAAACTGCTTCCCCCCCGCCCCGCCCAACCCCGGTAAAAATACTTTGAAAGGCATTAAGCTCTTGGTGGGAGGAGGACCTTGTTAATCAATTTGAAAGTTTTATGAATGTGTTCACAACTTTTCTTTTAGGTTTGCTTTGGGGCTCACAGATTGGAGGACCAGATGTAAATGTAAAATGTAAACGGGGTCTTTGTAGACATACATGTTTCTGATGTGTGTTTTTAGGATCAAGAAATGCAGAAATTACTATGAAATTCTGGGAGTTTCTCGAAATGCCAGTGATGAAGAGCTTAAGAAAGCTTACCGAAAACTCGCCCTGAAATTTCACCCTGATAAGAACTGTGCTCCTGGAGCAACTGATGCTTTCAAAGGTCTGATCATGAATTCCTGTTTAATTCTGCCACAAGATGTTTCACCCTACCCTGTCATCACTTTATAAGGCCACAAGCAGGGCCTTTTTTTCCTGCCATACTTCTTAAATAGTGATTATCAGCATAGCTCCCTCCTGTCTTCGTTCACTTACTTTAATTTCTTTTGGAAGAAAAATATTTGATTTATCTGTAATGGTACCTTTTTAGATCTGAGACATAAATAAAAATCTTACTTAAGACCTTCACCCCCAGTGAAGCTCTTGATTCAGGCAAGAATTATCAGTGGATGCTAAAACTGCCAGGTGACAGCTTTTTGTTGAATAGAATGGTCACATGATGTCAGAGCATCATTCCCCAGAATACCTACTGATTACAAAGGGGGAAATTTGCTTTATAATAGAGATATCTAGCTGTCACCACTTTAACCCAGTGATCCAGCTTATCATCACCAATACTGGACCCACCTCACATTATATGATATGGCACCTGTGTGGTATTCTTCCCAGAATGTTCCACCCGAACCTAATAGCGAGGAAACCATCAAAATGTAGGACATTCTACAAGGAACACTGTCCTGCTCTCCAAAATAGTCAATATAACGAAAAGCAGAAAAGGTGGGGAGACTGTTCTAGAGGACAAGAAACTAAAGGAGTCTAAGAGCAAATACAATGCATGAACTTTGGATGAATTGCATGGATTGATGTTAATTTTCTTAGCTATGATAATGGTATTGTGATCATGTAGGAGACTCTTCTAGGAGGTACTGGCTGAAATATTTAGGGATGACGTGCCATTATAACTGCAGCCTACTTTCAGATGGTTCAGCAAAAGAAATCTGTATATACTACGTGTACATATGTATTTATGTAGGTATGGAGAAATGGAAGCAATGTGGCAAAATGCTAACAGTTGATGAACAAAATAGAGGGTATACATGTGTTTATTAACTGTTTTTTTTTTCAACTTTTCTGTAGATTTAGAACTTTTCTAAAGAAAAGGTTAAAAAAATTATAGCCCTGAGAAATTTAAAGTCAACATTTACCTCAAAGGACAATCTCCCTTTGTTAGGGTGCCATTGTGAATCTTGCTCTCCCCACAGTTTCTACAAAGAAACTCTAGATAACCCACATTCTCTTTACACCTTCACGTAAAGTATCTCACAGACTAACGCCATTTATATGAGAAATTGGCCAGATTTCAAGGGATGTGATATTGAAACAACTATTTAGCCTTTTTTATTTGTTTTTCTCTACTTAGCTGTTTTATTGCTGTAAACATTTAATATAATTTCCTCGCTGGAAGAATCATAAATGCTCTTCCTGACTGTGTTTCTCAGAGTATTGGCTGAATTAGAGGTAGGGAATGGGGATGTCTTAAAGATTTTTTTCCAATAAAAAAATTTAAAAATAGGGGCACCTGGGTAGCTCAGTGGATTAAGCCGCTGCCTTCGGCTCAGGTCATGAGCTCAGGGTCCTGGGATCGAGCCCCGCATCGGGCTCTCTGCTCCGCAGGGAGCCTGCTTCCTCCTCTCTCTCTGCCTGCCTCTCTGCCTACTTGTGATCTCTCTCTCTGTCAAATAAATAAATAAAAAATCTTTAAAAAAATAATTTAAAAATAATTTAAAAATAAAATAAAAAATAAAAAAAATTTTAAAAATAAAAAAAGATTTTTTTTCAAGGTTTCTTTGATTACTGGCAGTGATTGTATGTTTAAATTAATTTTAATTGGACGATATTTGCACATTTGTGCATAGAGAGAAGAGGTGATGGTAAGCATGTGTAATCTATCCAGTCTTTGCTCTGTCACGAAGGCACTGGAGATAGGTTTCCTAATTTCTAAAGTCCACTTTCTAAACCTCTTCTTTCTAAAGTAGGCTGAAATGTGACTGTGATTAGTGAGGACTTTGCTTTTAGCCAAGCGATGAATTTTACTGATTATTTTATTTAGGAGATTGTTTCTGACTTCAAGTTAGAATACCACTGCCTATGTATGAACTGTTTCCAAATATAAAGTAATTCCTCTCAAGGGAAATATGGACACATTTTTGATGAATGAAAGCAGTAGTTCTTAGTTCGTCTTGAGTCCCATATTGTTTCTGGCTTATCAAACTAGATCATGGAAAATGTCAAGGGTAAGAACTCTGGTGAACTTTCTAGGCCCAAACACCCTTCCTTAGTCCCCCCACAACATCATGCAGCAGCCTACAACTCTGGGCTTTTCATTGCTGCTTCCTGCGTTACCCTCAGCTACACCAAAGACTACACTCAGGTACTTTTTTGTTTTGGTTGCAGCAATAGGAAATGCCTTTGCAGTCCTGAGTAATCCTGACAAGCGACTCCGCTATGATGAATATGGAGACGAACAGGTGACTTTCACTGCCCCTCGAAGCAGACCTTATAATTATTACAGGGACTTCGAAGCTGACATCACTCCAGAAGAGCTATTCAATGTCTTCTTTGGAGGACATTTTCCTACAGGTGAGTATTTCAAAATTATAGCTGGAAAATTTCTCTCTCTCTCTCTCTCTTTCTGTATCTCAGCTAACTCCTCTTCGAGGATCTGAATAGAGGGACCATGGTATGGTAGAAACAGCAAGAATTTGGAATCAGATAAGCTAGGGTTTGAGGCAAGTCTGTAGCCAACTGTGCATGACTTTAACCAGATCCCTTGGTCTCTCTGGTTCTGTTTCCTCACCTGAGAAATGGGGCTGATAACATATACCTCACAGGGCTTCTGTGAGGATTAAATATTTTTAAGTGCTTAAAAATAAGTAGGAAGATGCCTATTATCATTATTGCAAAATAACAGCTGTATAAAGATAAAAGTTAGAAAAATACCCCCAGGGAGTTGGCCATTGGAATAATTAAATGCCCAGGAAGTAAACTGAATTTTATGAATTGCTCTTAAAGATACTAGTGTTGGGGTGCCTGGGTGGCCCAGTCAGTTGGGCATCCAACTCCTGGTCTCAGTTCAGGTCTTGATCTCAGGGTTGTGAATTTGGGCTCCATGTTGGACTCCATGCTGGATGTGGAGCTTATTTATAAATAAATAAATAAATAAATAAATAGCCTACTTATTTATAAACAAACAAACAAAGATACTAATAACATAATCTGATATTGGACAAGGAAGCAGATAAGAGCATGTCAGACAGGATTCATGGCCCAAAGGCTCTTTCTTTACTAGCCTTTTAGGGTTCTCTCTACTCACTAGTCACAAAGGACTATTTAAATAAAAGCAGGAGAGCACATTCCATTTGCACCTGGTTCACTTGGCTTACCTACTGTTGTATTTTTCTACTGAGTAAAATGGGACAATACTCTGCCATCAGAGAACCTAGCTGGGAACAAGGATCTTGAGAAAAGCAAGGAAGGAATGTTTGCCATATCCTATACAGGTTTTTCTCTCTTTCCCAGGAAACATTCATATGTTTTCAAATGTGACAGATGATAGCCACTATTACCGCCGGCGTCACCGACATGAGCGGATGCAGACACGGAAGGAAGAAGAAGAAGAGAAGCCTCAGGTACCAAGGGAGGACAGCCAAACTGCTGCTCATCCACTCTTGTCCTGAGCTGACTTTTACAGTGTCTGTGATCAGGTTTTGGAAGTTCAACTTATGTTATTAAAACATGTTATAGGAAAGCAGAGGCAGTGGCGGGAAGGGGTAGGTCATTGGTCCAAATGGGCCAGGATGGTACCTCCTTCCCCACTCATTCTTTGGTGGCTGTTCTAGGAAATTAGTTCCCCTGTGGGGCTGTCTTGATCAAGGTTTTCTTCACTGCAGAAAATAGAATATAGAATATTTTAAAATAGAATATAGAAAATAGAATATTTCCTTCAGAATATTCAGAACTAAAGGGAGTTGAAAGTAAGGGAACTAGGGAGTCTCCTGAAGCTCAAGGGCAGGAATCACAGGATAGGTGGGAACCAGAAACCAAGGTACAGACAGGCACCCATGCAACTATCTGTCCATAACTCTTTGTGGCCAGATTGTGTCCACCTTTCCCACCTTTCTCTGCATCTGCTTTATTCTCTTTAAGCAACCCAGCTTGTTCTGCTTCTGCTTACAAATAACCAGTCCACAATGCCCAAGAGCACATGTCCTTTATTCAGGTAACTGCGCAGTCTCAGTTTCCACGTTTCTGCTAGGGTTAGATGTCTCCCAGTCCATTCAGCAACAGAGCTGCATAATACTAACCCCACCTCGTGAAAGTCACAGTCTAGGCAGACTCACCCAGAGGTGTCTGCTTCATGGGCCTTAGAAAAGAGGACTACATGAGAATAACTGGGTGTCAATACAGGTTGTGGGTGGGTCTCCTTCAGTCTTCTCCGCAGAGAGAACAGACTCTGGGCTTTGTGCAGTACATTGCAGTAATTCGTATTTTCTTTGGGAAAACTATTCTTATTTTCTGTAAGCTTTACATTGATGAGGAACACTTACACCCAATATTTTTTTTCTTTTTCAGACTACATATTCTGCATTTATTCAGTTACTTCCAGTTCTTGTGATTGTGATTATATCTGTCATTACTCAGCTGCTAGCCGCTAACCCCCCATATAGCCTATTCTATAAATCGTAAGTCAAATATTTATCAATCTTTCTTAACAATTTGGAGGGTAAAAGACTTGAATATTTCGCTGGTACTGCTAACATTTCATTTCGCCCGTATAGAAAACACTGGTTTTTTGTTTAAAGGAACAGCTGGATAGTAATAGTGCAGAGACTGAAAAATACTGGAGGCAGTTTCCTGTGGGCTCAGGACATGGATTATTTTGTTCTACAGCGACATCATCTGATCAGCTGCAGAATAGCAGCAGCTGGTTTCTGAGGGATGAATAGACTAACTCCAACTTCAGATTAAATCCTTATCATATCATGTTAGCTTTAGAATGGACCCTACTGAGCTTGTGGTCGGATCTCTGGACCCCTCTAGGTCAGGAACATAGTATCTGAGATCCAGTGATTATTTTCAATTTAAGTAATTGCAAGAAGGGACATTTATTCATGATGAGTCTATATAGTCAAACCATAGTAGGACATTACTTTGCTTTTGCAGAAAAATGCATGCAAACTATGAGCTATGATAGGTACTTCTTTATTTCTTCAATTAGTTATTTGGTTAATTGGTTTTTGGTTAGTTAATTGGTTTTCATCTTTGAGTCCCCAGCATCAACATCAACTGGCAACATGTTAGAAATGCAAACTTGTAAGCCTCACTCCATACATATTGAATCAGAAACTCAGAGGATGAAAACTAGCAATCTGAGGGTTTTTTTAATTAATTAATTAATTTATTTGACACACAGAGAGAGAAATCACAAGTAGGCAGAGAGGCAGGCAAAAAGAGAGGGGGAAGCAGGCTCTCCGCCGAGCAGAGAGCCCAATACGGGACTTGACCCCAGGATGTTGAGATCACGACCCAGTCTGAAGGCAGAGGCTTAACCCACTGAGCCACCCAGGTGCCCAGCAATCTGAGTTTTAGTAAGTTCTCCAAATAACTCTGGTTCATTGTCTGAGGATCACTGGATTAATTTATTTTTTTTTAAGTAGGCTTCACACCCAGCTTGGAGCCCAACATGGGACTTGAACTCACCACCCTGAGATCCAGACCTGAGCTGAAATCAAGAGTCAAACACTTAACCAACTGAGCCACCAGGCACCCCACTGAATTAATTATTTTAAGATAAATGAGAAGTGAGTCGTTACTCATTATGGTTTAAGAGGCAAAAACCTTACAAAATGGGGGGACCTGGCTGGCCCAGTGCATAGAGCACGCAACTCTTAATCATGGGGTTGTGAGTTCAAGCCCCACATTGGGTATAGAGGTTACTTAAAAATAAAATCTGGTAAAAAAAATTTAAAAACCTAACAAAATGTGGAATCCATGGGGTAGTATATAACAGGAAGAGTCCTTGCTGGCGATCACTGTAGACTGAAAACTATATTCTACATCAGTATCTTCATTTTACGAAAAGGAAAGCTGAGTCTCAGAGAGGAAATACTGCTGTCAGATCACCCTGGCCTGATTCCCTCTATTTCCCGACTTCCCATGTTTCTCCATTTGCTATTTCTCCCTCTTTTCTTACCCACCCAGTGGGGCAGAGAGGAACTTGCCCTGCTAACACGTTCCCAGATGGAGGTGGGAGCAGTCATGGCCTGAACCCTTAGATATCCAGGAAGATGCTTAAGTACAGAAATCAAAGGAGAAAGCTGGGAAAATATTAACTCAGTCGAAATAGAATTTGTCAAGTTTGAATAAAACTAGCCTGGATTTTGCACGTTGCTACCACATTGTTTTAACTAGAATTTGAGCTTCTTTCTGTACTTCCTTACGGTTAGTGTTTAGTTAACCCAGAACTACTGACGTTTCTGAGCACCACATACTATTGGATATATTAGACCCACAGAGAGTTAGTACAGAAGCATCACTGAAATCTTTTGTCTGATGTTTTTGCGGTTCTCACTTAGCAGCCATGTGTGAAGTACTTTCTCTCCTGTCCTAAAAATTGGTGCTAAGTTGGTGTACACTATCTGGTTATTTGTGAATAGTTTACTGTAACAATCAATTCATTTGCCCAACATTTACCAATAGCCTGCTCTGTGCCAGGTACCATGCTGGGTCCTACACAGTGTACAACATATTTTAAGCATTCAACATTCAACTTTTAGCCCAGAAACCAATATAAGAGAGGGGATCCTTGAAGAGACTAATTATACTGAGGCTGAATTCACAACATGAATACACTAACATAATGATGACATTACAGTTACTGTTTTGCTGGGGAAATTATAAATGTTAGGTGTGTTCAACAGTGGTGCTTCCATCTGCCCTAAGAAAAGGGAATTATGGTCATGATATCTGTGCAGCTGGAGTTAAGAGTGAGATTGCCATATGTAACTGGCTTACCTGAGCCTCTGTCTCCTTGTCTCAGGACCTTGGGCTACACCATCTCCAGAGAAACGCAGAACCTGCAGGTGCCTTATTTTGTGGACAAAAACTTTGAGAAGGCCTACAGAGGAGCATCTCTCCGTGACCTGGAGAAGACGATAGAGAAGGATTACATTGATTACGTCCAGACGAGTTGTTGGAAGGAGAAACAACAAAGTAAGATGTTGTCAAAGGGACTTTTCACTGGTCGTCATGCTTCCAACCTGAGGCATGCCCAGCTTCCCAGTCCCTCCTCTCTCCTTGAGTGGCACATGTTTATGTGATCAGAGGGCCCACTGGGGGGACAGAGGCCCATCTGGGACACCACCAAAAAAGTGAAATTCATTGAGAGGACACATATGGCCAGAATTTGGAAACCTTGGGAACTTAGGCAGGCAGCACTAGTTGCCTATCTGTCTGTCTGTCTACTTCTCTCTGCTCATCTGCCCCATTCTCCTCTCTGCCAACTGCCTTCCTTTGCTTCCTCAAGCTTTCCTCCTTCACAACCTGGTTTTGCCCTCGTTGGTTTTGGTTGCTACCCTCCTCGTCACTCTCCCAGCTTCCACAAGCCCACTAGTTACTGGCCTCTTTCTACATCACAAGCTTCCTCTGTAAGTGTGCAGTGCTAGCTGGTTTGGTCCAATTCCCTAAGCCCACATTCCCTAAAAGAAAATCTGATTGATCCAGCCTAATTGTTTGAGCCAGACCAAAAGTTGGCTCTAGCCAGCTGGGGCCACCTAAATCAAAAGTGAATCTACCTGGGTCTGCCCCTTCAGTAAGTGTGGTTTTGAGCAGGCCTTCCATTTTGCTCCTTCTCTGAAAACAATGGGGGTGTCAGTGTCCGCCAGTTGGTTTAGGGAGTAGCAAGGGTAGCCCTGCCTCTCAGCCAACAGGTTCATTTTTCATCCCACTTGAATTCCACACATATACGCATGTATGTACACCTGTGCAGGCGGTGGGGGGCATATACACACACCCTTAATAACTGTATCATATAAAATGTGGCTTTACTTTTTAAAAAGCAAACGCACTCATTTTTTAAATGGTATAACTGGATATTATTAAATGTCTAACAGAGCTGATAAAATTAGCCCTTTAGTCACAGTGGCACTAAGCCCTCGCTGACCCATCATGCAGCCCAGCTCCACCCCCAAGTTAATCTGTCCTTCCTAGGTGTTCTTAAAACGCTTTGTGCATGCTGCTAGCACAGTACTGCTCTCAGTGTTAACGCTCTGTAGGTACGTGTCAGTCTCCCTGCTGGACTGCGGGCCCTCTGACGATAAGAGCCATGTCTTACCAATCTCGTGTCCCAGGCCCCTGGCACCATCCTTGCTTCAGAACAGGTGCTCAACAAATGTCCTTGGAAGAGAGGATTCTCAGGCCTGGAAAATAATGAAAATGTTTGCAGATTAAGAATCACAGAGCAGGGTTAGTGTCTTTATCCTAGTCCTTAGGGACCTTGTCTCTGCCCTCTACTCCTGTAGGGAAGAGCCCACCTCCACTCTCAGGTGCATTAGGAGCTTGATAGGCAATGGTTCTGAGACATAAGGGAAAATTAAGCAGGAGAAAGTTGCTTTTTAAAATTTATCAAAAAATAAATACTGAAAAAAACAAGGAGGTCAGGAAGTACCCTACCTCACGTTAAACTAGTTGTTGCAAGTTTCAAAAATCAGAAAAGAATTTTGGAGCAAGAAAAGGCTTTGGACAGAAAGGCATCTGATACATGGATCTAAATCAGGTGAAGGCCACAATGTGTGTCCTAAAAGTCCCCATTGTATTCACCCCTGGGAGGGTTTTGAATTTGTTGCTTTCTGCAAGAACTGGATGAAAATCTGCATTTCACATTCTTCAGACACACACCCACCCACATGCACTCCCCAGCTGGAACTATGCACAGAGCTCACGGTTAAGGATTACATCTAAAATGGCTCTTAGGCTTCTTCTCCCCATCTGCATGAGGCCTAGTTTCAGGACTTTGGTACCCTCTAGATATAAATAAAAATCCAGTAGGTAAGCATGATGCATGTACCCACAAGTTCCAAAGAGGGGGTTATCAGCACACACCCCTTAAAAATCTATTTCTGGCATTTAAGGACGGTGGCTGTCCAGACTCTCTGCACGACCCAAATGCCATTTGAGAATGAGCAGCATCTGCCCTCCCAATCCAGCAGCAAGTGCAGCCAACAAGGTTAAATTTAGCACTTGGAGGTTGTAAAAATAAATCCACTTGAGAACGAAGTTCACTCTTGGCAAAATACCTACTGGAAACTGTTTTTAGCAAAGTTAGCCATTGTCTTTTTTCATCTTTTGTTCATTTCTCTTCTCTGTTTTCCCTTAGAATGTTTAATCTGAGTGAACTTCTGTGAGTAATCCCCTACTCTGAACACTGATGGCCCTGTTTACTCCTCCACAGCTGCATCTAATCAACCCAATGCCAGGGGAAGTGGCCATTGCCACCAGGCTGGGATGGACAAAAGTAACAGCAGGATCTGCCTCCCAGCCTGGCAGAGCCGAGCTGAGATCCTGGCCCTGCGCGGCCAAGGAGCACTTCTTTCCATGCCCCGGAGCAGGGCAGCACCGTGGGTAGGAGATCAGACTTTGCAATGGGGATAAAATGCTCTTCCTCCTAGAGACACTGTCCGGGTTATAGAAGATGGTATGGGTATAATGCTTAGCCTGATGTCTGGCGCATATTAAGCTTCCAGTTCCTGGTGGAGTCCGCGCCTCGCATGGTCTTGCTAGAGTGGATGCAGTACTGTCCCAGGGAGCTGGATCCTGAGGGTTGGCTGGGATCCGTGTGGCCTTTTAGACCACAGGGGTGCAGAGGGTTCTTTGGAGGGGCTCTGGGACTTGCTTCTTCAACAATTTGCCTGAGTCAGTTTGCCTGGAAGCTCACTGCTCTGTCCATCTATCACACAGGAGTTCGGGACAAGGGACATTTGTTAAGGAAGAAAAGCTGTTCTCTTGATGCCCCTTCCAGGAATTTTTTTTTTTTTTTTAACTTAGAAGTCACTGAGTATGAACAGTCAAAATATGTCAAAAGTAGCATATTAATTGAGTTGACCCTTCTACTCATGGAAGGGCAAAAGCATTCGCTGGCTGTTTGGAGAGAAGTTTCTCCAAGCATGGTGGTGGGCAGTTAGGATGTGGTTCCTTGAAACACTGACATTATTGCAAAGTCATTGATCTGGAGCAGGGGTCTCAACCCCTGGAGCATTGAAACCTGGTTTTAATGAGCTTTATGAAAAGCTGTGTGATATTTTGAGAAAAGCATCCATCTAAGTGCAGTTACCTTTCACCAGCTTGTTAAGAGTGGACTCCAATGTAGAAAATAGTAAGAATCCTTTCTAGAATGAGATGTCAGGCAGTGAGGCACTGAGATAAGCTCAGCAAACAAAACACCTAGGGAAATCACTGAAGGAAAAGTAAAGCCACAGAATCTGTTCCATATGCCGGCATACCGATGACTCCAGAGGACCAAAGGCGTAGAGGCCTGAACAGGTTTCCCACATGCCAGAGAAGCCAGGGAAATGGAGTTGGTGAGGTGGGCAGGCCCAGGGCGGGGGCTTTCATTTGGGTGTGGCGCATGGGGCTACAGGAAGCGCTATTGCCCACAACCATGAGAGCGCCAAGGCACGCCCCGGCACGCCCCGACTGGCAGGCACTGCAGGCAACCGCAACAGCGGCTAAGAGCACATTGTTGGGGGCCCCGGGGACAGGCCGCCTGCCAAGCCACTAGGGCCCGGGCTCAGAGCCTCGATTGTAGAGGGAGGGTTTTCGTGCATGGCCACCCCTCACCCTGGAGTCCTGCACTTAATCTGCACTTTGGGCCTTCCTTGGTGTAAATAGAATCATTGTGAGCAGAAATGCCAGTGTTTTGTGTTGATAGAAACTTACTCAGAAACCAATGCCCATTGTTCCCCCTGGCAAAGTATTAATTCCTGTTTCCAGTCAGTTTGCTGATTAATCAGACAGGTGCCTCTCGTTCCAGCAAGAAAAACAAAATCTGTTGGCAGGATGATTAAGAATGGATAGACAGATTTCAAAATGATTAAAATAGCATTTTCACAAGTATGGTCCTTTAAACACCGAGTAGCTGCCTGCTGTCGGAGGCTTTCAAAAGCCACACAGCCCATCCAAGCGTGCCATCCTGTTAATACACAACACGTCTCGGGTGCGGGGGGTGCTTTTCAGGCTTTCCTCCCTAAGAATGTCTCTGAAACCTGACAAAAGAATGAAAAATAGAGGCCGCCAAACTGCCGTTGCATCGGGAAAGAACGGAGATTATATTCTGGTTAAAAATAGAATGACCTTCTCCACCATGAAGAGAAAATGAAATTCATTTAGTCAAGGAGACAAAGGTCACCGGATCCAGATGATTTCACTTTTAAAAGAGCCCAGCTGTCCTTGGCCTTTGAGTTAGGGACCCCACATGTGGTGAGGGAATGAAGAAAGCTGCCAGTAGCCTGGCCTTCTATAGAAGGCATACCCACTGGAGGGAGGCTCTGTGTCAGTTAGCATGTCTGAGTTATGATCCAGCCACGCAGGGGACAGAATGGAGCAGCTGTCTTTGTTTCAGATGACAGGAACAGGCGATTGGACTCCATTCTCTCCCAACTGCCATCTGAATGCCATTCGTAGAGAGGCTGTGAAACGGAGTCTCTTCTTACTGCACACGTGCGCGTTTCCTAAGTCTGGTGCCAAATGTTCTATTGATAAGAACTAAGTCCAGTGCTTTTATAGTAGAGCACAGATACTGTAGGACTCCAGGACCACAGGTGGCCTTTAATCCTCGGCACTGGTGTAGCCGAGCCGCGGGATTTGAGTTTCTCGAATAAATGAGTAAGCGTTTCTCAAATTTAATTAAAAGAAAAAGCATGAAAGTAAAAGGAGCTGTGGTTCCAGAAATACTGAAACAAAACAAAGGAGCTCAACTCTCTTGATGAATTGGTTACCTCTTTTATCTTTCAGAGTCGGAATTGACAAATTTGGCAGGATTATACAGAGATGAACGACTGAAACAGAAGGCAGAGTCGCTGAAACTTGAAAACTGTGAAAAACTTTCCAAACTCATTGGCCTGCGCAGAGGTGGCTGAGAGGATGCTAGTCCTACACCGGGTTGGGGTTTTGCTACTTGTTAGTATTTATGTTCCTAATTCCATTTTATAATACAAAATTAGGAAATGACGAACATTTTACAACTTGCTAACTTTCGTGGGCAGAGTTGAAGGCACTTGAGCATGGAGCCAGACTTGCCATCACAGAATCCTTCCTGGGGATTGGCTCCAGGGGCCACGAACAGTCCACCTGAATTGAATTAAAGGCAAAGCGTTTGATGCAGCGCTCCCTGCTCCATGCCTATCCTGCCACTAGGATTGTAGTTCAGGCATCCCAGGGCAGGTCCATGTTTTCTTCCTCCTCCCCTTCTTCAGTTAAGTCTCAATATCCGGTCGTTCCTACGCATAGCCAAAGCAGCTTCACATTAGTTGTTTACAGTGTATATGGAGAATGATAGCTCTCCCTTCCTGTGAGTCCTCATGGCCCCTAGCATTCAGCCCTTGGAACAGGTGCCCGCCCAACTTTGCATTTTCTAAGGGAAATGAGAGATGTAAACTATTACAGTCAATAGTTTTCCATTGCCTCTCTCTGTCCAGAGTTACTAGCATTAGCAAACTGCCTGATTTGAGTTTCTTTTACTTCCTTAACCCTCTCTCTTTTTAGAGGGTCCAGAAAGTTAAAGCCACTGGGTAAAAGAAACAGTTCCATGGACAGCCCAGCAGCAGAAAGCAGGGACCTGGGGATGAAGGTAAAACACAAACCTAAGTCTCAGCTTCTGGGTGCAAGTTCCCGAGGCCATCACAGAATCTGGAGAATATGGGTGTGGTTTTTTTTGCCATTTCCTCTTGCAGCATCACACTTGACCGGAGTCCCTACACCCCACACAAGTACAGTGGTCAGACCTAAGAGCAGACATTGCCGGCCAACCAGACTGGTTGCTCAAGCCTAGAGCTGGAGGTGAAAGACCCTCTTTCCATTGCTTTGGAGGTCAGTGTTGGTCCCAGCCATCCCGGTCTTTAACCCAGGGCCCCATCGCTTGTGATATGAGATGCCTTTTCATGTAGTCAACATTTATTGAGTGCCTAGTGTGAAGCCGGAGCTCTCACATATATTTTCTTACTTTAGCCTCCTCACAACTCTGTGAAGGAGACATGTTATCCCTTTGTTTATGAGAGAGAACATTGGCCCAGAGAGGATGAATGGTTGACCCAGTCACAAAACTGGTAATGGCAGAGCTAGGTTATCAAGTAGAAAATGTGAGGTCATTCCCATTTCTTTGGCAGTTCTAGCCAGATTGGTAAGGCATAATCTTTCCCAAGGATGCCCCAGTACCCCCGACCATGTGACCCTGTGACCATATATCCTTTTTATGGCAGTCCTGCGTTCACTCCGGATCTTCCTCCCTGGCCTTGAGGGAACAAGACCCTCTCTGTAACAATTCTGTATATAAAACAAGAGGTCCTCAAAGGCAGGCAGCTGTTCCCACTGGTGACAAGGAAGAGGTTAGTTACTACATAGGCCTGATGGTTCTGGGCCCTCTCTTCTAAGTGAACTACCAGGACTGAGCCGCCTAGATCATCATGAATCAGAACCTGGAAGATCAATAGGTGAGTGTAGTCTACACTCCATGTTTTCTTCAGGAGGCAAGGAAAGTTCCTATATCAAAACTGATTTCCAAAGCAGAGTTCGTCCTTTCAGAGGCATAGCAATGATTTAGGCAGACGTGTCTAGCATGGTTCAACATGGACATTCCACAGGGTCAGGAGATGAGTCCAGAGGTGAAGAGTAGATCTTTGGTGGCTGGAAGGGGACACCTGCTCAGCTGTGGGGAGGGGAGCAGCTCCAGAGAAGCCAGATTTTGCTGCTCAGCTAGGTCTGTCTTCTTGGTCTGGGGGGACTTCCTTGATCCTTTCTGAGTAATTGAGGGGATTTATACTATAAAATATGCCTGTGAGCCGAACAGGCTTATGGAAAGTTTCCCTATTCATGCAAAAATCAAAGCTCTCCCCTCCCCAACTCCAGTCTCTGCTAGAAAAAAAGGGACCATGATTAAACTGACTTGACATGGATTTCATGGCAGAGATGAGTTGCCTGTTATGGTACAAAACCGAGGTAAAACTAACTCCATTAAACATCAGGTCTCTTGTCTGTTTTCATAGCACTGATGGTACTATTGTATTTATTACCTAAGAGACTACAACACATCTGTCTTTCCTCTCAGTAGAATGGTATTTGCCTTTGTTAAAGAATAGTTTCATCTGTTTGGTACAGTCCAGAATATAGCTGCACTCTAATTTCCTGGGTTCTGTTGTAAATGGGTTGTCTGCATGGTGGTAAAATAAGCATCTTCCTCTTGCCTACATCTTCTGGAAGTTTTCCTGATTATGTATAAACTCCTTAGGTAAGGCTTTTTCTTGATGTTTTGCCGCGTAGTTCTCTACGTTTCCATGAGCATTCACTCTGAATGGAGAGGGGTGAGATGGGAGGGCTGAGGAGGTCTAGCGGCTCGAGCAGAAGGTGAAGCTCCCACTCATCAGAGTGAAAGGGCTCTCTGCGCCGGCTGATCAGCAGTGAGGAGGGGAGGGTGAAAACCCTTCTCACACAGAGGACACCAGAGCCTCAAGGAATCTGTGTCCCCACATGAACAACCCTGGGGTTCATCTGTTCAAACCAGAAAACTTCTGAACTTCCTGGATCACCTCCAGGGCCTCACAGCTTGGGACGAGTGACCAGTAAGAAAGTGCCATTGCTATGTTTTCTGTTGGAAACTATTAGAAATCACACTGAACTCCAAACCCCACCGGAACATGGGATCCAGAAGCCCGGCCAAGCCTTGCGCTGTTCTCATTTTCATCCTTCACGCTCAGGACTGGCTTTGTGAGGAGGCACTGTTGGGATTCCAGAAGTTTTCTGTTACAACTGGCCACACTTGCTAGCTCATTGTCCCTGCATGCTCTGTTCCTCACAGAAGCTAGCTCTTAATTAGTATTTATTTTGGACTCATTTATGGTATAAGCTTAGTGTTCTAATATATTTATTTTTGGAAAGGGCCCAGTTACTCTACATCAAATTTTTTGAGCCTGCGTTGCTGATCCCTCGTGCAGTGACCACCGAGTAACTATATATCCATGTGTTCGATATTGATTACATCATTTGCATCACACTCAGTATTTGGAATTAATGATGTGAATGTTCTGTGACCAGAGCTGGGTTTGACACCGGTGGAATCTGCTCCTGGGGGAATACGAATCCTGCAAACTCTGGTCACCTAATCCACTGCATCTGGATTGAGTGTATTTTAACAGAGAAAGAAATTAAATGATTTTATACAAAAAGAATGGGTCTATATTTTCCCTTTGTTCTTTTCCTCTTGCTCATGTCACCCCAGGGCACCACGTCCTTCCTCACTGCCTTGGAGCCACCAAGACTAGAGGAGGCCTACTCTCCTCTGTTCCAGCCTTCTCGAATCCGTCACTGGAACTATTGGTGTTAAGAACAACAGAGAACTGGTGGCATCACAAATTCCATAGGCCTCTTTTATCAGGTAACAAGAGTAGTCACAGCATATCACAGCCAATGCACAGAGTTAAACCACTTAACTTCCGAAAACCAGGTGTTATCCAGTTCCTTAATGACCAGTTCCTTAATGACCTTGTTCCCGATGCCCCATGTTTCAGGAAGTCTTGGTTGAAATATACAGGACATAGGGGACTCCTGGCTGACTCAGAACAACATGTGACTTTTGATCTCAGGGTCATGAGCTCGAGCCCCAGGTTGGGTGGAGAGAGAACTAAAAAATAAATAAATAAAAGACTTTAATAATACAGTACATGGTTCCTAATAATACCTTTCATTTGGAAAAAGATGGTGATGAGATTCAATTCATCAAAGATGGAGGACTTACTGTGTTGGGTGGGCTGAGTGTGGGGATGGGGGTTAAGAACAAGTGAGACCCAGCACCATGGCTCCTGAGGCTCAGGGCTGAGGGGGAAACCAACTTTAGACCATGCTCCCCAGCAGGATGAATGTCAGAGAGGAAATCAAAGAAACCTTGAGGATCTCTAACAGGAATTCAATCCAGTGTGAGCCTTCAGTGCAAGCAACTCTAAGGAAGAGAGACTTGAAATATAATCACCCTTCTTACAGAATGCAGTCATTTTTTTTTAACAGAAGAGGGAAGCAACACTCAGTGCTCCCAATTCCGTGCATAGCACCACCCTCCGTCCAAGGGTGAAAGTCAGAAAGCTAGGAAATGTCATAGTAGACTGCATTTGGTAACCCCTAAAGGACCACATGTAATATTTGTGCCCTTGTGTAGTCCCCTTTCTAATCTGGGCTGGCCTTTGATCTTTCACCAATAGAATGTGGCAAAATCAGCGGCTTCCATTTTTGCACTTAGGGAAAGCCAGCTGCCATGTCAGTCCAACCAACCTGCAAACTCTAAGCCAATCCCATGGAGAAGAGAAGAAAACATGCAGAGGAGAACCAAACAACTCTGAGATCAAGAGCTGCAGGGTTTACTAACTGAGCCAACCACGTGCTCCAAAAACTGTAATAGCTTCTTAAGTACAAGTAGTTTCTATGCATCTACTCAGGACCAAGATCAATCTGTACACCTCACTGCAACCAGAAAGATCTTTTCAGGACATAAATTATGTTACACTCTTGCCCAAAGTATTTGAGCAGCTTGCTTTTGCCCCCAGAATAAAAACCATCAAAGTTCTTAACACGGCCTAACACTGAACAAGGTTCTACCCAGTTTCTGGCCACTGACCCTTCTTGCCCTTGTACAACCTTTTCTTTTCTGCCATACTAACTTTTTAATTATAATCTGCCAACTCCTTTTGCCCCAGGGACCTTATACTGTTCCCTCTTTCTGGAACCCTTTCCAACTGCCCCTACCTGTTTTGTTAAGTGCCTCCTCGTAATCTTAATAGATTTCAGCACAAACATCCCACTTCCTCACAAAAGGCTTCCCGGACACCCCAGACTGGGCAAAATCTCCCTTTAAAATACTCTTATTGCAGGACAACTGGCTGGCTCAGCAAGTAAGCATGTGACCCTTAATCGCAGGGTCATCAGTTCAACCCTACCTTCGGCATGATGACTACGTAAAAAAAAAAAAAAAAAAAAAAGACAAAACAAAACGCAGTCCTCTCTTAATACCTGTCGTAGCTATAATGTTATTTATTTGGATAATGACTCAATTTGGGATTTAAGTGTGTATTTATTTGATGCTTGTCTCTCCACTAGTCTTAAGTTTCATTCTGATTTTATCTGATGTGAACCTTGAAAAAATGACATGTCATCTGCCACGATGTCCACTGGAAATGCAGCCTGAATTCTTTGAAACTACTCCTACAGTAGATAGGATGTGTTCCCTCTCCTTGCATCTGAACTCTGAGGCTCCCTGGCAAATAGAATATGGCAGAATTTACACTGTGCCAGTTTTCAGGCCCAAGCCTTAAGAATATGGTCATCTTCCTTTCCTATCACTTTGGATGCTTTCTCTTAAACCTAATCACCATGCTATAAGAAAGCCCAAACAGCCCATGGAGGGGAACAAGAACCTTGGTCCTTAGCCTCAAATGAGCTCCCAGCTGATAACTCCAACTTGGCCAGTTACATAAGTGAGTTATCTTGGAAATAGAATTTCTAGCCTCTTTCCCTCTCCTCCCTCCCTTCCCCCACCAAAAATCCCAGCTGATATAACATGGAGCAGAGATGAGTTTTCACTATTGAACCCTGCCCAAATTGTAGTTTCCTGAGTGAAATGATTTTTTTTTAAGCTGTAAATTTTGAATGCTTCATTATACAGCAATAGGTAATGGGAACCTCAACCAGAATGACAACCCTGTGCAGAAAGGCAACACTTCCTGGGTTAGGATCACAGAGCTGTTTGTGATGTTATGTCATCCCGACCCTCATTGAGCTCTGACTGAGGCCAGGAGCCTGTAGTATTTGTTGGCACACAGATGGGAGTCTGTGGCAGTCCCCCAACCAGGATGACCATCCTTCATGTCCATACTGGTATGCAGACGTGGATCCAGGCCTCTCTCTTGCTCATAATCTCCTATCCCCAGGGAAGTGGCTGGTGGGGACTACTGAACTCCAGAGTTTTGCCCTCGACATTTCCAGTGCTGAACAACTAGCTACATGTGGCTAGTGTAGACTACCAAACAGTACAGATGTAGACTACAGCCATCACATAAGTTTTATTGGACTGTACTGCTTTAGGCTCTTTAAGATTGGTCAACAGAAACGGCCTTGCTCTCTTGGGGCCCTGGGTGGCATAGTTGGCTGAGGGTCTGACTCTTGGTTTCAGCTGGGGTTGTGATCTCTGGGTTGCAGGATCCAGCCCCCAGTGGGCTCCGAACTCATCATGGAGTCTGCTGGAGTTTCTTTCTCCCTCTCCCTCTGCCCCTCACCATGTGCTGTCTCTCCCCTCACCCTGTCTCTGTTTCTCTCTCAAATAGTTGGATAGAGAAAGAGAGAGAGAAAGAAAGAAAGAAAGAAAGAGGAAGGAAGGAGGGAAGGAAGGAAGGGGGAAAGAAAGAAAGAGGGGAAGGGAGGGAGGAAGAAGGAAGGGAGAGAGAAAGGAAGAAAGAAAGGAGGAAATGGCCTTGCTCTCCAGGATGTGAGAATAGACAAAGAAACAGAAAAATCAAAAAAGGGCTACCACTGGGAAATCCACAGAAATGGTCACATTGATCAGGCCACAAATTTCAACCCCAAAAGAAGCCCCTAGGGGGCCTTCGGGAGCAGCCTAAGTGGCCTACCTGAACTTTCAGCTCCCCTTCCTAGTTACTGATAATACTTTCTCCAAACTGCTTAATAGAATCATTTCCTGCTTAGGGGTATCAAATTCCACAACTTCAGTACCAATTATGTTCAACAAAAATCTAACACAGCATCATGGTTAAGAACATGGACTCTGGAGGGGTGCTCAGTGGGTTAAGCCTCTGCCTTTTGCTCAGGTTGTGATCTCTGATCTCAGGGTCCTGGGATCCAGCCCAACATCAGGCTCTCTGCTCAGCAGGGAGCTTGCTTCCCCTTTCTCTCTGCCTGCCTCTCTGTCTACTTGTGATCTCTGTCTGTCAAATAAATAAATAAAATCTTTAAAAAAAAAAATAAAAATAAATAAATAAATAAATAAAATCTTAAAAAAAAAAAAGAACATGGACTCTGGAATCAAACCTCCCATGTTAAAACACTGTTCCAAAGCTTCTTAGCTTGGGTGACCTTGGGTGACCTTGGCAAGTTACTCATCCTCATAGAACCTGCATTTCCTCATCTGTAAAAGATTAAAACCGTCTTCCCAAGATTATTGTGAAGATCACATGAAATAGTACTAAAAAGGCATAATGGTGCCACAAAAATAGTAAATACTCAGTAAATTTTAGCTCTGATTTTTCCTAAGCTTATTTAATCTTATTTGGGTTTCCAAAAAGCCCTCAAAGGGGATTTGGTGAGGATGTGTGGTCACTTTAGGATCACTTTATCCTTCTGTACCTCTGTTCTCCATCACTTTCATGCCCCTCTTCAGTTCTCCTTATCTCTTCAGGGCCCTCCCCAGTATCTTGACACAGTCGAACATGGGTCCACTGTGGCTGCCAAAACCTGGTACCTTGGGTGAGGCCCGGCCCCTCCTCTCCCCTCCCTCCCTCCGCTCCCCTCCTCTTCCCTTCCCTTCCCTTCCCTTCCCTTTCCTTTCCTTTCCTTTCCTTTCCTTTCCTGTTCCTGGGCTTCCCTTCATTGCTTGGGTTCGGGCCACCTAAGTACAGAGTATTCATACGTGGAAGAGAGATCAGAGGAGGCTGGAGTCCCAGACTCTGGGGTAAATCTAGAGATTAGGGCGCGAGAAAGAAGCCTGTGAAGCTAAAGATGCAGGGGTTGCCTTAGTTAGCTCTTGCTTCACAGGTGTAGCAGTTTAACAGGCCCTGGGAGAAGGCGGAGAGAGCCGTTCTCTGAGCGAGACCTGTCCACTTCCCTAAGAAAGAATAAGTCGGACCCCGACTGCTCCTGCGGTCTGCGTGACAAATACAAGACGCAACAGGTGTGCAGATAAACTATGAACTTAAATTCCTAAGGGTTGTTAGAGATTCCCCCGCCCCAGGAGGCTCCTTTCAGAGAGCGGCTCCTTTAAGAGGCGGGCCCCATCCCGCCTAACAAAGGAAGTCCCCGCCCCCGGTTGCCAGGATGCTCTATGGCGTCGCATTCTCATTGGTGGGCGACGGTGGGTGAGGCGCCCAGAGGCAGCCATTTCCAACGAGCTGGCGTGGGCGAAAGATGGCGACGCCCCTCGGGTGGTCGCAGGGGGGCTCTGGATCAGTGTGTCTCGCCTTCGATCAACTGCGGGACGTGATCGAATCTCAGGAGGAACTGATCCATCAGCTGAGGAACGTGGTACGCAGCCAGAAAACCTCGGGGAGAGGCCGACCTGAACACCTAAATGGAGGGGGCGGGACCAGACCCTATCCCGAAGCCAGTGGCGAGCTTAGAGCACATTGCCTATGGCGTCATCAGGCGGAGGCGGGGCCCAGATGTGTTCTGGCTAGTAGGGGTGGAGCCAAAATGATGCAAGGTCTTCGCGAATGCCTACCATGGAATTTAAATCTAAATCAAGTTCATTTCTACTCCCCGTTTGGTTGTGTAAGGCCGGGTAGTTATGTCCCAGTCTATTCACCGAGCCTCACTTTCCCCATTTCTAGTTGGAGAGGACTTCATTGGCTTCCCAGGGCTCTCAGGTGCATGCACTGAAGTTATAACATCTTTTCTCTTATGGACATCCCCCTCCCCGGTGTCTAGTGCAGCGCCATGCTGAGGGCAGTAAGCACTGGTTTGTCCATTACACATGTTAACTTAAAGGATTCCGACCCCTTTATGCCCCTTTGCTTTTGCCTTCTAGTCAAACCCTCGTTCCTGAGTTCAAAACATTGGAAGCCACGGGTTACCTGGACGGGCATGGTAAAATCCTGGCCAGTTCATGGTTTTTCTCTCTCTCTCTCTCGCTCTCTCTTTTTCTATCTTGATTAGAAGGTCGTGAGATAGCTCCATCTCAGAAACGAAACTGACTTAACATCTATTTCTCACTCTTTTTTTTTTTTTAAGATTTTATTTATTTATTTGTCAGAGAGAGAGAGAGAGTGTGAGCACTGGCAGGCAGAGGCAGAGGGAGAAGCAGGCTCCCTGCCGAGCAAGGAGCCCCATGTGGGACTCAATCCCAGGACGCTGGGATCATGACCTGAGCCGAAGGCAGCTGCTTAACCAACTGAGCCACCCAGGTGTCCCTATTTCTCACTCTTAATAGGTGTGTGCAGCTCTAGGCACTGAATTACCTACAATTCCCTAAAGATACCTAGCTCTTTTTCTTCACAGCTGGCATCTGCTGGCATTTGCATGTGTTCTCACTGTCTGAAACACTTTTCTGTTCCACCCCCACTTCTGGCCTGCCCCTGTTTAGCAGTCAGATGCCCTGTCTGATGATCCTTCTCTGGAAGGAGTTCTGACCTTTCGCCAGGCCAGGGGCCTCCCCTGAGCACCACAGCCCTTTGTGGTTCTCCATCATACTCACATACTGTTTTAGAACTGCTGGCCGTGAGCTGTCTCCTATATCAGACTGGTTACTCCTTAAGGGTAGGTAGGACCTAGAGCTGAGCCTCTGTGAATCTTATGGGACCACATTATCCCTTCTCAGATCTCAAGTCTCATGCTAGGTGCCCTGGGTATCATTCCACTGTCTAACCTTGGTCCTGATCCCTAGAGAGTGCTCCTCCCACTCCAGCCCCAGGCCCTCCCTGAGCCAGGCTCTGTTGCAGATGGTTCTCCAGGATGAAAATTTTGTCAGCAAAGAAGAGTTCCAGGCAGTGGAGAAGAAGCTGGTGGTAAGTAATGGCCTCTGCAGGTTCCTAATCTTTTCCCATTTCCTGGGATCCCTGTGGATGGGCACAGTTATTGAGGCTTCTGAGAGCTTCCAGCCCTACCTGTGAGGACAGAATCTTCCTGGGTCCTGGCTTCCATGTGCCTCTCTGAGAAAGGGAGCTGGTTAAGGGGACCTAGGAGACCAGGGTGGCTTGGGGGTAATGAGGTCACTTCTCCTGTAGGAAGAGAAAGCTGCCCACGCAAAGACCAAGGTCCTCCTGGCCAAGGAAGAGGAGAAGTTGCAATTTGCCCTTGGAGAAGTAGAGGTGCTATCTAAACAGCTGGAGCAAGAGAAGCTGGCTTTTGAAAAGGCGTGAGTGGGGGCACCTGGGTGGCTCGGTGGGTTAAGGCCTCTGCCTTCAGCTCAGGTCATGATCTCAGGGTCCTGGGATCGAGCCCCGCATCGGGCTCTCTGCTCAACATGGAGCCTGCTTCCCTTCCTCTCTCTCTGCCTGCCTCTCTGCCTGCTTGTGATCTCTGTCTGTCAAGTAAATGAATAAAATCTTAAAAAAAAAAAAAAAAAAAGAAAGAAAAGGCGTGAGTGGGCCTTGCTAGTGGGGGAAGGGTTGGGGGTCCAGTCTGCCTGTCAGCCTTCCCACCCTTTCTTTTATTCTCCACCCAGGCTCTCCAGTGTCAAGAGCAGAGCCCTGCAGGAATCCAGCAAGAAGGACCAGCTCATCACCAAGTGCAATGGTAGGCGGGAGGCCCGTGCCCCCCCCCACGCTTACATGCATGGGTTCTTCCCTAACAGCCCAGTGCCCATGTCCAGGGCAGGGTTTCACCCCAACTTCTGCCCCCGGCTGAGGATACAGGCAGGCCCAGGCGGGCCACACCTTCGCAAAGGCCTTCAGGGACCAGGCAGGCCACGGAAATGAGGGAAGGAGTTGGTGTACAATATTCTTCATGGCCATAAAAGAACGGGCTCGCTCCCATTTTTCTTGAAACATACGACCTTCTTAGTCCACCTTTTGTTTTCCCACTTTTTTTTTTTAAGATTTTATTTATTCATTTGACAGACAGAGATCACAAGTAGGCAGAGAAGCAGGCAGAGAGAGGAGGAAGCAGGGTCCCTGCTGAGCAGAGAGCCCGATATGAGGCTCGATCCCAGGACCCTGGGATCACGACCTGAGCCCAAGGCAGAGGCTTTAACCCACTGAGCCACCCAGGCGCCCCTGTTTTCCCACTTTTGATGGGTATTAGAAATAGCATATTTTACTCATAACTATTACAAGAGGGACAACAGGGCAAGTTCAGTCCCATTTGGGAGCTGACCCCTAGTGTCAGGATTGGGGACCCAACAGGGAGGAGTGGGGACGAGGGTGATGGGAAGAGCCATGCCACTTCTCAAGGGTTTAATGTCTCTGCCATGGGAATGGGGCCCAGTATCGTCAGATCTTTAAAAAAGAAACTGGAAGCCAGGTTTTAACGGAAACTTTTCTGACTTTTTAGTGTTGGCAACTGATTTCGAAATTTTAAAACTATTGTATGGGCCAAGTAAAATATGTCTGTAGGCCATTAATTTTCATCTCTGCTCTGTGCCAGATGGCTGTGATCACTTGTTGGCTCAGCTGGTGCTGAGTTTGGGGGCACTTTCTGTCAGCCATCCAGTGTCCCTAGATCTCAGGAACCCCTTTTTGGTTTCCCAGAATAGTAAATTCCCTTTACCTAGTCATTCCTATTAAGAAATAGATATGAATTCCATATGCAGTTTTGAGTAGGCCAGAGACCAGAGCCCAAGTCCAAAAGATGAAATTCAGGGTCCCTCCTGATGGGCTGTCACCTGGAGTCTTGGGCACCCCATACCCACTAATCCAGCCCTCACTCCCCCTTGGTGACTACTCTCACTGGTAAGATGCCAGCAGGCTGATGTCTTAGTCTCGCCAGGTGGGCTCATGGCCTCATGGCTGTTTGATCAAGGCCTCCCACTGGGGGCCCCTGGGGCCCAACAGGCAGTTACTGCCTCCATACCCAAGGCCACTGGACCCTAGTTCTTCCTCCCTCTCTACCTATCCCCCCCACTTCCCTAAAAGGAACCTAGAGGTCTTTCCTGGTGGTGCCAAGGCATTTCCTAGAGATCAGTCAAGGCTACAGTGCTCCCATCTGCTTGTGCAAGGTGTGTGTATATATGTGATGGGGATGAAACCTGGCTGCCTCTCCCCAGAATGTCCCAAACCCCTCTAGTGGGACACAAGCCCTCACCTGAGCAAATCTCATGACCTGAGCCTTCCTCTGGCCTGTGCTTTCCCTACCCTCTAACCTCCCTTTATGTGGGTTTAGTTTGATTTTTACACTTACATAGTTTCTTATTTTTCTCAAAGGGATTTTCTAACCATTCTCTCATTGGGTGATATTTATCTTAAATTCATCTCTCATTTATTTTAAAAGATTCACATAAATATCTGATGCCTTTTTCCAAAAGATCTTCACAATCAATCGGTCTGGGTGACCTTGGGAAGAAGGGTCAACAGTCCTGGTTCTGAGACCCGCGGAGTTCATTTTCATTCTCTTCCTTCCCCTGTGTCTTTGTCTGTGTCCTCTTTTCTATGTTGTGCCTTAACTTATTACCAAATCTTTTCTTTGAAACCTTAAATGCTTTAGCATTTCTGCATTTTTAGAGTTTGTGTTCTAGTTAATGTTCATCTAGTCTTTAAAGGCAATGGGATTTTCCTCCTTTGAGGATCAGAATTTTCCAGGGCTGCCCAAGGGACAGTTCATATAAATGAAGTGCCCTCCAGATCCCTACAGCTTCTTTCAATTTTGATGCAAGACACAAAAATCATCCTTGCATCTAACGAGCACTTAATGTGGGGGTAAGCTTTGCCACCACTGTCTCCCTCGGTGCTCCCCATGCCTGTGTGAACAGGGGCTGTCCCTGTCCCCATTACAGATGAGGAAACGGCTCTAGAAAAGGAGGCAACTTGCCCAAAGTGGTAATGCTGTCTCATCAATATTAACACTGTTGAAACATTGCCTTGTTCTGTTCTCTCATCTGTTCTTGAGTCTTAACTCTCAGGAGCTGCCTCCTTGAGGGTGGGGACCCTATCTTCTCCTCTGGAGCCCTAGCACAGGGCTGGGCATCCAACTGGCCCTCAGTAGGTCTGCTGGGATTGAGAAGACTGAACTAAGTAATATTTCTAAGTCCTAAACCCCCAGAGGATATCCTGTTCATTCATTCCACAAATAAATTTATTGTCCACCTTCTATGTGCCAGGTACTCTTTTAGACCTTAGGATTAAAGCAGTAGATTTAAAAAATATTTATCCTTGTGGATTTTGTGCATAGAAATCCCAGTAGGGAAGACAACAAGTGAGTAAAATATATGGCATGTTAGCTATGGGGGCTAAGAAGAAAAAGAAAGCAGGCAAAAGGGATAGGAATTATTGAGAGGGGTTGTACTTTTAGACTGGGAAGGGTCTTGCCAAGGAGGTCATATCTGTAAAGATTGGCAGGAGTTAAGGACAGGAACCGTTCATCCTCCAGCCTTTGGGCAGCGCTGTCCACCTCTCTGCAAGGGCCTCCGCCTGCCCTCATGTGGCTCACCTGGTCCAGAAATAGAGTTGTGAAGTCACTGACACGTTCATCAGACATTGTGCCCTTCAGCCACCATCCTGTCAAAACTCCCTAATAAACTCATTCTCACTAAGGTGTTAGCAGCTACTTGTGAAGAAACCCTGGGTGGGGGGATCCAAGTTCTTAAAAAACCTGTAAGGGAATGAATGCCTATCTCAGGAAGGAGCCCGTGGGATGGGAACCACCCCTCCTCCCTGCCTCTCTCCCCCACAGAGATTGAGTCTCACATTATAAAGCAAGAAGATATACTTAATGGCAAAGAAAATGAGATTAAGGAGTTGCAGCAAGTTATCAGCCAGCAGAAACAGATCTTCAGGTGAGGGGTCTGGGCCAGGCTGGGGGTTGTTGATGGAAGTGGGGAGCCAGCTCTCTGGCCCCTACCGTAGACTGCCCCCAGCCCATGCCCAGCCGGCTCCGTTGCAGGAATCACATGTCTGACTACCGGATCCAGAAGCAGCAGGAGAACTACATGGCCCAAGTACTGGACCAGAAGCATAAGAAAGCCTCAGGGACACTTCAGGCCCGGAGCCACCAGCGCCCCAGGGAAAAATAAAATGGTCGTCGCCTTCCTGTTCTCTGGCTGTAATGCCCGACCTCTGCCTTCTCTGCTGTGGGGGTCCCCCTCCCTACCCTTCCTATCCCTGTGGGTCCTGGCCCTTGCCACCACCGGCCTCACCAGTGGCCTGATTCCCAGGGAAGAGACAGGGGAAGAAGCAGAAGGTGCATTTTTCCCCCTTCCTGCTTGCCTTCTGGAGGACCTTTGTGACAGAGGGAAAATCAAGTTACCAGGGACTTGCAGGGGGACAGGGCTTGGACCACCGCCTGTAGGCCACTCCTGAGCTTAGAAAAGGATGCTGCCCAGGTCTCCAGCCCCTGCTACTTCCCTCCCTCTCTTAGGTAGTAGGGAGAGGGGAAGTGTGGGGGTGTAGCCTAGGGGAGGACTACTTTGTTGTCTAATAGGCACTGTCCTTCCTACTCTTCATACTTAATCCCTCCCTATGTAAACAGCTCTGGTTACCCCTGGTTACCTGTAAACACCCCACCCCACTCCCAGTGCCCTGGTAAATTTAACTCTCCCAACTTGGCTATAGAGCAGGAAGGGCTGTGTGTGTGTGTGTGTGTGTGTGTGTGTGTGTGTGTGTGTGTGTGTGACAGAGAAGGAGAGAAGCCCTGACCAGAGACATCAAAGACAGTGGGTTCCAGGACCACAATGAATTTGGGAAATCCATTTCCATCATATAACAAGACTGTTATACCTGTGAATCATACTTGTACCCTCTTACACTTCCCCCAAACAGAGGCTCAACTCTTCACAAGGGGAAGGAAGGGGAAAGGACAATGTTATGTCTATTTTTAAGATGTGGAAACAGTCTCTGAAGAGGCTATGACTTGCTAAAGTTGCATATGCAGGCTAGATGAGGGGCAGCACTGATCCTGTCAAAAGGCATCACTGATGGCTAGGTGAGCAGAGTGACACCCAGGCAGGGGACCCACTGGGAGGCTGGGTCAGATTTGTCAAGTCTAGCCAAACCTGGGTCAATGTGAGGGTGAGTGCATGGAAGAGGGGGAGGTGCTGGTGCTTTTGCTCAGAGGCCAGCTAGGGCCTGAATCGTAGCACCACTGAAGCCAGAAGTTTCAAGGCAAATGGTGCCCATTGTCATTATCCCAGGACAGTGACAGGTGTTAGCTCCTTCCCCACCAGTTCCTGTCCCCAGGGTGAGTCCTTAGGTGGTGGGGGCTGGAGTGAGGGACTTGCAAGTACCTGGGGGACCATAGAGCTCTTTCTGCCTCAGAGGGGCTTTAGATAGGGGCCCACAGCTACCCCCAAAGATTCCTAAGAGACTCCACATCAGCATCTAGCCCTTGTTCTTGGTGCCAAGGCTGTCTGTGAAAGCTAGAGCTATCCACTCCAGCCCCCTCAGTATGTTCCCACTAAAGGCAATGGGTCCAATCAGGGACTGCACCTTCCCAAGGCAATAGCACAACTTTTGGATTTGGGGGAGCCCTCCAGGCATTGCTCCTCCATCAAAGATTGTGGGGTGATGGGTCACGGAAAGTGGTGAGTGCACCCTTATGAACTCTAACTGGGACAACTGATGAGAGGGCCAAGGAGAAGAGGAGCACTGGAATGATAGGAAAACCTGGAGCTAAGAGGAAGATGAAATTGCTCAGAAGACCTGAGTCGCCTGACTCAAAAGTCTGGTCCCGATCCCCTGGCTCACATTCTGATCCACACGCTTGACCTCAGGCAGGTCCCTGCTCAACCTCTCTCCTAGGGTCAGGAGCAGAGTCAGGCCTAGCTCCTGGCTTCCAACCGGGGACCCGCTGGTCCCTCACCTTCCTGTCAGCCCGAGGCTGGATAGGCAGCGTAGGCCTCTGACCCACACGAGAGGAGAAGGTTAGAAAAGTGAAGCCCAGGGGCCAAAGCTGTCTCGTTGGCGACGCCACAGATTCTAGAGGGGACGCGGCCGCTTTAAGGCGCGGTGACCCCACGACATCTGCGGGCGGGGCGGGGACAGTGCGGGCGGCCGCGGCACTGGCGGAGGAGAACGTGAGAGAGGTAGTGCGCGGCGTCCAGCCCCACCATGCTGACCGCGCTCGCCCGGCCAGCCCTGCCTGGGCTCCCAGGGCAGCTGCCCGCGGCCCCCGCGCGGCGTCAGGACTCCTCCGGCTCGTCAGGCTCCTACCACACGGCTCCGGGTTCTCCAGAGCCCCCGGACGCTGGGCCGGACGCAGGGTGCCGGACGAACTGGCCCGGGGGGGGCCCTGCGCTGGGGGCGGGCGCACAGCCTCGCCTGTCCGTCAGCGCCCAGAATAGCCGCCAGCAGCTCCCGCCCGGCTCGGGTTTCCCGCGAGGCCCGGGCTCCCGCCCGCCGCCACCCCAGCCCCAGCTGCGCATGCTGCCGTCGGGGGAGATGGAAGTCATCTTCGGCGCCGGGGCCTTGTTCGGCCGCTCGGACGCGGCGGATAGCGAGGTGCAACAACTCACCGCGCAGGCTTTCCGGAGCCTCTCTCCGCCCGAGCCTGCGACTCCGGCTCCCGCCGCACCGACGCCTCAGGCCCCCGACGGCGGCTCCCGCTGGGCCACTTACCTGGAGCTGCGGCCCCGCGGGCCGAGTCCCGGGACCCCAGCGCAGTTCGAGTGTGTTGAGGTGGCGCTGGAGGAGCGCGACGTGCCCGCCAGGACCCGGACGGTGCCCAAGCGTCAGATCGAGCTGCGCCCTCGTCCCCGGAGTCCCCCGCGGGAGGCGGGCGCGCCGCGGCCCCGTCCCCGGAGTCCCCCGCGGGAGGCGGGCGCACCGCGCCCCCGTCCCCGGAGTCCCCCGCGGGAGGCGGGAGCGCCGCGCCCCCGACTGCTTCTGCGCACTGGCTCGCTGGACGAGTCGCTGTGTCGCTTGCAGGCAGCCGCCGGCCTAGTGCAGACAGCACTGGCCAGAAAACTGAGCCCTGCGGACCCTGTCCCGAGCAGCGCCACCTTCGGGCCCACGGGGCGGCTAGAGTGTGCGACCCGGGAAACGGACCGCATTGCCCGAAGAGTCCTGGAGGAGGCCAGGTCTCGGCCACCCCGCGTGCACTATAGTTCAGCCCCCACCAGGGCACCACGGCCGTGGCCCAGCCTCCGAGAGCGCGCGATTCGGCGCGACAAACCCGCGCCGGGAACCGAGCCGCTAGGTCCGGTTAGTTCCAGCATCTTCCTGCAGTCCGGGGAGAAGACTCAAGAGGCGCACAGTCAGGAACTCAAGACTCGGTTCCCTCGAGAGACTCCGGATCGAACCGTCCTGAGAGCACAGAGTCCGCCTTTCGAGTCTATAGCCCCCCAGGAAGTTCCGAATAAGGCTGGCAGGCCAAGGAGCTCGTCCCCCCTGTGGCAGGCTCCAAATGGGACCTTACGGGGCCCACTCAGCCCGTCTCCCCAGAATCTGCTCCCATGGAATCGGGCTCTTCGGAGGGTAAGTAGCCCGCCGTTCCCCGAGGCATCCTCTGCATGGGGAAATCAGGATCCCGCTGTCGAGGAAACGGTCAGCAGAAGCCCTTCCCCACCTACCCTTTCCCCGTGGAATCACGGTGTTGCCAGGACAAGAAGCCCATCCCCCGAAGCTTCCCTATCGGAGGTTCCGGAACCGGCAGTTAGTTATACGGCAGAGGGCTGTAGAAACCCGTCCCCGCCGGCCCTGTCCTCATGGAAGGCTCCAGATCGTATTCATGGAACGTGGAACCCAGCTCCCCAAGAGACGTGGGATCGCACACTGCAGGGCTCATCGATAGTATCTACGTCGGAAGCTCTGAACGGGGTAGGACAGGAGGAGCTGGAGCTGCCTAGGCCGTCCGCACCCGGGACTCCCGAGCTTACAGAGGCGCTAAGTCCATCCACGCGGGAGATGCGGGATCTTGCCTTCCAAGGCAGTCAGCAGTCGCCAGAAGCGGCTGCACCTGAGCTGCCCCTCAGTCGCCCCGTGGGCACCCTGGAGCCCGATGTGCGCCAGGAAGCCTTGGGCTCTGGAGAAGCCGCCTCGGGACGGCCGCGCGTGGCCATCCCGCGGCCCCGCGACGTGCGCAAGATGGTGAAGACCACGTATGCGCCCAGCTTCCCCGCCGGAACCCCGGCTATGGGGCTGCCTGCGCCTCCTACGGAACCCCGCGGGGAGGAGGGCGGCGCATCCAAGACACAGGAGTTCCAGGCGCTCGGGTCCCCAGGCCCAGCTCACTACACTTCTGTTTATCTCAAGGACTTTCTTCCGGTCGTGACGCACCCCTACGAGCCCCCAGAGCCGCCTACTGACACAGTCCCCCGGGACACTTCGCAGCCCAACGGGGTCCTGAGGCGGAGAGCAGAGAACAGCACGGCAAAACCCTTCGCGCGCACTGAGATCCGCCTGCCTGGTGCACTGGTTTTGGGCCGCCGGCCAGAGGGAACCGGGGGAGTTCTGGTGCGCGGTGCTGGCAGAGAGAATCGCGATGCTGAAGCCCAGCGCCTGGTCCCCGACGGCGAGGGGCGGACCAGCCCTCTAGGCGGCGCTCGCGCCTCACCCCAGCTGTCGCCCTTAGAGCCAGTCGGGCCCCAACCACCCCGACCACCCTGTCCCGACTCCCCTCAGGCGCACCCTAGCTCGAGCCCTGGGATCGCACCCAAACTGGAGGCGCCCCCTGGAGCCCCCGAGCCCGCGACTGCCGTCCAGTCGGCTCTCCCGCGGGAGCCCCAGGTGTCGGCTGGCAGGACAGCCCCGCCCCAGCCCCGTGCTGCCTCGGCGCCTCCAATGGACCGGTCCCCGGAAGGCCCCTTCCAGAGGGCGCGCAGGCCACCGGGGACCGCGTACGCGGGGAGGGTCCTGGTGGACCCCGAGAGCGGTCGCTACTACTTTGTGGAGGCGCCGCGGCAGCCTCGGCTGCGGCTGCTCTTCGACCCCGAAAGCGGGCAATACGTAGAGGTGCTGCTGCCGCCGTCGCCCCCGGGACCACCCCGCCGCGTCTACACCCCGCTGGCCCTTGGTTCTGGCCTCTACCCGCCCGCCTATGGGCCTCTCTCGGGACTCTCAGTCCCGCCTTCCCCTGGCCCACCGGCCTTCAGCGGCCCCCAAGTACCCTGGATTTCCGAGGCGGGGTCCCTGGACGGGATGTACTACCTGCCTGTGAGTGGAACCCCCAGCCCTGCACCTCCTCTGCTCCTCTGTGCTCCGCCCAACAGTTCAGGTTCAGCTCAACCCGGCAAGGGGTCCTTGTTCCCCGTGTGAGGCCCCAGGGCCTGATCCCCATGGTGTTGGGACCTGTTTGATGGCCTTGGAGGTTCCAGCATCCAGTCCCCTATCCACCGTTCCTTCTATCGCCTCTCTCTCTTTTACCCTTCCCGGCCCGTCTTCACACTGGAAGTTACCTTCAGAGAATGTATCAGACTTTGGGGCTGATGGAGCTGGGATTCAGAAAGTGATTGCCTACTTCCTCCTCCAACAAAATGGTATTCTCTTTTCCCAGGCATTCCCAGAGTGTGGTGTGTTTGTGTGTGTGTGTGTGAAAGTGAGGCGTCTTAGGAGTTGTTCCTAGGACCTGACTTGAGGGCATGTTGGGAGTTCATTGAGGGCAACAAGAAAGGCTCAGCAGAGGATGGGGCTGCCCACGGAGGTGGTGAGATGTCCGTACCTCCCTGAAGGTGGACCCAGCTGAGAAGGAACAGGCTAGTGAGCGCTGGTGGGATGGAGGGAGCACTGTGACTAGCAACTCTGTTATTGTTTGGAAGAGGCTCTGAGCCTTGGCCTGGGAGGCTGTGTGGGAAAGTGGCCAGTACAGCCCCAGGCCAGGCTGGATCTGAGAAAGGGAGCGTCGGGGACGGCAAGTGGAGATGGAGCAGGGATGTCATATAGAAGGGGCTGTAGAGGGTCAGCCTGGGGACGGGGCTTGAGCGGGGAGACAGTGGTAGTCTCCAGCTGGGAGCCCCACTTCTAATCCTCCCCTCAACCTCAGCATCTGACTTGGCCTCTCTAAGCCCTCGGAGCTGAGCAGGCTCATCCTGGGGCCAGGAGTGGAGGTTTAAGCCATTCCCACCCAGGGTGGGGGACAGATGAAGTGAATCATCAGGAAGGACTTATAAGCAGGAAGGATGGTTAAGCCTCTCGACCCCTCTGGCTGTAGTGGAGGGTGGGTTAGGGCTAGGGCAACAGAAAGGATGCCATGGGGGTGGGGAGCAGGGCAGAGAGACTTGGAGCCCTCAGCTCGTTCTACTCCCTTGGTAACAGATGTGGCAACTGTGCCCAGAGAAGGCCTGGCTTGGAAAGCTGGTCACAGCAAGGAAGGAACAGAACCCAGAGCCTATGTTCTAATTGCATCGAGATTGCTGGAGCCTCTGAGGAGTGCTGAGAGAGATGCATGGGGTAGGGAGGGGGTGCTCTGCGGGTGGGGTGGGGGGGGGTCTGAGGTGCCTGAAGTGGTGGGGCCTTGTTGAACTGATATGTGATGTGATGAGTTTGGGGAAGAACAGTTCCCATTAGAAGCAGTTGTTAGGGATGGAGATTGATGCCTTACTTAAGTTCTAGGCCTCTGGGCAGTCTTGGTCCCAGGAAGTTCCGTCTCCCTGCCTGGGGCTGGAAGCTGACTGGGAGAGCTCTGAATCAGAATAAACCTGAACAACTTCTCATGGCCAGAGATGTTGGTTCTGATGGCACGGAGGGCTCGGGGTCCCTCCTGCTCCCCTCCCCTCATCCCGTGTGCAATAAATCACTGACCCAATGAGCCATGATGCTTGGAACAGCTGGTGTAAGTTGTCTGATTTCTGACTTCCTGCTGCGACCTCTGACACCCCCTGTGACGCTCTTCCATGCCTGGGTATGTCCTGGGTGGAGGGGGCCCTAGGGCCCAGGAAGGGGGCCCTGTATGTTTTTCATGCATCATGGCATCCTCGCATCTGCAAACTTGCCTCCCAGGGAGAGAGACCTAGGCTGGCAACCACGCCTGAGACCTCATTCTCCCTGGTGGCTGGGTGGCCAGTGGGCTTTGGGGTCAGTCAGGCTCAGGTTCTAACTTCAGTATAGCCCTTCTAAGCTGTATGGTTTTGGATTCATCACTTCTCTCTGAGCCTCCATGTGCTCATAAAGATGACACCAACACACCACCTCTCCCCTCAGTACTCAGTACAGAGCCCACCGAGTGGCCAGATCCCAGGACATGGGAGGCGTCACCCCCCATGTGTCCTGGCCCAGGCCCAGCCGCCCTCCTTATGTCACCGGAAAGTGGAGCTGAGTTGGTGGCAGCGGGGATCCCAGTAGAGGAGGTGTACACGTGGCATCTCTAGGGCCCTGGGGGAAGGAAGGGGTGGGAAGGGTGAGGTGTTGGTTCCTCATTGGTCTGAGTTGGGCTTTCCGGGGTGGCCCCCACTGCACACAGGCGCACACACACCTGCTCCCCAACCACAGCCCAGGCTCACTGAGCCAGCTCTGCTAACCATGACGCTGTCTCTGCCGCTGATACTGCTGCTGGGAGCCTGGGCCATCCCAGGGGGCTTTGGGGACAGGGCCCCACTCCGAGCCAGGGCCCCACAGCTAGATGATGAGGAGAAGTACTCAGCTCACATGCCTGCTCACCTGCGCTGTGATGCCTGCAGGGCAGTGGTCTACCAGGTGAGTACGTACCTCCTGCAGTTCCCTGCCCCTGTCCAGGTCCCTCCTAAAGCCAGGCCCCTCCATCTACTCTGATCCTACCACTGGCCTTTGATTTCCAAACCCCTACCCTGGGCCCTGAGTTGGACTCAGCTTTCCATGACATTGCCAACTGCATGTCACCCAAACCTCCATGTTTCAGTTTACCCATCTCTCAGCCCAACAGAGAGCAAATAATCTGGGACATCCCACAGTATCTTGAGACCCCAGGAGTCACTCGCTTGTCCTCTCTGACTCCTCCCTTTCCAGGCTTGTCCTTGGGTCTGGACCCCTTCCCTGGCTGGAGAGCACGGGTGTGTATGTACACGTGTGCACATGGGTTGAGCACATGAGTACATGCATATGAGTGTGTCTTGAGTTCACAAACCCATCGAACATGCCTGAGTACCTCTGTTGGGGGAGGGAAGCCTATGAGTACACGTGACATTGAAGACTGGACTCTGGTTTTCTGTTTTTCTTTTTTTTTTTTTCCTTTCCTTGTGCTTATGGTTTAAAATAGCATGGCTAATGGGCAGGTGTGCCCTGGGGAAGGAGGCCCAGTGCTTAGGCCTAACTTTCCACCGCAGCATTTCCTACCCACCCACCCCATCTCAGGGAAGTGGATCCTACTTCAGCAGACCCAGTCCCAACTTTCAGAACCTGGGGGAGGGACCAAAAATCTCGCTTGCCACCTCACTCTTTCCTGGAGACACAGGCTCCTGTCTGACCACCACCCCACCCCCCCGCCATTGAGCAGTCCTGGAGCCCTGGATCTCAGCCCCTCCTTGTTCTAGATGTGGCAATATTTGGCAAAGGCAGAGGCCAAGCTTCACAACCCAGACTCAGGGCGAGAGCTGAGCGAGTCTGTATACACAGACGTCCTGGACCAGAGCTGCACCCAGACCTGGCAGGGGTGAGTCAAGAACCTGGCCCCTACCATCTTCCTCTAACGGTAGAGCCTGATGGGTAGAGGTTCCCACTCTCCCACTCACATCACATACACACTCCACTAAGGCTTTAGTCCAGGATAGGGGGTTGGCTGGGATGAAGTCTGAGGTTTGGAGCTGAGGGCATGTAGAATGCTACGGGGCCAGGGGACAATGTTGCTGTGGGACCTTGCGCCAGGGACTCTCTCTCTCTGGTTCTCAGTTTTCTCTCAGGGAGGATCAGAATCTGGGCTCTGAATTCAGCAAATGCCCCATGTGCTCAGCTTCATGTGGAGTTGTATCCCTTGCTGGCAGGGCTCCCACTAATACTGTATCCCTCTCCTTCCTGCTGCTTCCAGCTATGGGATCCGAGAAGTGAACCAGGTGAAACGTCTCACAGGCCCAGGACTCAGCAAGGGGCCAGAGCCAACCATCAGTGTGATGATCACAGGGGGCCCCTGGCCCACCAGGTGATAACCGAAGTGTGGGGTGGGATGGAGTCCTTGGAGCCTTGATCACCCCCCTGAGGGGCAGGCAGGGTCTGAGGCTCCTTTCGGGCTCCCCTAGGCTCTCCACAACGTGTTTGCACTACCTGGGGGAGTTTGGAGAAGACCAGATCTATGAAGCCCACCAACAAGGCCGAGAGACTCTGGAGACATTGCTGTGTGGAGGACCCGAAGGGGCCTGCTCGGAAGAGACGACTGTCACAAGGACAGAGCTCTAGTCTGACTCCTTCCCCTTCCTGGTCAGCAGCCCCTGAAGACAGCTGGGGCATCCTCTAGATCTGCCCCACTCTTTTCAGCAGGCTGCCTTGGAGGGCAGGAAGGCCATGCTTTTCTGTGCTGCCATGGCCTCTCCCTCCTCCAGCTTCAGGACACGGGGGCCATGTGTGTGTGTCGGGGGTGGGGTAGGGGGAAGGCCTTCCCCTCTGGACTCGAATAAAACCCAGTGACCTCAATGTCTTGATTCCTTCTCTCTGCAACAGGTGCTTGTTGGGGAGGCGCCTGGGTGGCTCAGCAGGTTGAAGCCTCTGCCTTCGGCTCAGGTCATCAATGCCAGGGTCCTGGGATTGAGTCCTGCATTGGGCTCTCTGCTCAGAAGGGAGCCTGCTTCTCCCTCTCTCTCTGCCTGCCTCTCTGCCTACTTGTGATCTCTCTCTGTTGAATAAATAAACAAAATCTTAAAAAAAAAAACAAAAACAAAAACAAGGTGCTTGTGGAGCTGGGAAGACAGACATTGGCTTTTCTGCTGATGTTGTACTAGAGAGGGCCAAATATACTTCCCCACAATCTCCCAGAGGTAGGTGAGATGTGTCATGGCTGGAAATGGGAGCGAGCTGCCAAAGGCATATGGGACTAATTTCATGAATGGTGAAATCCCAAATCCATCAAGAAAGAAAAGAAAAACCAAGGCTACCTTGTAGACATGCCTACTCAGCCACTACATGCTCTCTGGGCCCCTCCCTGAACACTAGTCTAACTGGGTCTATTCCCAGCAGCTGCTCAATTCCTGGATTCTACCTCTGACCCCAGCTGGCAGGGTTGGGCCCTCAGTGTCTGCCTGGGACTGGGCACGGCAGGGTTCCTGAAAGGAGCTGGATTCAGTATCTTGGCTCTCAGTCCTGCTCTCCCCAGAAATTCTTTTGACCTGGGACCTTTCCTTAGCAATGGAGGAAAGTGCCCCACCTGGGCCCTGCCTGAGAATGGGAATGTGTGGGCAGGCCACGCTGTAACTTGTTGCTTCCTTATTATCTCCCCGATCTGCTGAGGCCCTGGCAGGAGGACAGAGCAGACACTCCAATCCTCAGCTGACAGACACTGAAACTGAGGCTTAGAAAATGAAGGCGGGGGCGCCTGGGTGGCTCCATCTGTTAAGCATCTGACTCTTGATCTAGGCTCAGGTCATGATCTCGGGGTTGTGAGATCGAGCCCCAAGACAGACTCGGCGCTGAGGGTGGAGTCTGCATAAGATTCTCTCCTCCTCCCTCTCCCTCTGCCTCCCCCCAAACTTGTGAGTGTGTGAGCTCTCTCTCTCTCTCTCTCAAAGAAAAAAGAAAAGAGGCGCTCAGGCCAAGTCCTAGGCTTTGTAGTGGAAGGGCTGAGAGTGAATTCAGATTCTGGGGTGGAGGCAGGTCATTGCTAGAGAAATAGGTGTGCTCCAGGCAGGCCCTAACCCCTCCAACGTCTGTGAGCTGTACGGCAGCCTGGCCTCCTTCATTCCTTTACCTGCTCCCTCTCTGCCGGAGACCTCTCCTCCCTGACCTTCACCCCAGGAGAGAACCCCTTGTCATCAGGAAAAGAGCCAGAGCCCAAGGAGCCCATGGAGCTGTCAATAGTATCGGGTGTGGAGATGGGAGCCTGTGACATGGACATGGGCGGCTCTGTTTTATATGGAGGGATTTAGACACAGTCTGTAGGTCAGTCTGGGTGCTGTGGTCCATTTGTGTATCTGAAACCACGTGCAATGTAGCTGCCTTGTTTCTATGTGGATGGCATGGGGCTTAGGTTGACCTGAATGTCCATGGGACTGTGCACTTAAGTGTAAGGGGTGGGGCTCTGCCTCCACAGCCCCCTGGGGAGTACTGGGGTGGAGAGAGGTGGAGAGGAAATGCTAAGGAGCAGTTTCAAAGCTTTGAACTGGTCAGACAACTTTGGGACACCTGGGAGCAGGAGCCAAGGAAGGAGAGCAGGAGCTAGGCAGACGCTAGGCAGCAGGAGCTAGGGGAAGAGCTGGAGGCTGGACAGGCGGACGGATCCACACCTGTAGCATGAAGCTGCTGCCCAGCTGGAGAGCCTGGCTGCCTGAGGGCCTGTGGAGCAGGGCCTGGCCATGGGCCCAACAACCCAGAAGTAGGTGGGCCCTGGGGGGCTGGGCCTGGGGCAGCACAGTGGGGAGCAGAACCCGGAACCTTAGGCCCAATCCTCACCAGCTGAGGAGCCCCAGCTCCTCAGACCCTCCCCAAGCCCCTTCAGCCAGCTCCAGCCCCCATGGCCAGGCCAGTGGGCCTGCCAGGAGGACAAGACAGGCTGAGTCCAGGGCAGGCTTCAGCGGCCGTGGGACAGGCACTCACATGGGGCCCAGTGCTTAGAGAGGTTTGGTTTGATTTGGTTTAATTCTCCGCTGTATCAAAATTCATAATACTAAAAAAAAAAAATTCGTAATACTTTTGGAATGGGGACCTCAAATTTTTGTTTTGCACTGGGTCCTGCAGGTTAGGCAGCCAGTCCTGACTTGGGAGGGTGGGGAGGGAATCGTCCTGACACAGGGAACAGACAAGGCTGGGCCAGCCTGGGCGGCTTCCCCTCCAGTGGCCCATCTGTTTTGTGCCTCTGCGACACTGAGGGGTATGTGGCCATATGGGAAAGGCAGCCCTTTACTGAATCCAATGGCTGATTTATAGCATGAACTCAGGAGTTCAGGTTAACCTGAGTTTTAGGAATGATGTTCTAAAATCTTGCTACTTATGTGACCTCAGTCAGATCACATCTCCTAGATCTGTTTCCTCAGCAGTAAAAGAGGTTAACGTCACCCAGTGCCTGGAGTTCAGCCTGGGAATTCATTTGGCAGGCAGTCATTCCTCATTAAGAAGCGTGATTTTGATGATGATAATTATTCACTTGTTATTAAAAAGTGGGGAAGAGTCTCATTCAGAGTGTGACTTATTAAGGTTACTACCATTCTCTTCCCTGTCACCTGGGGCTTGGTGAACTGTCCGCTCCTCAACTGTCCGCTCCTCATCTGCACCCTGGCCCTCTCTTGGAAACAACAGGTCCCACGCCCAGGCTCAGGTGCTGGCAGGGAAGGGTGCATGCTCAGGAGGGAAATGTGACCGAGGCTTGGGTGGCCTTTACCACTAGGGCTGGAGTTAATACGTTATCTCCGCTCAGGTCTGCCTTTCGCAATCAGAGCTGGGAATCTGGTTACAGATTTACTTTGAACAATGTCTGATGTGTGGACTAAAGTCCTCCTTGGCCTTTGTAAAGCCATCCCCTCTTTTCCTCAGGAACTGCTCACAGCTGTGCCCCAAAGATGAGGGCCCAGGAGAACCTGGAGGGCCGGACACAGGTGCAGGGGAACGGGTGGGAGCTGGGTGGGGGCAGGGTTGGGTGGGGGCTAGAGGGCCTGCTCATGCCTTCCCCTGGGAAGGCAGAGACACAAGTTCTGATGAACTTGATTGAGAGTGACTATCCCAAGCTGAAAGTAGTAGTTGGGGATGGGGTGGGGGGGCAGTGAAGGTGCAGGAGTCATCTGCTTTGGGACCGGCTGACTCCAGCTTGAGTGCCAGCAGGGACAACCCACCCCACACCCAGGGCAACACCAAAGACCTTTAAGTGGCAAGGGTGGGACCTGTTCATGGACTTCAGCCCTCTTGCCCCCTCTCCTGTTGGCTGTTGGGGCCTGCTGACTTAGGGGCCCATCCCCTTGGCTGGAATGCTCTGGTCCCAAGGCCTCCAGGAGCCAGCACAGAGGACTTAATCCCTGCACAAGGGAATGTGAGGAGGGAGCCAGGGGTAGTCAGGTTGAGAGACAGCTGGGTGGAATGAACCATGAGGGAGGGTGGGGTTCGAACGCTGTTCTGAGCATCTGACAGGCCACTCAGGCCATCTGATTGATTCTGGGGCAGCATGAACCTGGCTGGTCCCTGTTACTCCACCCTGAGTTACTTCTCTCTGCTGCCCTAGCATGAGTCCCTGGGCTCTGCAGGGAACTCCGAGAGGGAGCCCACGGAGTCCCTGCCCAGAGAGCCCAAGTTTGACATGTTGTACAAGATCGAGGATGTGCCACCCTGGTACCTGTGTATTCTGCTGGGCTTCCAGGTGGGTTTCCCCACAGGGCCTCCCCACCCCTATTCTGCATGCTCCCCAGGATCCCAGCCCGCTTCCTGCCCAAGTTTATCTTGGGTAACAGGAAGAGAGACTTAAGGTCAACAGCTGTGACTGTCCCAAGCCGGCATGGGGAGGGGGTTTCTGATGGGGCCTGAGAGATCTTCCCTGGGAATACGTGTCACCTGCCAGGCAGAATGTCAGTCACAGGGGAGAGGACAAACTCCACAGAAGCCACAGGAATAATTTGGGGGTGAATTGGTACCCCAAAGAGAGAGGTGAACAGTAGCTCTCTGGGAATCCTTGTACGAGTCTTAGGCCCGGGTGAGTTCAGGCCCCCTGAGGCAGGTGTGAGGATCGCTGGGGTCTCCCTGGTTCCCAGGGAGCTGCCTCACGCACTCTCCCCGCACCTAGCATTACTTGACATGCTTCAGTGGCACCATTGCTGTGCCCTTCCTCCTGGCTGAGGCGCTGTGTGTGGGCCGGGACCAGCACATGGTCAGCCAGCTCATCGGGACGATCTTCACCTGCGTGGGCGTCACCACCCTCATCCAGACCACACTGGGAATCCGGTGAGCTGCCCTGCTCCTGCCCCACGCCCCACCGTGAAAACACACACAGTAGGAGCTGGTGGTTTCTCTTGAAGGCTCTTTTGGGGGCAGGGTGGGGGGCGAGAAAGCTGCTAAGTGCCCCCAACTGCTCCTCCTACTCCCAAGCCAGCCTTAGAGCGAGGCAGTTGGGATCCTACCTTGGGGCCCTAAGCTCCCCAAAGGCAAAGAGTTGGTGGGTTTAAAGGAATGTACCCCTAGCTGGGCTCTCCCAGTTAAGCCCTACTTTGGTAATGAGGACCACCCACTCCCAGCTTTTAAGTTCTTTGTGGGCTCTTCAACGGCCCATCCTCCTGGGGGCCCTCTTGAGCACACAGCTCAAGGCCTGGGTGGCCAAAAGATGGTTGTGTGGCGGGAGGACGGAGGAAGGCTGTGAGTGGAACTTGGGCGCAAGAGCTTTCCTTGCATGTGGCTCCTCACAGTGCAGGAGCTGAGAAGGAAAGGGGGAAGCTTGTGGACCAGAGACTCCATTTGTTTTCTTCCTTGGGCTCCCAGGATTGAGAGTCCTGCCTGGGGCTGCAGTGACTTCTCTCAGGTCTGCCCTGTCCCTTGTCCATCTGTGTCTCTACTTCTGGGTGTGATTCTGTCTCCTTCTCTTGGTGCCGCTCTTTCCCCATCTCTCCTGTCTCTGTGTCCTTGCCCACCCCTGACCCCATCCCTGCCGTTCTGTGCCTCTCTCCAGGCTGCCGTTGTTCCAGGCCAGCGCCTTTGCATTTCTGGTCCCAGCCAAAGCCATCCTGGCCCTGGAGAGATGGAAATGCCCCCCGGAAGGTGGGCACACTTCTGGGGGCTATGTTGGAAAGGAGAGGCCCAGGAGCACTGAGGTGCATTCATGGCAGCATCTTCTCTTCCTCTCTCTGTTCCCTGGCCATGTGTGTGTTCCTGTCTCTGCTCCCAGAGGATATCTACGGTAACTGGAGTCTTCCCCTGAACACCTCTCATATCTGGCACCCACGGATACGAGAGGTGGGTTTGCACCTGGGGTAGAAGAGACCTGGACCTGAGGAGGGGGCTAGATGGGAGAGGAGCCACTGCTGAGTTGGAGGATTCAAAGTGGTGGTCCAGAAGCTTTTTTTCTTTTTCTTTCTTTCTTTTTTTAAATGTAGAGGTGATAGCCTCTATGTTATAGCTGGTCTTTGCTTTTCTAGGTCCAGGGTGCAATCATAGTGTCCAGCATGGTGGAGGTGGTGATCGGGCTGATGGGGCTGCCTGGGGCCCTGCTCAGCTACATAGGACCTCTCACGGTCACCCCCACTGTCTCCCTCATTGGCCTGTCTGTCTTCCAAGCTGCTGGTGACCGAGCTGGTTCCCACTGGGGCATCTCAGCTTGGTGAGCAGACACCAGGCCTGATCCTTGTCCAGCCTTAGCCCTTTCACCCCCTTCACGTCCTGTCCCTAGCCCAGCCTACCAGCCATCTTTCCTTTGTGCTTCTGCCCCCAGTTCCATTCTCCTGATCATCCTCTTCTCCCAGTACCTGCGTAACCTTACCTTCCTGCTGCCTATCTACCGCTGGGGCAAGGGCCTGACTCTCTTCCGCATCCAGATCTTCAAGATGTTTCCAGTGAGTGAGATGACAGGCGGCTGGGGCTGGGACTAGGGCAGGGGCTGGACTTGTGTCCGGGGCAAAGGTTGGGGGCCAGGTCCAGGACAGCAAAGGAGCTAGAGCCAGAGCACAGATGAAGTCCCAGTCAGGGGCCAGGGCAGGTATGGGGGCCCAGGCCTGAGCTAGGGCAGGGGCGGAGGCTAGGGTTGAGGTAGGTGCTGGTTACCCCTGGACCAAGACCTCCCAGAACCTCAGTGCTCCCCTCACCCCACCCCACTTCAGATTGTGCTGGCCATCATGACCGTGTGGCTGCTCTGCTACATCCTGACCCTGACAAACGTGCTGCCCTCAGACCCTACAGCTTACGGCTTCCAGGCGCGGACAGATGCACGAGGGGACATCATGGCTATTGCACCCTGGATCCGCATTCCCTACCCCTGTGAGGCACCCCACCTGGCCCCCTCTGCCTCCAGCTGAGACCATCTAAGGGGCCCCTGATGACACCAATCCAGTTGACGACACTATGAGCATTAGGTGCACATTTCTAGTGTGCCAGAGTGTTTTCCTCAAAGCCTCACTCCAGCTTCATGACTCTGAGGGATCCCAAATGAGCTCTCAGGACTGTCTAGCCCCCACCCCAGCTCGAGGTCCCTTTACCCCCTCTCATCCCCCCACATACTGCCCACTCCCCTCCCTGGCCTACCCAGTGGCACTGCATCCCCCGCTTCTATCTCCCCCTGATCCAGGTCAGTGGGGCCTGCCCACAGTGACTGCGGCTGCTGTCCTGGGAATGTTCAGTGCCACACTGGCAGGCATCATCGAGTCCATCGGAGATTACTATGCTTGTGCCCGCCTGGCAGGTGCCCCACCCCCTCCCGTACATGCCATCAACAGGTATGGCCACCTGCCCTCTCCCGCATCTGATCCTCTCAGGGGCCACTCAGGAAGCAAATGTAGGGACATGGTGGAGACCCAAAAGTGTGGACTTGGTCAAGTACTAATACTTTCAAGACCTTGTTCTCCATACTCATGAAATGGGGATGCTCTCATCATTCAGTCTGAGTGCTTGAGTCACTGAGGTCATGAAGCCTAAGGGAAACTATTTGACAATCTTCAACGTGCCTGGCTCTCCATGTGCATTCTCCTATGCAGTCTACTAACTATTCTGAGACAGGTACCCTTATTATCCCCATTTTACAGATGAGGAAACAGAAGCCCAGAGTCGCCTAAGGGAGTAAGTGCTAGGGCACTGGGACTAGTGCTTGGATGTGGGCTCTTGGCTCCCAGACCTACCTCTATCCTGTAGTGGGGAGTACTACAGACAGATAGTTGCAGCTTGTACTGTCCCCAAGAAGGTATGCAGCCCACCCAGGGCGAAGGGAGGACACAAGCCAGGGCAGAGGCTGGAGCGAGCCTCCAACTCGCCCTTTCCTTACAGAGGTATCTTCACCGAAGGCATCTGCTGCATTATTGCAGGGCTGCTGGGCACAGGCAACGGGTCCACGTCGTCCAGCCCCAACATTGGCGTTCTGGGGATTACCAAGGTGCCACAAACCAGAGCTGCACAAAGTGCCCCCCCCATTCCGTGTACTGCAGCCCCACCCGACCTATGAGCCGTCCAGCCCCACAATGAACCTGGGGCCCTTTTGTGCTCGCTTTTGTGACAGGCCCTGCCTGCCTTCCCTCCACAAGCTCAGCCGCCCAGGTCCGCTCCAGGGCCTAACCCTATCCCTGGCTCCCATGCAGGTAGGCAGCCGGCGTGTGGTGCAGTACGGTGCGGGCATCATGCTCGTCCTGGGCACAATTGGCAAGTTCACCGCCCTTTTTGCTTCACTCCCTGACCCCATACTGGGGGGTATGTTCTGCACCCTTTTTGGTAAGTGGTGTTGGCCAGTGGGTGGGGGTGGGAGGCGATCCGAGTGGTGGAGGAGCCCACCCTGCCTGTGGGGCAGCTCCAGCAGTTATCCTGCGCCCTCAGGCATGATTACAGCTGTGGGGCTATCCAACTTGCAATTTGTGGATATGAACTCCTCCCGCAACCTGTTCGTGCTCGGATTTTCCATGTTCTTCGGGCTCACGCTGCCCAATTACCTGGAGTCCAACCCTGGCGCCATCAACACAGGTACCCCCGCTAGTCAGAATGTCTGGGGGTGGGGGAGGTGTAGTGGGCTCTGCGCATGGCTCTTTCCCTCAAAGTCACCCTGCGACAGAGCCACAAATCCTGCCCAACCCTGGATGTGAAACAGAAGCTGAGAAGTGAATGAGCAGCTGTCCTTTACTGAGACACTTTCTATGGACAGGCATGGAGCTTTACCTGTGCTCATTTAATATGTACAACAGTTCCTCAAGACAGATACTACTGTCCTGTCCATGTGACAGAGGAGGAAAATGAGGCTCAGAGAAGTTAAATGATGTGTCCCAAGACAACAAACCTGGGATTATAGGTGTGAACATTGGGATTTGTACCCTTCCATCTCCATGCCTGCTCAAAGAAGTCAACAAGCTGCACAACTGGGAACAAAGTCCCTGAGCTCTGTCTCCAGAAGTCAAGATGCCCACTGGCCCTTGGCCTATTCCACAGGCATTCCTGAAGTGGACCAGATTCTGACTGTGCTGCTGACCACAGAGATGTTCGTGGGTGGGTGCCTCGCTTTCATACTGGACAACACAGTGCCAGGTATGGGTCAGCCCTGGGAGGGACACACAAGACTAGGCTGGGCTCATCTGCATTCCAGCAGATGGCCCCACAACCACAAGTGTGGCCAGGACCCAGGCAATGAGGGCCCTGCAAGGAGAAGCAGGACCACTTGGGCTGAAGAGACCAACGGCTGAAGAGACCACTGGCTGGACAGAGAGGCACAGACATGCTCTACAGATCTTGAAGAGGGTGGGTCTGGGGGAGTCATTCCCCAGCCCTGTGAGTTGTTTCCTTTCCATTTCTTGAAAGCCACCAGGGGAAGGGTGCCTTTGGGAGCCTTTGCTTTCTTCCATTAGGCCAGATACAAATGAAGCATCAATCTGGGTGCCAAAACCCACTCCAAATATGCCAGCAACCCATCACGCTTGATTACTAGGAGAGCCCCTAACATTCTCTTTGGTATCAGGGTTTTCGCAGGGATTGTGGAGGAAGGATACTTAGCGTGGGCCCCTGAGAACCCTTCTGGCCAATGTTTAGATGTCCTGTAAACTATAAAAACCAAATGCCACCAATTGTATTAATGAGTAAGGAGTTTTCCATGTTCTAACGAGTAACAAGCATAGTTAACCATTTACCAAACATTTACTATGGGTCAGGCATGAAACTATGTCTCGCTTCGTTCTCAAAAACCATCCTGTTAGGCAGAAACTATCAACACCATTTCACAAGGAAACAGAATCACAGATGTTAAGTGACTCACCAACGTTCACAATATTTGCAGATTTAAAAGGTCGCAAATTTGAGATTCTAACAAAGTCCACTGGATGCAGTCTATGGCTTGTGTCCCAGCCACTGCACCATACTGCCTCTGTTGGAGGGTTTCAGGGGACCTGGAAGATCAGGGAAAGCTCTGTGGAGGCAGAGGTTAAAGACTGCATCAGTCCAGGGAGATGAGGGATGGGAGCAGCAGGATGATGGCCCTCCATCCCCCACCACTTACCAGCCTAAACACAGCTGCAGGGTTGGAGCATGGGCAGGAAGGGCCTAGGTACCATGGCCCTTTTAGGGATTTTAGCATCAGATGATGTGAGAACTCTTGGTAGCAGCTACCCTATGGACTAATGGGAGGTACCTGACCCTCCCCATTGAGAGAAAGCCAGGCTGCAGACCAGAGGTAAAGAAGTGGCAGCCTCAATGCCCAGGGAATATGGGGAGATGGAAGGCCTCAGGTGGACAGCTGTATACAGAGGGGCTTCTGTGTGATCTGGATAGCTGGATTAAGCTACCCAGATGTTAACCGCCTCAGACTGCCTGAGCTCCTCACATCCCCATCCTTCAACCCAACTGCCTATCAGCAACCATCTCTTCCAGGGATCATTATACATGTTGTGCTACATAATCCTCAGTAGTCCTTCAATGTGCGTTGATGAATCTGAAGCTCCGAGTGGTCAAATCACTTGCCCAAGGTCATGCACCCTGAATTCACACCCAGGTCTGGCTAAATCAGAATTCCTTAATTATGGAATCACACACTTTCTTCTGTGTGATGGCATTTTGCTGATGGGCCGCTTTGCATTTGCTCTTCCCCATCTACAGCCCAAACTTAGAAGGGCAAATTAGTTCAGCAAATGCTCATGGCGCTAGTAGAAACCCTCTTCCTCTAGATTTGCATTGCATCATTCTTCTTCCACCCCAGCTCTCTTGTGAAAACCTGAGACCTCAGGCACCCCTCCCGTACCTCCTGAGGGAGCATTCCCCTAGATGTAAATAATCTTTTGTGTATCCATACTACCAACAAAGATTTTACTTGGCTTGACTCTGAGGTTTGTATTATAAAAATGAGTTTATTTTCCAAATATGGATTCTTAATATTGAATATTAATACTGATTATAGTATTTCTCAATAGCCCTCCTTGACCCCAAAGCAGACTGGGCACTATTGGTCCTCATCAGCTTAGCACATACTAGCCCCATACTAGAGATGTTAAGTTGCCAATTAACCTTTCTGCCTGTTTCTTCACAAAAATATGTATAATAGTGCCTATATACCTTCCAGTTATGTTTTGAAGAAATGAGATGATGAAATTAAAGCACTTAGCACAGAGCCTGGCACACTACAGACACACAATAGATACTAATTATAATCAGTATTACTTTTAGGGTTTCCTAGAGTTCTGGCCAAGTTAAGATATGAGAAATCATGGATTCAGTAACCTTCCAGTCCCAGAAAATACTTGAGAATGAAGACAATGGATTCCAGAAATCTGTCTCAGGACTAGGTTATGGAGGTATGGAGCGGAGGTAGTGGAGGGCTGCTGGCCCTGACAACCTCACTGTTCTATTTCAGGGAGCCCAGAAGAACGAGGTCTGATACAGTGGAAAGCGGGGGCCCATGCCAACAGTGAGATGTCCACCAGCCTCAAGAGCTATGACTTCCCCATCGGGATGAACATTGTAAAAAGGATTGTCTTTCTGAAATACATTCCTATCTGCCCAGTCTTCAAAGGATTTTCTTCAAGGTCGAAAACCCAGCCTCCAGTTTCAGAAGACACTCCAGAAAATATACAAACTGGATGTGCATGCACCAAAGTCTGAAAAATTACTCCTAGTAAAGGTAGGATGTGTGTTAAGACTGTCTTTTGTAGGAGGGTTAAAAAAAAAAAAAAAATCACAATATTTTTATACTTTAACCAAAGAAAAAACCACTCAGCTTCTGTTTTGGTGACCTATTTGACTGTCTTTAAGGGAAAGGTATACTGTGTAAAACGTCAATATACAGATTTTGAGTGCAATTCCTTAACCATTTCATAATGAGAGTAGAACTTTCCAACTGGTGTGGGTCACTAAGAGGTTACAAGTATGCTGACATATTGACCCCTTCAGCCTTCTGGGTGTCTATGCAGGAAATGAGTCAACTTCAGCCCTTGAGCCATAAACTCTAGCCACAGGTAGCCCCATCTGTGTACTCTAAAATGCTAAAAACAAAACAGAAGAACCCAAAAGCTCACAACACTTTATGACATGAAATAGGTTGAGAAATACACTGCACAAAAACAGGAAACTTTCTCTCATATATGCTGCCTTGTTTCAGTAGTGATAACATAAAAATCCCTAAAATCATAACTGGATGACTTCAATTACCCTAAAACTATGCCACATGGGTGTGATGGGATGATCTGTCCAAGGTGCTTCAAAATGGAATAGCTGATGCTCTCAAACTTTCCATCTCTACCTGTAATGCAGATGCCTGGCTCTCCAGTTAAACAGCTAAGTAGTTTTAATGTGCAGTTTCCCTAGAAAATCAAGAAAAGTTCCAACAGGGCGCCTGGGTGGCTCAGTGGGTTAAGCCCTTGGCTCAGTTCATGATCTCAGGGTCCTGGGATCGAGTCCCGCATGGGCTCTCTGCTCAGCAGGGAGCCTGCTCCACCCCTCCTCTGCCTGCCTGTCTTGTGATATCTGTCAAATAAATAAATAAAATCTTAAAAAAAAAAAAAAAAGTGGTTCCAACAAAATGAGAGCTAAGCCTACAACATAGCTTTCTTGTAAAAACAATCACTTAGGGGCACCTCAGTGGCTCAGTGGGTTAAAGCCCTCTGCCTTGGGCTCAGGTAGTGATCCCAGGGTCCTGGGATGGAGCCCCGTTCCAGGCTCTCTGCTCAGCAGGAAGCCTGCTTCCCCCCATCTCTCTGCTGTCTCTCTGCCTACTTGTGGTCTGTCAAATAAAAGATTTTAGGGGTGCCTGGGTGGTTTAGGTTAACCCTCTGGTTAACCCTCTGCTTTCAGCTCAGGTCATAATCTCAGGGTCCTGGGATCGAGCCCCACATCAGGCTCTCTGCTCAGCGGGGGAGCCTGCACCGCACCCCCCACTGCCTGCTTGTCAAATAAATAGGTAAAGTCTTTAAAAAAAAAAAAGAAGTTAAAAAAAAAATAGTTTATTTGAGAGAGAGAGTACAAGTAGGGGGAGGGGCAGAGGGAGAAGCAGACTCCTCACTGGGCAGGGAGCCTGATTCGAGGCTCAATCCCAGGACCCCAAGATCATGACCAAAAACAGATGCCTAACCAACCAAGCCACCCAGGTGCCTCTTTATTTTTTTTTTAGTAATCTCCACACCCAGCATGGAGCTCAAACTCACAACCCTGAGATCAAGAGTCACGTGCTCTTCCAACTGAGCCAGCCAGGTGCCCCTGTTAATACAACCATTTTAAACAGGTGGAAACTAAGGCATAGAAAGGTTAAGTGACTTGTCCATGATCACTGATTCACATCCAGAAGTCTGGCTAGTCTGTGCTCTTAACCATTAGGTTGACAATGCCTCTCTAATTCAGGTTTATAATCTCCAATCACACTACACTATGGCAATTTGGCACTATGTGGAAATGAACTCATTTGCCCCTGCCTGAGCTTAGAGAGAGAATCTATAAGCCTTATACATTTGGCAGCCAGCTGTGTCACTTGTGGTACTTAGCTATTAAAGACAGAGGGGACTGGCTGTATCATGGCTCCAAAAAGAAAGAAAAGCCAAGTAGGATTATCTTTGTTTCAGAGTTTCTTAAAGATCTACCTATTTTGGGGTGCCTGGCTGACTCTGTCAGAACATGTAACTCTTTGATCTCAGGGTTGTCAGTATGAGCCCATCGGGATCAAGAATCTCATGCTCTACTGAGCCAGGCAGGCACCCCAAAATTACTAAAAACAACAACAAAAAACCTACCTGTTTAGTTTGTCTTTACTAAAAAACACTACGGCAGCTGGAAAACCAAAGGACCACCCCCACCCTTCCCTGGAGAATGTGAGTCAGAACAGACTACATGGCCTTTTTAATTCTGAGCCCAACAAACGCAGGAAAAGCACAGAGAGCATTATCAACAACTAAGTAGGACCATGAAGCAGAATTGTATGGCAGAACCAGAGAACTGCTAGATGGTTGACAGCCTATCCCAAAATAAAGATTAGCCACAAACATATTATAAATAAGCTTGTGAGGGGAAAACAGGGATGGCTGACTAATCAAACTAGCAAACTAGTCCAATCAGACCAGCAATGGCTTTGTGACCGGCAGAAGCCAAAGGTGATTATACTAGAGTAAGATTACTATTATACTGGTCAGTCAAAAAGTTTCTTAACATGGATATCTACAACTGCCCTGACACTGACTGTAGCCCGAGGCAATCAAGGTGGGTTACAGAAGGGGATGCAGGCTTTCTTTTACTGCTGTATTTTGGACAGATACACACATAAGGACACACCTGACACTCTGGAATCGAATAAATCTTGCCAGCAGGGTTGTCCTGAAGTACTGAGCCCACACTAAAGTGAGTATCAATCACCACAGGACAGTCTGCATTCCAGCACCAAGAAACACAAGCATCAGCTCAGTTCTACTATTATTTATTTTTTTAAATATTTTTGAAAAAATATAATTTTTTTACAATATTTTCAACTTAAACACTATTCACACTGAACACGTATGGCAGCTTAACCTACCCAAGTATGAAGTTTAAGAAGCCAAAACTGTTCTAGCTTTGTTAAAAGAAAAGTTGTGCTGTAGACTATTGTAGTGATGGTTAACAAAGCAAGGAAAAGCACCACTCAAATCATGTTACCATTACTTTGTTCAGGGGATTATGATGGGTCAAATGTATGCACTTCACATAGGCATAGCTATGATGCAGTGACTCCTCAGAAGAAGATGCAATTCTCAAATTACACACTTCCTCAGATGTAACATTAGAAGAACTACTTCTTATGTGACAAAATACCATCGAAGTCAGGACTAGTTATCATCTGATTACTACCTTATAACTTCAGTAACCAAAGACATACTTGTCTATAAAGAATTATTTCAAATTAACTAACAACGCCTTCTTCAGAAAAAGGAGATCCTTTTTGATAGTTACAAATGCAAACTGAAGTCTGAACTTAGAAATAAACTTAACAACTAGAACTTAATTTAAATATACTCATTTTTAAAAAGTTTAGACATTAACAAGCATTCGCTAACCCTAAGGGACTAGTTTAGCCTCAAAAAAGACAATTCACTAAGATTTAGACGTCATTTTAATTTGGTGCTTTGTCACAACTTGACTGGTGCTTCTTTCCTCGCTGTCTTCACATCAAGCCATGGGGCCAATCCTATTTTCAGTAAATGTTTGACAGCTTATTACTTAATAACAGTCTCAGCACTTTTATTAAGCATGCAAGACTAACAAAACTTTGGCAATGCATAAGTGTAACACAGTGACAAGAGAGAGCTTTTACAATTAAGTCTTCTAATACTGCCTTCACAGTGTGGAAATTGTGCTACATCCACCAAAAGAGGGCCCCGTCTACTCAAATATTTTAGTACTTCACCCCAGGAACAAACTCCTTTGCATTTGGATTCAGATTGCTCTTGACCTGGAAAATAAGTACATAAAAAAAAAAGCAAGTTCATTAACAGATGGCTTCAGATATTTAGAAGCATTCAACCCAGATCCACATGCAAAAATATCTTCCAAAAAATATAAAACAAAAGAACTCAGATTGTAAGGTTAAACTTAACTCCCAAAATCTATCTATAGTAGGGAAAGAAAGAACCAGAGATAAACTATGTATTCATATGAAAATTTATCACCTTCTAAAATGAAAGTAGGAACTGAAATTAAATTTGCTAAAGTATAACCAGAAACCCGCTAAACTTCATACAAACTGAAAAGGGTGTCACAGAATGAGGAATTCTGTTCATTTAACTATGATATTTTATTTTAACCATTTCATACTATGCAAAAATATTAAACAAGAGTTGAAATGATGATTAAAGTAGATTGGAGAATTGTTTGGATTAATTTTTCTCATGATCCTCACTAAAAACATGGAGTTATCTTTCTAAAATTGCTGTATTCTAATTCCCACAGGAAGCAAGGTTTGTAACAGGAAAAGGAAACTACATGGGGAATCAGAAGACCAAAGATGGAATTTCGTCACTGCTCCTAACTAGCTTCCTATGAAAGGCTGGATAAGTCACTTTCTCTGGGACTCTTAAAAGAAGAATGGGCCAAAGTCTCTAAGAGCCACCATTCTATACCTCTAAATCTTTATTTTCCTAGACAGACATGTCAGTATATTGAGAATAGCTGGAAATTTGCCTCTACCACAGTTGACAAAAGATGAAAAGAAATCAAGATGTATTCCAGGCCCTGAAATGTAGGAATGCTGAGAGGCTTTTAGAGGGAATCTGAACCCCCTATATCACTTACTTCAAGACCAAAGCATATTAAATAACATGTTGGAGCAATAATTTAATTTTAGTTTCATAATGATACACAACCATTTCCTTGGACAGGACATACATAGTCTCACTTCTCTCAAGTGAATTATTTCTAAATTTTAAAGTGTGAAGTTTAAATAAAAAAGCAGTGTTCTTCAATGTGTCATCTTTTGGCAGCTACAAAAGAATGAGAAGGAATTAACATAATTTCAAATAAACCAAGTCGAGTCGAACAAACCAGTTTCTAGGCAATTATACTGGGTCCATATTAAAGTTATACATTATGGGGTGCCTGGGTGGCTCAGTGGGGTAAGCCTCTGCCTTCGGCTCAGGTCATGATCTCAGGGTCCTGGGATCGGGCCCCGCATTGGGCTCTCTGCTCAGCAGAGAGCCTGCTTCCCCCTCTCTCTCTGCCTACCTGTGATCTGTCAAATAAACAAAATCTTTGAAAAAATTTAAGAAAAAAAGTTATACATTATGACCAACAAAGGACTTTACTCATTAGAGTAACCAGGATTATTTATGGAATGACTAATGCAGGCATAAGCAAGCATATCTCAATGGACTATTCATATCACACATCTGCTCAACTGGGTTACTGTCATTTACTGCAACAAGTCTATACTACAATGTAAATTTCTATGTTCTTCAAATAGCCCTTTAGAAGAATGGTTCCCAAATGCCTGATGGGGCAGGCTGGCAGTATGCACTAGGAGTGCTTTTTAAAAATTAGCATGCCTTGGGGCGCCTGGGTGGCTCAGTGGATTAAGCTGCTGCCTTTGGCTCAGGTCATGATCTCAGGGTCCTGGGATCGAGCCCCGCATCGGGCTCTCTGCTCTGCAGGGAGCCTGCTTCCTCCTCTCTCTCTGCCTGCCTCTCTGCCTACTTGTGATCTCTCTCTCTCTGTCAAATAAATAAATAAAATCTTTAAAAAAATAAAAATAAAAATAAAAAATAAAAATTAGCATGCCTAGACAACTGATTCTACAAGTCTGGTATGTAGCTGAGGGACTTATTTTTCTTTTTAATGTTTCACAGGTAATTATGATATATCGCCAGGATAGGAAATCACTGCACAGTGAAAAGACGACAACTGCAAAAAATATTTCAGAGTCTAGGAGTAAATTCCAAAGAACTATCTTGTAAAAGCAATTAGAGATTTTCAATATGGTCAGAAAGGTCAACATTAGGACTTCAAATCATTTTATCTTAATTTTAGCAAACAATTCTTCAGGTTCTACCCTAGTACTAATGTTTATTTGTCGTAATTCCTAAAAATAACTTGTACTGAAAATGTACCATCCCCAGCAACAAAACATGGAAAATAGATAAAAATGCAAATAGCTTTGTGTTCCTTTTCTGCCAAGAGCTTGTAAAAGTCCCTATTAAATTCCGGTTCCAAACGGGAGTTAGTGTAACTCAATGAAAATCTTGGGTCAGGGGGAAAAAAATCCAAATTTTCACCTTTCAGATAAAATTTTGAAAATTTCGCCAAATGTTTAAGGCAAAATTAAAAAGCAAAACCTCTTTATCAAGCTACTTTTGTACAGGCAAGTCAAATGGACATATTGTATACTTCTTTTGGATTAATGCTTTAAGATATTTACATATCCCAGGGCAACATAGTTATTAAAACTAAAAGCAACTGCAAAAAGTTTGTTAGTCTGCAAGAAGTTTGTTAGTCTGAGACTAGCCCCAGAGTGTCGTCAGAAGTCACTCCATGTCATAAGTGAGGAGACCAGGAGGCTCCTGCTTCCATAGTAAGAAGCAGTACAATTTCTGAAGGGAAAGAAATTTGTAGAACTCTTCTTAAACAGATGACTGCTGGCTTTTCCACTTATGAGAAGGATGAGCTAGTTTTTAAAAAGATGAAAAATAACTTTACCACAAGATCTTCCAGAGAAGAGCCATCACTGATAACAAGGTCATTAAATTGGTCTTGGATTTGGTCCATAGTTTGTGGGAGATCTCGAGCTGGAATAAACCACTCATGTTCTTCTTCTTCCTCCAGCATTTCTTGGAAGCAGCGTTCAATAAATTCTTCTTCCCATAACTCCTCTTCTATCTGGATTTATTAATATATAAAGGGTAATTTACAGAATATTTGGTAAGACATCACTAGGAACAGCTTAAAATATCTTGAATTAAAGCACTTAAAACCACAATATTGTACTCTTCTCCTCTGCTTCTGTGCCAAGAAAAAGAAACATTTACCACAAGACTAGGGAAGACCTATTTAGGAGTTTGTGGTCTTTGTCTTAGCAGAATATTCTTTTTTCCACTTAGAGTGATGGGGAAGTAACAAATAAAGGAGTGTTTTCACTGAGGAATTTGTCAGAATTACCTGTGATTGTTTAAAACTACACAAACCCTAACCCGACCCAAAAATGACTAAAATTCTGTAGAGGGTAGGGTTGGGGCATGGGTAATTAAAAACAAACCAAAAACAGATTTATGGTAAAATCAAACTGGCTACTGATTACCAAAGCCACAATCAGGGACGAACTAGACACAAGATGGAAACAGATGCCAGAAATATGGGAATAAGAGACAACATTATCAATGTAAGAGCACGATCTAAAGGTAAAAGTGGTGTCAGGTTTTTAGGCTTATTAAGAACCTCAAGTGAAAAAAATAGCACAATTCTGTACATTAGTACCTATGCCTGTCTGCTCCTGATTTATATTCTCTTAAGAGCAATCTGGCTGATGCAAGCAGTAGTTTCCAAACCTAACTGCACAATGAAACCATCTAGGAGTTTTGTTTTGTTTTTTTAGTTTTACTTTTTATTAATCTCTACACCCAACATGGGGCTTGAACTCACAAACCTGAGATCAAGAATCCCATACAACTGAACGAGGCAGGTGTCCCCGGATCTGGGAGCTTTTAAAAAACAAGTTTTCCAGCCTCCACCCTAGTACTCCTGAATGAGAATATCTGGTGTGGGACCCTGCAAAAAACTCCCTATTTCAGTGAGCAGATAAACCTGGTAGTAATCAGCATTCAAATAAAATAGGAGTGGTGGCATATAAATCCATATATTTCACATATAAGGGACCAGATGAAAAACAAATTACAGGGACAAGTACAACCAAATTGAGGGCTGTCATGGGCTATTAGAAAGATCATGTTTGTACACAAAACTAACTTGTCTGTTGAATTCCTCTTCATTTTCCATCCACATGTACTCTGCAAATGGATTGTCATCTTCATGAGAATGACCATTAATAATCACATCTTCATTGATGATGCTTGGGCTAGTACTGCTGCGACTTGGATCTTTCATGGCTGGCGTCAGTTGTCGTTTTTAACCTTCAAAGAAGAATAGTTAATTTTGTCAGTCATTCTTTCAGTTCTTAACTAACGTCTATCACCATCAGGCATCACAGTTGGTACCAGATGCACGTGGTATATCAAGCAACTGGAAAACTTCAGTTTTTTTCTCAAATGATCTTAATGTTTAAGAAATAGCTGCAAACAGCCTAGATTCATCTAGTATTTTCTGGTAACCATCGACGGTAATCAATTCTTTGAACATAACTCCCAAATCATCTGATCTTAAAATATTAGATATCACTTGCTTTATAAAATAAGCATGATGAGGAAAACTTAAGTCACTAAAAGTTACTTTATGAAAAGCAAATTCAACTTTTAAAAACTGGTATTAAAAAGCCCAGAGACTGCAAATGAAAACAGTTTAAAAAAAAAAAGATTTTATTTGTTTATTTGACAGAGAGAAAACAAGAGAGGGAACACAAACAGGAGGAGAGGAAGAGGGAGAAGGGAGAGGCTTCCCCCCGAGCAAGGAGCTCAACGCAGGGCTCGATCGCAGGACCCTGGGATCATGACCCAAACCAAAGGCAGATACTTAACAACTGAGCCACCTAAGCGCCCTGAAAACAGATTTTAATAACCTCTTGGTTCCTCAGTTCCAAGGAACAGAGTGTTCTGGATCTTTTATTCTTTTTTTTTTTTTTTTTAAGATTTAGTTATTTGAGAGAGAAAGGGAAAGAATCTCAAGCAGAATCTGTGCTGAATGTGGAACCTGAGCTCAATCTCACAACCCTGAGATCATGACCTGAGCTGAAACTAAGAGTTGGAGGCTTAATCAACTGAGCCATCCTTTTACTATTCTGGATCTTTTGACTTCATAGCATACCCTCTATTTGCTTTATCTCTGTCAAGTCCCTCCATGTCTGGATTTGTCCACCGTACAGTGAGTGTCAAGCATCTAATCTATGCAATATGCATGGTTTTAAATGAGATACTATCTACAGACTTTTTCTCTTTAAAGATTTTATTTGAGAGAGCAAGTGTGAGAGAAAGAGATCATGGGCAGGGGAGGGGTAGAGGGAGAAGCAAACTGACCACTGAGCAGGGAGCCCAATGTAGGACACCATCCCAGGACTCTGGGATCATGACCTGAACCAAAGGCAAAACACTTAGCCAACTAAGCCACCAAGGAGCCCCAACAGACTGCCTTTTAAACTTTATTACTTTTATAGTATGTAATAAATATCTTTCCATGAAAGTTGATGAAACTTCCATGCTGACAGAAACAACATTGTTGGGGGCGCCAACCCACTCTAATACTTCCTCCAGGCTCCCACCTCCGAAAGGGTGGGCTTCTTCTTCATGCCACACTGCTCTTCTCCTTTGCCTTCCTAGAGGACCCTTTCCATCTTGAGATTGTTTTCCTGCTTCCTCTTTCTGCAGGGATCAGCAGTCTTCCTATCTGAGCCTTGAAATCTGCTGCACCAATGGACCTAAAGACCTGCCACCGATCAACGTCAGCTTCTGCGACTTCCTCTTTCCATGGGCTACAGGCTCACCAGTCTTCAAGACAACAGCAAACCCCCACACAGCCACAAATGACGAACAGACTCCAACTAGCTCAAGCATCTAATCTCTTTTTATGTGAGTAAAAGCAGAGCAGTTTCTTATACACTACTCAATAGGTGGTAAAATGACCTAACCCAGCTGATATATTGATGGCTAAAAGTTTGAAGCAGGGGTGCCTGGGTGGCTCAGTCGCTGGGCATCTCCCTTTGGCTCAGGTAAAGATCCCAGAGTCCTAGGACTGGGCCCTGCATTGGGCTCCCTGCTCCTCGGGAAGCCTGCTTCTTCCTCTCCCATTCCCCGATTGTGTTCCCTCTCTCGCTGTCTCTTTCTCTGTCAGATAAATAAATAAAATCTTAAAAAAAAAAAAAAAACACACACAAAAGTTTGAAGCATAAGTTTCAGATTCTAATTGTAAAAATAAAATTACTAAACCTGGGTTTACATTTAACAAGAGTCATTTGCACATAAAATCAAACAGCAGTGTGACTGGCGCCAAAGGGAGGAATCAGCATACCTAGCATGAGGATAGTTTTAAAAATCTTAAGGCCTGGGGAATCTGCATGGCTCAGTCAGTTAAGCATTCAGCTCTTGATCTGGGCTCTGGTAATGATCCCAGGGTCGTGGTATCGAGCCCCAAGTCTGATACCAAGGATCACATACCCTACTCACTGAGCCAGCCAGGTGCCCCTCCTTTAGATTCTATCCTTAAGATTGTGTTAGTATAATATAAACTCATACCATTCATATGATATGAATTTAGTCTCTTAAGCGGAGAGGGGGGGCAGTTTCCTAGCCTGACACACACAAGTATATTCTGAAATACTACTACTTACAATACCATCATGGTAGTGACATTTTTAGTTAAGAGGTCTTCAACTAAAAATTAGTAAGATCTTCTGCCCTAGTTATTATTGTATACATATGAAAGAGAGGCAGAGACGGACTAAGATTTAAGTGCTAGAGTGTGGGTATAATGAAAACATGATTTGGGGGGATGTCTGGGTGGCTCAGTGGGTTAAGCCTCTGCCTTCAGCTCAGGTCATGATCTCAGGGTCCTGGGATGGAGCCCCGCATCGGGCTCTCTGCTTAGCGGGGAGCCTGCTTCCTCCTCTTTCTCTACCTGCCTCTCTGCCTACTTGTGATCTCTCTGTCCAAAAAAAAAAAAAAAATCTTAAAAAAGAAAACATGATTTGGGTTAGGAAAAAGAGGCACTATAAAAGCAGACAGGACAGAAAACAGACTATGAATATCTTTTTTTTTTTTAAGATTTTATTTATTTGACAGAGAGAGACACTGCGAGAGAGGGAACAGAAGCAGGGGGCGTGAGAGGGAGAAGGAGGCTTCCTGCTGAGCAGAGAGCCAATGCAGGCCTCAATCCCAGGACCCTGGGATCAAGACCTGAGCCAAAGGCAGACTCTTAATGCCTGAGCCACCCAGTGCCCCGATGGGTATCTTTGATATTTTTTATCATTTATCTTGGATGAAATAAAATCCTTTTTTGGGTAACAAGTTCTGACTAAAAACCAATCAGTTCCTCTGAAAGAAATTAGTCATTCTCATATGACAGGCATTCCATTTTAGATTAAACTCAAATATTATGAAAAGCACCGGTCAATCCTGTTTTACAACTGGATGTAACTTTGTTTACTCTGCATATTAGCTGTTTATTATGCTCTGAGACATTGCAATTTATAACACCTTTTTGTTATTTTCCCAACACATATCCTATTCTAACTTACACCTGTTAAATCCTCCCTTTCAGATGACCACAGCATTAACAAGCAACTTACAGCTTTAGTTTAAAAAAAAAAAAAAGTTTAGCACGGACTACAGGATATTAAATATTTAAATGGAATTGAGTAGGTAAGTAGCAACCATAAGTGTGAGACTTGTCCATCTAGAAATATGTCAAGCTTGTTTTTAAATAAGCCTCAGTCACTGGACGTCCATCTATATATAAATGCAATCTACTTTTTAAAAAAAAAAAGATTTTATTTATTTATTTGACTGAAGAGAGAGATCACAAGTAGGCAGAGAGGCAGGCAGAGAAAGAGGAGGAAGCATGCTCCCCGCTGAGCAGAGAGCCCGATGTGGGGGCTCGACCCCAGGACCCTGAGATCATGACCTGAGCTGAAAGCAGAGCCTAACCCACTGAGCCACCCAGGCGCCCCTGCAATCTACTTTTTTAAAAAATATTTTATTGGGGCTCCTGGGTGGCTCAGTTGGTTAAGCGGCTGCTTTAGGCTTAGGTCATGATTGCAGGGATCGAGCTCAGGTCATGACCGCCTGGGATCGAGCCCCGAGTCGGGCTCCCTGCTTAGCAGAGAGCCTGCTTCTCTCTCTCCCTCTGCCTGCCGCTCTGCTCTGCTTACTTCGGTGCTCTCTCTCTGTCAAATAAATAAATCTTTTTAAAAATTTATTTATTTATTTATTTGACAGAGAGAGCACAGCTAGAGAGAGAACACAAGCAGGGGGTGTAGGAGAGGGAAAAGCAGGATTCCCACTGAATAAGGAGCCTGATGTGGGGCTCAATCCCAGGACACTAGGATCAAGACATGAGCTGAAGGCAGATGCCCAAGGACTGAGCCACCCAGGCGCCTCTGCGATCTACTTTTTTAAAGAAAAAAAATTTCCATACGATATATGAGCCCAAGCTTCTGTGAACAATGAAGAATCTGCCTCAGCAAATTCTAAAGTCTGAGAAACCCAGGGGACTCCCTCCCTCTTCGTTTGATGCAAACCAGTAACAAAATCTAAACGGAGTTTAGCAAAAAAGGGCCCAATCCCTGCATTTGACAGGCCCTTGGTCAGCTTTTTTCTCATTATCAACTCATCAAACAAACAGTAGCTTTGGTATAGATCCTAGTGAAAAAGTCCATGAAGGACTGTAAATAAATTACTCTGTCAAGCAATATTTGGGAAACCAATCACAACTGAAACCAAGAAGAATGAACTGAAATCTGAACACTGATCTTACACCTCAGAAAACTGAAGGAAGGAACAACTGCTGACCAGACCACATTTTCAGCTACAGGCAGGCAAGTGAAAGCCAGGGATAAGGATCACTTACTTTCAGAACTAGATGGATTTACAATTATTGAATACAAGGTGTTCTAATGTAAGGCAATGTATCAAATTTTAAATTTTCTTCTATGACTTGTTCTTGACCCTTCTTGGATCACACTCTGCATACTTCATTCTCTGTGTGTTCTGCTGTTTTTAAAAACTGGGTATATAGGATCACGTAGTCGGCTCAGTCTATGGTGCACGTTAACTTTTTTTTTTTTTAAAGATTTTATTTATTTGACAGAGAGAAATCACAAGAGAGGCAGGCAGAGAAAGAGGTAGGGAAGCAGGCTCTCCGCTGAGCAGAGAGCCCGATGCGGGACTCGATCCCAGGATCCTGAGATCATGACCCGAGCCGAAGGCAGTGGCTTAACCCACTGAGCCACCCAGGCGCCCCCGTAACTTTTTTTTAAAAGATTTATTCATTTATTTATTTACTTTTAAAGATTTTATTTATTTATTTGACAGAGATCACAAGTAGGCAGACAGGCGGGCGGAGGCGGCGGAGCGGGGGGGGGGGGGGGAGCAGGCTCCCTGCTGAGCAAAGAGCCCCATGCAGGGCTAGATCCCAGGACCCTGCAATCATGACCTGAGCCAAAGGCAGAAGCTTTAATCCACTGAGCCACCTAGGCGCCCCAGATATATTTTAGAGAAAGAAAGAAAGTGTGCACGGGTGAGAGAGCACACTCACAGTGGGGAAGGGCAGAGGGAGGAGGAGTGAGTCTCAAATTCCATTCTAAACCTGATGTGGGGCTTGATCCCCTGACCCGAGATCACAACCTGAGCGGAAACCAAGAGTTGGACACTTCACAGAATGCACCATCCAGGCACCAGGAGCATGTGACTCTTAATTTTGGGGTTGTGAGTTCAAGCCCCATGCTGGGTATAATGCTCACTCTAAAAAAATCGGGGTATATAGTTCAAATATCATAAAAATTTATGATTTTAAAAGTGCTGAACTGGCATCTGTTAAAAACACTGTTAAAGGGGCGCCTGGGTGGCTCAGTGGTTTAAGCCGCTGCCTTCGGCTCAGGTCATGATCTCGGGGTCCTGGGATCGAGTCCCGCTTCGGGCTCTCTGCTCAGCAGGGAGCCTGCTTCCCTCACTCTCTCTGCCTGCCTCTCTGCCTACTTGTGATCTCTCTCTGTCAAATAAATAAATAAAAAATCTTTAAAAAAAAACAACACTGTTAAAGGCAGGGCGCTTTGGTGGCTCAGTGGATTGGGCCTCTGCCTTTGACTCAGGTCGTGATCTCGGGGTCCTGGGATCAAGGCCCACCCACGGGCTCTCTGCTCGGCAGGGAGCCTGCTTCCCCTCTTTCTCTGCTTGTCTCTCTGCCTCTGTCTGTCAAATAAATAAACAAAAATCTTAAAAAAAAATAAAACTGTCAAAGGCAAATGAAATAGCCAAAGCCACCTAGGGCAAATAATAACAACTGTGGCAAACAAAAGACAAAGCAAAAAGCCTGGGAGCAAAGACTGGTACAGGAAATCCTTTGGGAATAAGGACTTTAAAAAGCTCCAGTATATTCTGGGGAATCTAGAAGGCCATGGGCAGGTTCAGTGCTGGGAGCATGCTCAGAAAAGAGCAAGAATGCCCTACACTTTCATCTCTGGCTGACCTTCAGACTATGCACATGTAGTGAGGACTAAGAAAACTTGAAAACTGCCTGTTTTGAAGGTATGTCTCAATATAAGAGCCCATATGCAAAGACTGGGAGAGTTGTTTTCACTTATGAGTATTTAATAAAATCTCTTTCAGGGGCACCTGGGTGGTTCAGTTTGTTAAATGTCTGCCTTTGACTCAGGTCAGAACCCCAGGGTTCTGGGATAGAGACCCTCATCAGGTTCCCTGCTCAATGGAGAGTCTGCTTCTCCCTCTGCCTTCAGCCTGATTATGCTCTCTCAAATAAATAAATAAAATCTTAAAAAACAGATTTTATTTCTTTTAAGATTGTATTTATTTGGGGGAGAGACAGCTACAGGGAGCATTAGTAGGGGGTGGGAGGGCTGGGAGAGGGAGAAGCGGGCTCCCCACTGAGCAGGGAGCCAAATATGGGGCTCGATCTTGGGATCCTGAAATCATGACCTGAGCTGAAGACAGATGCTTAACTGAGCCACCCATGCACTCCAAATAAATTCTTATTAGAAGGATGGAAAAAAGGGAAGGAGGGAAAAGGAAAGAAGGAAGTAAGGAAGGACGGACGGACGGACTGAAATGAAAAATTTACTAGCTGGAATACAAAAGATCTGATCAAGAAGAAAAAAATTCAGCAAACCTGAAGATAAGTCAACTGAAATTACAGAGCCTGAGGAAAGAAATACAACAATGAAGAAAAATGAAAAGAACCTTAGAGACCAGTGGGAAACCATCCAAATGTACCAACACACACAGGATGAGACTCTCAAAAGGAGAAGGCAAGGGGCCAGAAAGAGTATTTTAAGAATTAATGGCCCCCTGGGGTGCTTGGTTGGCCCAGTTGGTGATCTCAGGATTGTGGATTCAAGCCACACATGGGGTGTAGAGGCTCTTAAAAATAAAATCATAGGGGCACCTGGGTGGCTCAATCTTGGGTGGTGACCTCAAAGTTGTGTGATGGAGCCCTGCATTGGGCTTCCCCTTGAGCATAAAGTCTGCTTCATATTCTCTTTCCCACTCTCAATAAACAAACTTTAAAAAATTAAAATAAAATCTTAAAAAACCCAAGAGCCCCAAACTCCTCAAATGTGATGAAATCCATGTTACTTTACATATCCAAAATTTTTTTTTAATATTTTATTTATTTATTTGACAGAGAGAGAGAGATTACAAGTAGATAGAGAGGCAGGCAGAGAGAGAGAGAGGGAAGCAGGCTCCCCGCTGAGCAGAGAGCCCGATGCGGGACTCGATCCCAGGACCCCGAGACCACGACCTAAGCCGAAGGCAACGGCCCAACCCACTGAGCCACCCAGGCGCCAACTTTTTTTTTTTTTTAAGATTTTATTTATTTATTTGACAGACAGAGATCACAAGTAGGCAGAGAAGCAGGCACAGAGAGAGGAGAAGCAGGCGCAGAGAGAGGAGGAAGCAGACAGAGAGAGAGGAGGAAGCAGGCTCCCCACTGAGCAGAGAGCCCGATGCGGGGCTCGATCCCAGGACCCTGGGATCATGACCTGAGCAGAAGGCAGAGGCTTTAACCCACTGAGCCACCCAGGCGCCCCTCAACAAACTCTTAAGATAAACTCAAACTGATCCACATCAAGACACATTATAATCAAATTACTGAAAGACAAAGAGAAGAAATAATTTCCAAAATAAGTAACCCCACATACAAGGGATCCTCAAAATAAGATTAACAGTTGATTTCACATCAGAATCCACAGAGGCCAGGGGCTCCTGGCTCAGTTGGTTAAGAGTCTGCCTTGGGCTCAGGTCATGATCCCGGGGTCCTGAGCTCCTTGTTCAGTGGGGAGCCTGCTTCTCCCTCTGCCTGTTGCTCCCCTGATCATGCTTACTCTAACAAATAAATAAAATCTAAAAAAAAGAAAGGAAGGAAGGAAGGAAAAGAAAAGAGAAAAGAAAACCATAGGGGCCAGAAAACATATTCAAAGGGCTGAAAGAAAAAACAAAACTATAATTCAAAATTAAGGAGAGGGACGCCAGGGTAGCTTGGTCTGTTAAGCCTTTGCCTTCAGCTTAGGTCATGATCCCGGGGTCCAGGGACTGAGTACTGCTTGGGCTCCGTGCTCAGTGGTGAGTCTGTTTCTCCCTCTGCCTGCTGCTCCCCCTGCTTGTGCTGACAAATAAGTAAATAAAACTTTAAAAATTTTTAAGGAGAAATTAAGACACTCCCAGGTACGTAAAAAAATGAGAGGGGCACCTGGGTGGCTCAGTGGGTAAGTGTCTGCCTTCAGCTCAGGTCACACAGTGTCAGGGTCCTGGGATCCAGTCCCATGTGGGCTCCCTGCTCAGCAGGGAGTCTGCTTCTCCCTCTCCCTTTGCCCCCAACCCCCACCACCCATACACGATCATGTTCTCTCTCTCAAATAAATACCTATCTTAAAAAAAAAGAGAGAGAGAGAGCACGCATCACCAATAGACCTGTCCTATAAGAAAAGCTGAAGTGGGGCACCTGGGTGGCTCAGTGGGTTAAAGCCTCTGCCTTCGGCTCAGGTCATGATCCCAGGGTCCTGCGATCGAGCCCCGCATCAGGATCTCTGCTCGGTGGGAAGCCTGCTTCCTTCTCTCTCTCTGCCTGCCTCTCTGACTACTTATGATCTCTGTCAAATAAATAAAATATTAAAAAAAAAAAAAAAAGAAAAGCTGAAGTGAGTCCTTTAGGTTGAAACAAGTATACTACACACTAACTTGAATTCACCTGAAGAAATAAAGAACACTGGTAAAAGTAACTACACAAATACGGATATCAGTAATAATGTACTTTTGGCTTTTAACTTCCTTTTCTCTTGTGATTTAAAAGACAAATACATAGAACAATAATTAGGTATCTATGTTAATGGACACACAATGTATAAAGATCTATTTTGTGACAATAACATAAGGCAGCAGGAGGAGGATACAGTGCTATATGAGAGAAGTTTCTGTGTACTTTTTTTTTTTTTAAAGATTATTTATTTATTTATTTGACAGACAGAGATTTCAAGTAGGCAGAGAGGCAGGCAGAGAGAGAGAAAGGAGGAAGCAGGCTCCCCGCTGAGCAGAGAACCCGATGCGGGGCTCAATCCCAGGACCCTGGGATCATGACCCGAGCCGAAGGCAGAGGCTTTAACCCACTGAGCCACCCAGGCGCCCCGTTTCTGTGTACTCTTGAAACTAAGCTGATACTAGTTCAAACTTGATGTCACAAACTAAGGTGACTACTAGGAAAATAACTTTAAAAATATAAACAGCATGGGGAGCACCTGGGTGGCTCAGTGGGTTAAAGCCTCTACCTTTAGCTCAGGTCATGATCCCAGAGTCCTGGGATCATTTGAGCCCTGGAGCCCCCATTGGGCTCCCTGCTCAGCAGGGCCCCTGCTTCCCCACCCCCCAGCCTGCCTCTCTGCCTACTTGTGATCTCTGCCTGTCAAATAAATAAATAAAATCTTTAAAAAAAATTTTTTTAAATACAAAGAGTATATAGCTGTCATATATCATCATCCCATCTGAAGGCAGCCCAAAACAGTTTCAAGACTCCAAAGAGTCCGTGAGTTCCAAGCTCCTCTAGCTAGGAAAAAGCTTTTCTCCAAAACCAGAAACCTAAGAAATGCTGGAAACACAAGAGTACCTAATTTGCTTGAGTGATGTTTCAGGACACAAAGTAGGTAATTACTTGACAAATACAGTAAAGAAACAACTGGAAACAAAACCATACCAATCTGTTGCTATCTTGTTTTTGCTCATGCTTCAATCTATTTAAAACTGGCAGAAATGGGGCACCTCGCTGGCTCACTCAACAGCGCACGAGACTCTCAATCTTGGGATTATGAACTGAAGCCCCATTTTGGGTACAGTGATTAACCATAAAACTTTAAGTGTGCCCGGGTGGCTCAGTCAGTTAAGCATCAGACTCTTGGTTTCCGCTCAGGTCACGATTTCAATAAGAAGTGGTATGGAGCCCCAGGCTCAGCAGGGATTATGCTTGAAGATTCTGTCCCTCTGCCCCTTCTCTCACAAGTACACTGTGGTTCCTTCTCAAATAAATAAATAAATCTTAATAAAAATTAAAAAAAAATTTTTTTGAAGATTTTATTTGACACAGAGAGACATTAGAGAGGGAACACAAGCAGGGTAGTGGGAGAGGGAGAAGCTGGCTTCCCGCTAAGAAGGGGGCCCCATGTGAGGCTCGATCCCAGGACCCTGGGATCATGACCTGAGATGAAGGCAGACGTTCATCCAACTGACCAATTTTTAAAGTAACATACCCAGGTATCTGGGTGGCTCAGTCGGTTAAGTGTCAGACTCTTGGTTTCAGCTCAGGTCACGGTCCTTGCTCAGTGGTGCGTCTGCTTAAGGATTCTCTCTCTCCCTCTGCCTCTGCCCTCCCCTGGCTCATCCTTTCTCACTCTCTAAAATAATCTTTAAAAAAAAAAAAAAAAAGAAAGAAAAGGGGCAACTGGGTGACTCAGTGGGTTAAAGCCTCTGCTTTCAGCTCAGGTCATGATCCCAGGGTCCTGGGATCAAGCCCCGCATCGGGCTCTCTAGTCAGCGGGGAGCCGCTTCCTCCTCTCTCTCTTTGCCTGCCTCTCTGTCTACCTGTGATCTCTCTCTGTGAAATAAGTAAATAAAAAAAAAAAAAAAAAAAAAAAAAGGAACATAGTAGTACTAACTCAGAACAAGTAGTTTAATATATTTATTAGTTAAAATATTTGTGTATCTGTAATATATATTTGTAATAAGATTTCCCTAAATGAAAGCCATGAAATAGTAAAAACAGTAATGTATCACCTTATGATTGCTTTGTTTTCAATTATCATTTAACAATTTCTGGATAGCAGGTGTTTGTACACAGGAAATTTTGTTGGGAAAGGAAGCATCGAAGTGAAAGAAATATATATACAAGTACACACTACTTAGAAAAGAAGCAAATACAGGTTAGATGTACAAAACAGGCCTAACACCAGGTGCCTGGGTGGCTCAACTGGTTAAGTGCCCAACTCTTGATTTCAGCTCAGGTCTTGATCTCAGGGTCCTGAGTTCAAGCCCTGTGTTGGGTTCTACCTTAGGTGTTGAGTCTACTTAAAAAAATGAAAAACAAAACTAAAAAACAAAAAACCCAGGTTTAACATATATAATTTTTTCCTGTCCATCTCCATTCCTACCCACAGGTAATCTGTGTTAAGTGCTTAGTGTACATCCTTTCATATTGTTTTGCTTATAGAAACACACAGAGGGGATTTATGTATTTTAATAGAATCATACTAAATAAATTACATTAAAGATCCATACTAGTGGGTGCCTGGGTGGCTCAGTGGGTTAAAGCCTCTGCCTTCAGCTCAGGTCATGATCCCAGGGTCCTGGGATTGAGTCCTGCATTGGGCTCTGCTCAGCGGGAAGACTGCTTCCCTTCCTCTCTCTCTGCCTGCCTCTCTGCCTACTTGTGATCTCTGTCTGGCAAATAAACAAATAAGATCTTAAAAAAAAACGGGGCGCCTGGGTGGCTCAGTGGGTTAAGCCGCTGCCTTCAGCTCAGGTCATGATCTCAGGTCCTGGGATCGAGTCCCGCATCGGGCTCTCTGCTCAGCAGGGAGCCTGCTTCCCTCTCTCTCTCTCTGCCTGCCTCTCTATCTACCTGTGATCTCTCTCTGTCAAATAAATAAATAAAATCTTTAAAAAAAAAATCTTAAAAAAAAAAATCCATACTAGTCAAGGTGTACAGGTATATCTCACCTTTAAAAAAAAAAAAAGATTTTATTTATTTGACAGAGAAAGCGAGAGAGCACAAGCAGGTAGTGCAGCAGAGGCAGAGGGAGAAGCAGGCTCCCCACCGAGCAGGGAGCCGAACGTGGGGCTCCATCCCGAGACCCTGAGATCATGACCTGAGCTGAAGGCAGATGCTTAACAACTGAGCCACCCAGGTGCCCCAATTATGTCACATTTTAATGGACGGAGCAGCACCAATTACTCAACTACTTCCACCTCTGATGGGTATCCACTTTCCCAGGGTTTTTTTTTGCTACAAACAATCCTGCTTCAATCACCATAGCACACATATTCTTTTCTATATATGCTATCTGTGTTCTACATTTTCTTGAGTGGGAATAACCAAGTCAAAAGCCAAAAGCCAGCTGCATCTGTAACTTTTAGATTCAGGGGGAAAAAAACAGATTATTTGCCACAAATGTGGTAATGTACAGTCCTGTAATATACTGAGTGCTCCCATTTCTTTATCTTCCACAGTTCTGGACATAATATATTTTAGTTTTGCAATCAGACTCAAGTAGAATCTCACTGTTTTCCTTTACACCTTCTGGGATATGCTTATCTTGCTTAAGAAGTCTTTTCCTACCTTGCAGTTTTATTTTCTACATTTTCTCTATTGTTACAGTGTCCCCCTTTTTTTTTTTTTAATTTATTTGACAGAGAGAGATCACAAGTAGGCAGAGAGAGAGGGAAGCAGGCTCCCCGCTGAGCAGAGAGCCCGACACGGGGCCCGATCCCAGGACCCCGAGATCACGACCCGAGCCGAAGGCAGCGGCCCAACCCACTGAGCCACCCAGGCGCCCAGTGTCCCTTTTTTTTTACATTTAAGATCTTTACTTCACATGAGACTTTAAGTATGATGTTAAGGATCTGTATTTCCCCCATATGAACAGATCACACATCACTAACCCAATAACCAAAGCTTATTTATTTCCCAAGCTTACCATAATTAAATTTCCACGTATACTGTGTTTCTAGAATACTTATTCTATAATTGTATAATGTATATAGTTTCATCTTCAACTATTTTGAAAAATTTTAAACCTATAGGAAAGTTTTAGAATAATACAATGAACACTTTATACCTTTCATCTACATTCACCAAGTTTTAAGATTGTGCCATGGTCATTTTCTCTGTATTTTTTTTTTTTTGCTTAGGTGTATCTGGGTGGTTCAGTCAGGTAAATGTCTGCCTTTGGCTCAGGTCCTGATCCCAGAGTCCTGGGATCAAACCTCACACTGGGCTCCGCACTCAGCAAGGAATCTGCTTCCCCTCTGCTCCTCCCCACACTCAAGCACTGTCTCTCTGAAATAAAATTAATCTAAAAAATAAAAATTAAAAAGAAGTGCTGCATATTAAAAAAAAAAAAAACTTTTAAAAGCACTGAAGTGTTGGGATACCTGGGTGACTCAGTTGGTTAGGCATCTGCCTTTGGCTCAGGTCATGATTCCAGGGTCCTGGAATCAAGTCCTGCTTCGGCCTCCCTGCTCAGTGGGGAGACCCTGCTTCTCTCTTTCCCTTTGCTAATGCCCCTACTTGTGCTCTCTCGCTCACTCTCTCTCTCTCAAATAAATAAAATCTTTAAAAAAAAAAAACGCACTGGGGCGCCTGGGTGGCTCAGTGGGTTAAAGCCTCTGCCTGTGGCTGAGGTCATGATCCCAGGGTCCCAGGATGGAACCCTGCATCAGGCTCTCTGCTCAGCAGGGAGCCTGCTTCCTTCCTCTCTCTGCCTGCCTCTCTGCCTACTTGTGATCTCTGTCAAATAAATAAATAAAATCTTTAAAAAAAAATGCACTACAGTGTTAACACGAAAGTAAAATCGGAATTCCTAGAGCAAAGTAGAACTTTTAAAGATTTGAGAGAATGTGTAAACATGCTCTCTAAAAACTAAAAAATCTTTAAAAAAGAACATACAAATGGCCAATTAATACATGAAAAGATGCTCAGTATCACTGACAATGGGGGAAATGCAACTCAAAATCACAAGATACCACTTTACACTAAAACGGCTATAATAAAAAGGATACGAACAAGTACTGGTGAAAATGTGAAGAAAATGGAACACTTATTGCTGATGGGAATGTTAAAATGATGCAGCTGCTTTGAAAAAGTCTGGCGTGCCTCAAAAGTTTAAACATGGGGGCACCTGGGTGGTTCAGTGGGTTAAAGCCTCTGCCTTTGGCTCAGGTCATGATCCCAGGGTCCTGGAATCGAGCCCCACATCGGGCTCTCTGCTTAGCAGGGAGCCTGCTTCCCCCTCTCTGTCTGCCTCTCTGCTTACTTGTGATCTGTCAAATAAATAAAAATAAACTCTTTTTTTTAAAAAAGATTTTATTTATTTATTTAACAGACAGAGATCACAAGTAGGCAGAGAGAGAGAGAGAGAGAGAGAGGAAGGGAAGCAGGCTCCCCGCCGAGCAGAGAGCCCGAGCGGGGCTCGATCCCAGAACCTCGGGATCATGACCTGAGCTGAAGGCAGAGGCTTTAACTCACTGAGCCACCCAGGGGCCCCATAAAAATAAACTCTTAAAAAAAAAAATTAAACATGGAACCCAGCAATTACACTCCTAAATATACCCAAGAAAAATGAAAATACATGCCTACACAAAACTTGTACACAAATGTTCACAGCAGTATTATTCGTAATAGTCAAAAAGTGAATAAAACCCAGTAGTCCACCAACTTATAAATACCATATGGTATGTCCATACAACAGAATATTATTCGATAATAAAAACAAATGAAATGGGGCCCCTGGGTGGCTCAGTGGATTAAGCCGCTGCCTTCGGCTCAGGTCATGATCTCAGGGTCCTGGGATCGAGCCCCGCATCGGGCTCTCTGCTCCGCAGGGAGCCTGCTTCCTCCTCTCTCTCTGCCTGCCTCTCTGCCTACTTGTGATCTCTCTCTCTGTCAAATAAATAAATAAAATCTTTAAAAATAAAACAAAACCAAATGAAATACTTGATACATGCTACATCATAGATGAACACTGAAAACATTATGCTAGGGGCGCCTGGGTGGCTCAATTGTGATGGGGTCCTGGGATGGAGCCCTGAGTCAGGCTCCCAGTTCAGCAGGGAGTCTGCATCCCCCTTTCCCTCTGCCCCCACTTTCTTGTGAGCTGTAGCACACTCTCTCTCAAATAAATAACATCTTAAAAAAAAAGAAAACATTATGCCAAAGTTAAAGAAACCCGTCACAAAGCACTACATATTGGGGCGCCTGGGTGGCTCAGCGGGTTAAAGCCTCTGCCTTCGGCTCGGGTCATGATCCCAGGGTCCTGGGATCGAGCCCCGCATCGGGCTCTCTGCTTGGCTGGGAGCCTGCTTCCTCCTCTCTCTCTCTGCCTGCCTCTCTGCCTACTTGTAATCTCTGTCAAATAAATAAATCTTAAAAAAAAAAAACCACAAAGCACTACATATTATATGAAAGCTAAGGGGTAACAAGGTTTCTAAAATTGATTGTGGTGATGGATTTACAACTCTGTGACTATCCTAAAAATCACTCTGCTGTGTACATTAAATGAGTTAAATGCAGTGAATTCTAGCTCAATAAGAACTATTAAAAAAATACTACTACTCATTGCCTACTGGGATAATGAGGTGGCAAGAGATTGTTGTATCTTTTGAGTTTTGAATGGATTACTTATTAAAAATTCAATTTCAATAAACAAAACCTCTAATTTCACTTATTTTTTTACTTATTTTATTAAATTTTTTTTTCACTTTATTTTCCCTCCCCAACTCTCTACTTAATTTCAACAGTTTGTTACTGTTTTTCATGGTGACAAACATGCTTATTTTCAACTTTTCATTTAATAAAAATTGTTTCTAAATTTCCCATATATACAGAATTTATTTCTTATCAGTCTTGGGTAATTACAAATTATTTAATTTGTAAACAGCCAGAGATTATTTGGAAGAATATTTTTAAAATTTTCAAATAGTTAAGGTTCTATACTTTGGTATCCTGATTGCTAGTTTAATTTCATTATGTTATAAAATGCAGCCGGAAAAACCTTCACTTTTGGGGACTTATTATATACAGTTTTGTTTGCAGACAAATGCAGACATTGCAAAATGTCCCTTGAGCATAAACAGAAAAATATATATTTCTATTTCTAAGGTACACGTGTACACACACACACTTTTTACTTCACCTGTTAAACTCTTCAAGTGGTATATTCAGGTTCTCTACTATAAAGAGTCAGATCACTTGACCCAGCTCATAGAAATTTATCATTCTGAGGGACACACAGGCTTAGCTGGTTAGGCATCTGCCTTCAGCTCAGGTCATGATTCCGGAGTCCTGGGATTGAGTCCCACATCTGGCTCCTTGCTCAGCAGGACTGTGCTTCTCCCTCTGCCTGCTTTTGTGCATGCGTGCTCTCTCTTTCAAATTAAAAAATAGATATATGTATCTTGGGGTGCTTGGGTGGCTCAGTCGTTAAGCTTCTGCCTTCGGCTCAGGTCATGATTCCAGTGTCCTGGGACTGAGTCCCACCCATATCGGGGTCCCTGCTCAGGGGGAAGCCTGTTTCTCTCTCTCCCTCTGCTGCTCTGCCTACTTGTGCTCTCGTTCTCTCTGTCAAATAAAGAAATAAAATCTAAAAAAAGGGCGGGGTTCCCGAAGATGTATTTTTTTAAAGATTTTATTTATTTGAGAGAGAGACAATGAGAGAGAGCATGAGAGGGGAGAAGGTCAGAGGGAGAAACAGACTCCCCATGGACCTGAGCCACCGGGGCACCCGAAGATACTTATTTTTCAGCTACCACACATCTGAAAGTATCTTTTGCTGTCATATTTGAATAAAATTATTAAATGGGGCAGATTTACACCTGTCTTTTCTATTTTCTGCAAATATTCCAGCTTTCACTGTTTTATTCTTTCTTTTGTAAAGATCCTGTTCAGATGGGAGTCTAATACGAGAGCCTAACTAAAACCCAGAAATTTCATCAGATTCTGATTAGGTGAGAGCAGTTTTTTTATTCCTATTAATGCTGTCTAGTGCTTTCAATCCACAAGCTCACATATTCAGCTGTTTGTTTTCTTCCAAAATGCCTCTTCCACATAATGGTTTCTATAGAATTTTAAAATATGGGTATCATTTCAGTTTTAGAAACTTTCTTAGTTTCATCTCTTAAGAATTTTCATTAAAATTCTGGGGCACCTGGGTGGCTCAGTGGTTTAAGCCTCTGCCTTCGGCTCAGGTCATGATCTCAGGGTCCTGGGATCGAGCCCCGCATCGGGCTCTCTGCTCAGTGAGGAGCCTGTTTCTCCCTCTCTCTCTGCCTGCCTCTCTGCCTACTTGTGACCCCTCTCTCTGTCAAATGAATAAATAAAATATAAAAAAAAAAAAAAAAATTCAAACAGAGGAGGGGCACCTGGGTGGCTCAGTGGGTTAGGCCTCTGCCTTCGGCTCAGGTCATGATCTCAAGGTCCTGGGATCGAGCCCCGAATCGGACTCTCTGCTCATCGGGGAGCCTGCTTCCCTATCTCTCTCTCTCTGCCTGCCTCTCTGCCTACTTGTGATCTCTCTGTCAAATAAATAAATCTTTAAAAAAAAAATTCAAACAGAGGGGTGCACCTGGGTGGTTCAGTCAGTTAAGGGCCCAACTCTTAGTTTTGGCTCAGGTCATGATCTCAGGGTCTTGGGATCAAGCCCTGATTCAGGCTCAACACTCAGCAGGGAGTCTGCTTGTCCCTCTCCCTCTGCCCCTCCTCCTGCTCTTTCTCTCTCACTCTCTCAAATAAATAAAATCTTAAGAAAAAGAAAAATTCAAATACAGTTCTTTTTCCTTAAGCTGATTCCACACCTTTTCTTATCCCATGTACTCTATTGTGAACTACTGTTATTCCTTAACATTATTTGCATACACACATTATCATAATTAGTTGTCTCTCCAGCAGTTAGAGAGGATAAAGAAACTTCTGCTTCAGCTTGTTTTCCATTTAAATTTGTAAGCAATACTGAATTTTCTGTTTTAATGTTTGGCAGTATACATTAATGATTAAAAGCAGGGGTTCTGGAACCCAAAGGCAAGTTTTAACCCCTCTCTGTCTCAGATTCCCTATCAAGTGGAAAATAATAATAGTATCTAGGTATAGAGCCTGGCACATGACACTGTTACCTATTTTGGTGCTTATTAAACATTTAGAGCAATTAAAGGTTGCTGGAGCAAGGTATAAGGTAAAAAAAAAAAAAAAAACAAAAAACAACCTCATGTTAAAAAACCTGTAGCAGTGAAACAACAACACAGAATGAGGACTTTAATCCTATTCTCAACTAGATGTAACGAAGGTGATCTGGTCAGAGTAAGAAGGGCTCAAGCACTGCCTATCATCACTGCTGATAAAAGCTCAAAGCACATCAGAAATATCATCCTTATTTATAAAAACTGATATAAAATATATGCAGATGGGGCTGGATAGCTCGGTTGGTTAAGCACCTGACTCTTGATTTTGGCCCAAGTCATGATCTCAGGGTCATGAGAGCCAGCCCTACCTGGGCTCTGCACTTGGGTGGGGAGCCTGCTTAAGATACTCCTTTCTCGGGACGCCTTGGTGGCTCACAGGATTAAGCCTCTGCCTTCAGCTCAGGTCATGATCTCAGGGTCTTGGGATCGAGTCCTGCATTGGGCTCTCTGCTTGACAGGGAGCCTACTTCCTCCTCTCTGTCTCTCTGCCTGCCTCTCTGCCTGCTTGTGATCTCTGTCTGTCAAATAAATAAATAAAAAATAATCTAAAAAAAAAAAAAAAGATACTCCTTTCCCAAGGAGCCTGGGTGGCTCAGATGGTTAAGTGTCTGCCTTCTGCTCAGATCATGATCTCCGAGTCCTGGAATCAAACCCCGAGTCGGGGTCCCTACTCAGCAAAGTCTGCTTCTCCTCTGCTTGTTCTCTTTCTCTCAAATGAATAAATAAAATCTTAAAAAAAAAATTCTCTTTCCCCTTCCCTTTGCCCCTCCTCTTGACTGACCCCCTGCACCCCCTGGCTCTCTCAAAAAAAAAGTCAACCCCCCCAAAAATACAAAGAATCAATAAATGTAAAAACGCAAAAATAAAAGTTAAAAAAAAAAGCAGAAGCAATTCAAACCTCTGAACCTGCACTATTCAATATGTGGCCAATAGCTACATATGGCTACTTAAACCTAAACCAATTAGAATTAAGTAAAATAAAAAATTTAGTTCTTTAGTTGCACCTGCCACATTTCAAGCGCTCAATGGACGTATGTGCCATTAGCAGTTATCTAATTGGGACAACACTGCTCTAAACATTAAGGAAATTTAGAACGAAAAACAGTAAAAATGTTTGTTACTATAACTGAACCTCAGGAGAAATCAAATGCAAATTACTAATGCTACAGGGTGGTCCAGATCGCAAAGGGATCACTTGGATAACTTTAGTCTTGGACTAGGTCTGAATCTATGATACACCACAAATCACCTAGAGGATCCTGAGTATGTCACTAAACCACAAGCAGCACAGTAAAATGGTTAAGAGCACATAATCTCTAGACTACTTGGGTCTGAATTCCAGTTCTTACCAACTGTGTTAACAGTGGTAAGTTAATTCACACCTATTACCTGTTATCTTTATTTTACAGTAGTACTTACCACCGAAAGAAGGTGAAGATTAAATACCTGTAAAAGCACTTAGAACGATGACTGGCATTACTAAGTGCTATAGAAATATGTGCCTAATAAAATAATCTTTCAAACTCTATTTCCTCAATTTCAAAATGGGCAAGATAAAACTTCCTCTGCCTAAAACTTCCATAGGTTATAATGAATAAGGTTGTAAATTACAAGAACATGTAAGAGCACAAAAGGAAGGAGGCTGAGTCCTTATTTTCTACTTTCTTTCAATGCTCACAATGTCCATGAAATTGCTACACTAACAGATTTTTATGTTTATATTTTCTATTGAAACTGGAGCATTACTCTCTAGAGTTATAAAGGGGTAAACCTGAATAAGGTGTACCGTGCTTACTTAAGGAAAAGCCTACTGTAAACTTACTCTGTTCTTAAGAAGTTAGAGATCATCTACCTCAATTGGAGCTCCTTAACAGCAACACGCAATATATTATAATAAAATCCTCCCAGCTCTCAAGCCTTTAACCATCACAGGGAGTTTCCATTGCCTAACAACCATCCCTTAAAGAAAGAGATAAATAGGCTGTCATTTTTGGAAAGTCACCTATCTTTATTTGTCGTAGACACTTTTTAGTGAGAAAAGATTAAGTTTTGTACAAATTCACAATTAACAAGTAGCATAAACAAGCTAATTTGCCCCAAATATCCTTTCACAAACTGGAATCAGAAGTACAGGGGCGCCTGCGTGGCTCAGTGGGTTAAGCCTCTGCCTTCAGCTCAGGTCATGATCTCAGGGTCCTGGAATCGAGCCCCGCATCAGGCTCTCTGCTCATCAGGGAGCCTGCTTCCCCTCCTCTCTTTGCCTGCTGTTCTGCCTACTTGTGATCTCTCTCCCTCTGTCAAATAAATAAAATCTTAAAAAAAAAAAAAGTACAAATCAACACCGGGAATCACATTAAAAATCCATAGACCCAGGGGCGCCTGGCTGGCTCAGTGGGTTAAAGGCTCTGCCTTCAGCTTGGGTCATGATCCCGGGGTCCTGGGATCGAGTCCCACAGCGAGCTCTCTGCTCAGCAGGGAGCCTGCTTCCTCCTCTCTCTCTGCCTGCCTCTCTGCCTACTTGTGATCTCTATTAAATAAATAAAATCTTTAAAAAAAAAAATCCATAGACCCTTTTCTTATTTCCAAAACATAACCTGCAGCTGTTGAAATTTCAAAGGCTATTTGAAGAAAATGCAGACCAACACCTGCAATTTGTGAAAAATCATGCCACGAGACTACAATATTAGTCAGCACACGAAAACGGCAATTTGTCTTCTGTTGAAATAAATGTCAAAAGCTGTCAGCCGTTAAGACTTTTTTCCCACGGCAAATTAGAAGCCAAATTTCTTCTAGAGTTTGAGGTTTCGGTGAGGTGACGGGGCTGCAAAATTAGGGAAAGCAAGACAACAAAAGAAGCAGAAAAGGTCCCTTTTTGAGTCACCAGAAAATCAAACTGCTGGCTGCTTCAACAAATGTTTTGAAAAAACACAGTTCACCACAAGCCACGTAATTTTTGTGGTAGTGGGAAGTAAGCACATAGTGGAAGGGAAATTAAGAGAACCAGAATCCAAGAATACGAACTGGACGGGCCCTTAAAGTTATCTGGCTCACAACCCTCCCGGAGCAGGAGTCCAGCCCCCCTATCCTGAGCACGGGAAGCAATATAACTAAAATAAGGACTAAGTGAAGGTGAAGAAACGGAAGAAAATCGATCAGAAAGGTACTGGTCCGTGGACGGTCGCATAACGCTCCCCTAGGACGCTCGCCAGCCCGCCAGTCCCTCTGCCCCTTTCTCTTCCCCCACCCAAGCTTCGAGAGCAGCGCGCAAGCGCAGCAAGTACGAGCTGCGCGTGGCGACGCGCAGGCGTAAACTGGGGAGAAACAATGAGCTTTGTTGCCGAAGCGGCAGTGGGGGGCAGGGGAAAAGGGTACCAGGGAGGAGGTGAAGAAAGTGGGTGGGGGGGGGGGGGGACGAGAAAGTGCTATCCCGGCAAGCCTCGCGCGCCACCGAAGACCCGGATAGAGTGCTGCGAGATCCAAATCATAAATAATAATGACAATGAGGAAAAAAGCGACGGCCATTTCTCAAAGAAGAAAGAGTCTAAGTCGGTCCCTCATCCCTCGACGCGACTAAAGGTGCAAGGAATAAAGGAAGCCATATGAGGCTTGGTGGCCAACAACCCGGGGGACTCTCCAGGCCCCTCAACCGTTGCCGAGGTGCTGTCCCTCGACCGCTGGGGTCGCCGCACCCTTCTGGCCGCTCTGCCCGAGGGAACCCCTCACCCAGTGCACGGCAGCGGGGACGGCAGCCAACGAATCCGGTCGGCCTCCGCGGATCTCCACAGGCAGCGCCGCTCCCCCGCTCGACGCGCGCTTCGCCCGCCGCCTCCCTTCTCCAGTCCAAACAAACACCCCAGCCCGGAAGTGACTTCACTTCCGCCGTCGTGGGCTCCGCCCCCTCGTTCTGGCCGCGCTGCCCTCTGAGGCCACTAGAGAGCGCGCGAGAGAACGCGCGACCCCAAGATTTTCTTGTATCCCAGGCTGCACGCGTGTGCGTGCGCAACGGCGTCTCCTGCATGCCTGTCGGATGCTGGGTATACTGGAAGTCCCTCTCTGGGAGACTGGTGATGGGCGAGCTTGTGCCCTAACACCCGCCCATCCTTCAAGAATGTTGGCATGTAGGGGGTGCCTGGGTGGCTCAGTGGGTTAAAGCCTCTGCCTTCGGCTCAGGTCATGATCCCAGAGTCTTGGGATCGAGCCCCGCATTGGGCTCTCTGCTCAGGGAGCCTGTTTCCTCCTGTCTCTCTCTGCCTGCTTCTCTGCCTACTTGTGATCTCTGTGATCACCTAATTGTGATCTCTGTCTGTCAAATTTGGTATCTAAAATACATTAACACCAGGGGCGCCTGGGTGGCTCGGTGGTTTAAGCCGCTGCCTTCGGCTCAGGTCATGATCTCAGGGTCCTGGGATCGAGTCCCACGTCGGGCTCTCTGCTCTGAAGGGAGCCTGCTTCCCTCTCACTCTCTCTGCCTGCCTCTCTGCCTACTTGTGATCTCTCTCTGATAAATAAAATCTTTAAAAAAAAATACATTGGGGCGCCTGGGTGGCTCAGTGGTTTAGGCCGCTGCCTTCGGCTCAGGTCGTGGTCTCAGGGTCCTGGGATCGAGTCCCGCATCGGGCTCTCTGCTCGGCAGGGAGCCTGCTTCCCTCTCACTCTCTCTGCCTGCCTCTCTGCCTACTTGTATCTCTCTCTGTCAAATAAATAAATAAATAAAATCTTTAAAAAAAAAATACATTAACACCAAACAGGAACGTCTGGATAAGGACAGCGCATTTACACACCTACACACACACCAAACATGGTATATAGTGTCAAACTAACAGTGACACGCACCCAGTGACATCCAGAGACCCTGACACAGACACATAATAGGGAAACAATAAGACATTCACAGGATACGATCAATACACTACCTGCATTCAGACACGTTCAGGCACATATTTTCTGAAGCTAGATCTGTACACACAGTCACAAATTATGAATATTTGGTTCCCAGGCAGCTTATGGAAGCTTCTTTGTGGGTAAGGAAAGAAATATCCTGTCCAGAGATAGTATAGAAGGGTGGGACTGCAGGGTCCAAGAGCTTCCTAGTTCCTGATCCTGAATGCATTGCCCCCCATACATTACTTTAATCCTTGCAGTCATCACTGGCAAGACTCAATACATGTATTTTACTGATAATAATCAAAGTATGGTGTATACTATGTGTAAGAAAATTTGGATGTTTTAGTATATATACACTATATTTGAAAGAGGACACACAAAAAGTTATTTCTTGCCTTTGGGGAAGGAAAATGAGGGAGTGAGATTTACCTTTTTACTCTGGTAAAATTGAATATTAAAAAGCACATAAGGGGCACCTGGCTGGGTCAATTGGTAGAGCTTGCAACTCTTGATCCTGGGGTCATGAGTTCAAGCCCCACATTGGATGTAGAGCTTACTTAAAACAAAACAAAACACGCTTTTAATATTTTATTTTTTTTTTAAGATTTTATTTATTTATTTGACAGAGAGAGACCACAAGTAGGCAGAGAGGCAAGCAGAGAGAGTGAGAGGGAAGCAGGCTCCCCGCCGAGCAGAGAGCCCGATGCAGGACTCGATCCCAGGACCCTGAGATCATGACCTGAGCCGAAGGCAGTGGCCTAAACCACTGAGCCACCCAGGCGCTACTAAAACTAAGGAAAGTGATTCTCTCCATGGGAAGGAATCCAGAAGAGCGCTACTCATCTTTAGATCCATTTCATTCATTGAAAGTATGCTTTAAAAAAAAAAAAATCTGCTTTAGTTCGGTTTTCCAAAGGCCCAAAGAAGTGAGAACACATTTGTTCTGCCATAGCCCCTGAGTGAACCTCTTTGGCCACATTTTCAGATCTGTAGCCTAAACTGGGAGGAAGGGTTTGGCTTTGTTGCTTGCTGAGCAAAAGCTCTGGGAGGAAGGAGATGGTGCTGTTTTACAGGTCTGCAGAGTATGATTCATCCAAGGAACCTGAAAGATTAACTATCAACCTGAGGCTGGAAGAGGCGTAAACAGGAGGAGGGAGGAAAACAAAATCAAAATGGGTGTTTGTTGTCTGTAGTTGACCCAGAAACTAATCATGAAAAGAGTAGAATTTGTGACTTAGGAAACTACTTGATTACACTGAAAAAAATCTTTGATAAATTCTGGTGTTTGTTTTTGAGACTTATTAGAGAGCAAGGCACATGTGTGGGGTAAGGGCAGAGGAAGAGAATCTTCAAGCAGATTCTGAGTGTGGAGCCCAACTCAGAGTTGATCCCATGACCTGAGATCATAACCTGAGCCAAAACTAAGAGTCAGATGCCCAACTGACAGAGCCACCCAGGGGCCCCATTCTTGATTTTTTTTTTTGTTTTTTTTTTGTTTTTTTTTTAAGATTTTATTTGTTAGAGTATGTGAGAGAGAGCAGGAGCAGGGGCAGAGGGAGAAGCAGACTCCCTGCTGAGCAGAAAGCCAAACGCAGGGCTCAAGCCCAGGACCTTGGGATCATGACCTGAGCCAAAGGCAGACAGACACTTAACTGAGCCACCCAGGAGCCCCCCTGGTTTGTTTTCATCTGAACCATTCAAAGGCTTGCATTGATTTTCTCAAAGGGGTTAAGATCCCAATTTCTAGGACGCCTGATTGGCTCAGTTGGTAGAACATGCAACTCCTGGTCTTGGGGTTGTGAGTTTGAGCTCCACCTTGGGGACAGAACTTAAAGAAAAAAATCAGTATATAGTTCAAATGCCATTCCCAGCTCACAGAGTTCACCATTGTGGTTGAGAAAGCTTGATGGGCCCCAGAGTACTTCCTTGGTATTCTCTGGCTATCCTTCCTTCCAAGAACTCTCTGCTCATTTGCAAAATGGAGTTCATAATGTTCATGCTATGTCTGCACAGTGGTGGTGGTGATGGTCTGTGAACGGAAAGTGCTGTTAGAGCAGAGGACAAACACTTCAATAAGACCATTAGAGATCCAGTTTAGCGGCGCCAGAGTGGCTCAGTGGGTTAAAGCCTCTGCCTTCAGCTCAGGTCATGATGCCAGGGTCCTGGGATTGAGCCCCACATCGGGCTGTCTGCTCAGCGGGGAGCCTGCTTCCTCCTCTCTCTCTGCCTGCTTCTCTGCCACTTGTGAACTCTGTCCGCCAAATAAATAAATAAAATCTTAAAAAAAAAAAAGATATCCAGTTTAAAGACACTCCAAAAATCCTTGTTTGGTTCAGTTAGTAAAATGAATCCTAACTTGAGATGGAAGTTGAAGTAGGAATCAGAAGAGAGAGGATAGTATTGAAGGCCCAGGATGGTTGTGAATAATCTCCCAGTCTAAACTGCCAACTTCTTGCAGACTTTTTAATCTTTTAAGTAGGATCCTTGCCCAATGTGGGCCTTGAACTCAGGACCCTAAGATTAGGAGTCGCATGTTCTACCAACTGAGCCAGCCAGGTACCCCATTCCTGCAGACTTTTTATCAAAATGTAAAACGGGCAGATCTTCTGACTCCAACACTCCATGTATAGGAATTTGATGTAGGGACGTGTAAGGCTTTCATAGAAATAAATAGATGGGACGCCTGGGTGGCTCAGTGGATTAAGCCTCTGCCTTCGGCTTGGTCGTGATCTCAGGGTCCTGGGATCGAGTCCGCAGTGGGCTCTCTCTGCTTGGCAGGGAGCCTGCTTCCTCCTCTCTGTCTCTCTGCCTGCCTCTCTGCCTGCTTGTGATTTCTGTCTGTCAAATAAATAAATAAAATCTTAAAAAAAAAAAAAAGATATATATATCCCGGTTGCCCGGATGGCTCCAGTCATGATTCCAGGGTCCTTGGGATCCAGTCCCACATGGGGCTCCGGGCTCAGCAGGGAGTCTGCTTTTTCTTCTTCTCTTCCTCCTCAGTTCATGCGCTCTCAAATAAATAAAATCTTAAAAAAAAATGTATATCCCAGGCGCCTGGGTGGCTCAGTGGGTTAAAGCCTCTGCCTTTGACTCAGGTCGTGATCCCAGGGTCCTGGGATAGAGCCCACATCAGGCTCTCTGCTCAGCAGGGAGCCAGAGCCTGCTTCCCTTCCTCTCTCTCTGCCTGCCTCTCTGCCTACTTGTGATCTCTGTCAAATAAATAAAAAATCTTTACAAAAATATATATACCTTGCACCTGGGTGGCTCCGTGGGTTAAAGCCTCTGCCTTTGGCTCGGGTCATGGTCTCAGGGTCCTGGGATCGAGCCCCGCATCGGGCTCTCTGCTCAGCAGGGAGCCTGCTTCCTCCTCTATCTCTCTGCCTGCCTCTCTGCCTACTTGTGATCTCTGTCAAATAAATAAATGGTGCAGTGGGTTAAAGCCTCTGCCTTCGGCTCGGGTCATGGTCCCGGGGTCCTGGGATCGAGCCCCACATTGGGCTCTCTGCTCAGCGGGGAGTCTTCTTCCCTCCCCACCCTCCACCGCCTGCCTCTCTGCCTACTTGTGATCTCTGTCTGTCAAATAAATAAATAAGATCTTTAAAAAAAAAAATGTATATCCCTTGATAGGTTTTTGGGTTTTTTCCTAAGCTGCAAGGGACACCTAGGTGGCTTAGTCAGTTGAGCATCCAACTTTTTTTGTTTTTTTTTAAGATTTTATTTGACAGAGAGAGAGAGATCCCAAGTAGAAGAGAGGCAGGCAGAGACAGGAGGAAGCAGGCTCCCTGCTGAGCAGAGAACCCCATGTGGGGGCTCGATCCCAGGACCCTGAAATCATGACCCGAGCCGAAGGCAGCGGCTTAACCCACTGAGCCACCCAGGCGCCCTCCAACTCTTTTTTGCTGGGATCATGATCTCATGGGTTGTGAGTTCCATTTTGGATTGTGACACAGTCTCATATCAGGCTCGATGCTCAGCAGAGAGTTTGCATGAAGATTCTCTCCCTCTGACCCTCCCCTCACTCACTCTCTCTCAAAAAAGATCTTTTTTTTTTTTTTTTTTAATTTTACTTATTTGACAGAGAGAGCGACAGATCACAGGTAGGCAGGGAGGCAGAGAGAGGAGGAAGCAGGATCTCCGAGGAGCAGAGAGCCCGATGTGGAGCTCGATCCCAGGACCCTGGGATCATGACCTGAGCCGAAGGCAGAGGCTTTAACCCACTGAGCTACCCAGGCGCCCCTCAAAAAAGATCTTTAAAAAATAAAAACGTTGGGGCGCCTGGGTGGCTCTGTGGGTTAAGCCTCTGTCTTCAGCTCAGGTCGTGATCTCAGGGTCCTGGGATTGAGCCCCACATCAGGCTCTCTGCTCAGCATGTCTCTGTCTCTCTCTGCCTGCCTCTCTGCCTACTTGGGATCTCTGTCAAATAAATAAACAAAATCTTTTTTTTTTTTTTAAGATTTTGTTTATTTATTTGACAGAGAGAGATCACAAGTAGGCAGAGAGGCAGGCAGAGAGAGTGAGAGGGAAGCAGGTTCCCTGCTGAGCAGAGAGCCCGATGCGGGACTCGATCCCAGGACCCTGAGATCATGACCCAAGCCGAAGGCAGAGGCTTAAACCACTGAGCCACCCAGGCGCCCTAAATAAATAAAATCTTAAAAAAAAAAAAATCTGAGGGGCGCCTGGGTGGCTCAGTGGGTTAAAGCCTCTGCCTCTGGCTCAGGTCCTGATCCCAGGGTCCTGGGATCGAGCCCCATATGGGGCTCTCTGCTCGGCTGGGAGTCTGCTTCCCCACCCTACCCCACCCCCACTCTCTCTCTGCTTACTTGTGATCTCTGTCAAATAAATAAATAAATAAAATCCTTAAAAAAAAATCTGAGATACTGTTTATTGTTTTGAAATATAGTTCCTGCTATTATAGATAATGCTATTCAATCATATTTGCATTTTTATATAAATTTACATAATTTTAGAAGATTTTATGTGCTATTTTGTAGCCTTTATTATTTTTTTAAGATTTTATTTATTTGACAGACAGTGATCACAAGTCGGCAGAGAGGCAGGCAGAGATAGAGGAAGGGAAGCAGACTCCCTGCCGAGCAGAGAGCCTGATGTGGAGCTCGATCCTAGGACCCTGGCATGATCTTTTTCTAGAAAAGTTGATACCACTTCACACCCATTAGGATAGCTACTATCAAGTAAGGAAAAATTAACAAGTTTTGGTGAGAATGTAGAGAAACTGGAAACTTTGTGCAGTTGGTGGAAGTGTAATATGGTATAGCTGCTGTGGAAAACAGTATGGAGATTCCTCAAAATTTTTAAAATAACATTACCAGGGGCGCCTGGGTGGTTCCATGGGTTAAGGCCTTTGCCTTCGGCTCAGGTCACGATCCCAGGGTCCTGGGATCCAGCCCCGTCTGCTCGGCAGGGAGCCTGCTTCCCTGTCTCTCTCTTTCTCTGCCTGCCTCTGCCTACTTGTGATCTGTCAAATAAATAAATAAAATCTTAAAAAAAAAATAACATTACCATATGATCCAGCAATACAACTTCAGGGTTTATGTCCAAAAGATCTGAAAGCAGGATCTCAAAGACGTATTTGTACATCCATGTTCATAGCAAGCATTACTAACAGGTAAAATGTGGAAGCAACCCATGTCTATCAGATGAATGAATAAGCAAAGTATGGGATATAGATACAATGAAGTATTAGTCTCTAAGGAGGAAATTCTGCAATATGCTACATCATCTGTGCAACTTGTGTACATTAAGTGACAAAAAGATATTGCAGATTCCGCTTCTGAGATAGTCAAAATCATAAAAACAAATTGTAATGATGGTTTTTTTTTTTTTTAAGATTTTATTTCTTTGACAGAGAGAGAGATCACAAGCAGGCAGAGAGGCAGGCAGAGAGAGAGGAGGAAGCAGGCTCCCCGCTGAGCAGCGAGCCCGACGCGGGGCTCGATCCCAGGACCCTGAGATCATGACCTGAGCCGAAGGCAGCGGCTTAATCCACTGAGCCACCCAGGCGCCCCTGTAATGATGGTTTTGAGGGGCCAGGAGGAGTGGGTGGAGAGTCATTGCTTAACGGTAGTTTGTTTTATAAGATGAAGAGTTATGGGGATGGATAATGGTTGTAGAACAATGTGAATGCAGTACCACTGAACTGTGTGCTTAAGAATGGTTAAGATAGGGGCACCTGGGTGGCTCAGTGGGTTAAAGCCTCTGCCTTCGGCTTGGGTCATGATCCTGGGGTCCTGGGATCAAGCCCCACATCAGGCTCTCTGCTTGGCAGGGAGCCTGCTTCCCCCTCTCCGCCCCTTCCCCCCGCCTCTCTGCCTGCTTGTGATCTCTGTCAAATAAATAATCTTTAAAAAAAGAAATGGTTAAGGGGCGCCTGGCTGGCTCAGTGGGTTAAAGCCTCTGCCTTCGGCTCAGGTCGTGATCCCAGGGTCCTGGGATCAAGCCCCATGTCGGGCTCTCTGCTCAGCAGGGAGCCTGCTTCCCCTCCTCGCTCTCTGGCTGCCTCTGCCTACTTGTGATTAAAAAAAAAAAAAAAAGAAAATGGTTAAGATGAAGTGTTATGTGTATTTAACCAAAAGAATTCCAGAAACAAGCAACCATCCTGAGTTAAAAGGAGGATCAAATTTGTATAAGCTGAGTAGGCAGGATGAACAGACTAAGGTGTAGATGTGTGTAGATATAGATAAAGGTTTTTGCAGAAGGGTGATGTGCGCCTACACACTGCACAATACGGGAAGGGCAGAGGGAATTCCTCCAGGTTGGGCCAAGCCCTTCCCAGCTGACATGTCAGTGGGCACCTGGGTGGTTCAGTCAGTTGAGTCTGACTTTGACTCAGGTCATGATCTCACGGTCCTGAGATAGAGCCCCTGAGCTCAGTGGGGAATCTGCTTCCTCCCATCCTGTCCCTTTGCCCCTCCCCTGCTTGTGCTCTTGTTGTCTCTCAAATAAAATCTAAAAAAAAAAAAAAAAAAAAAAAAAAAAAAGTCACACCCCTGATGCTTGTGAGAAGTAGCCACAATCTGGAACATGAAAAGAGGTATCACTACAGTGTCACCATCCATCACACTAATAATAAACTGCCACACCTTTCCCGACAAGTCCTCATGACACCACAAAAACTATAGAACTCACACAGTGGAGCAGTTAGAAAAAGGAACGCCATATAGACTTGTGATTGCCAAGAAAACAGCCAGAATCCGATTGCTGATGCCTTTTGATGTTCACAGCCAACTTCTTTTAAGATTTTGAAATAATCTCTACACCCAACATGAAGCTCCAACTTAGAAAGAACCCCAATATCAAGAGATGCATGCTCTACTGACCCAGCCACCCAGGGACCTCTAAAAAGTGAAGAGGAAAAAAAGGTCACTTAAATCTCAAGAGTCAGACAGCCAACAAGAAACCACTTCTGAGTTAACCTTGGCAGAGTTGAGCACCTAAGAATTAGTCTTGCTTTACAACAGGCAAGTGCAATGATTTAAACTTGGGTACTGTACTAATCAAAGGTGGGACATCCCTGATACTCTCCACATATCCCATTTGCATGTCTTTAGAACCAATACTTCATCAATGCTACCACGCATGAAGCACAAGAACATCACGGATCAGAGATCATTAAATCTGTACTTAATGCCGTCCTCACTCCAAGTTTACAAGTTGTAAAGTTATGGGGGGAGCAAAAATGTCAATTTTTTGGTCCACTAGATCCAATACAGACTGCCTTTCCCTTTCATTGTTTTCATATTTCCTATTGTACATCTTCAGAATTCTTAATTGCGTGGCAATTATAATACTTTCTAAATCTAGAACTTTAAGTTCACAGAAAAGCCAAGGCTAAAAATCTTAACATAAATCTTTAAGTATGTTAACACGGTCATAAAAATTAATTGTATACTACCTTCCAATAGTCCTCACCTGTACTTTGTCTAATCTCTGTAATTTAAGTTTTATCTTTTACCTAATAACTAGTACTTTAGTTGAGCTCCACTCGGTATCAACTATAGTTTATCAAGTTAGATGTACTTGAGTGATGAGGTAGCCATTTCCATTTTCCCATTCACTTGAAACTTCAACTATAACGAAGCTGTTTCATTAGTTCCTATGTCATTAAGTGATACAGTGGGAAAAGTAATTAAACATTTAACTAGGCAAAATAGTGAATTCCTGAGACTTCATGTTTCTGCCCCAGTAACTTTCCTTAAATGTCTGATTGTGCCCAGTTCCCAGAAAATTACAAGACTTTAATGTTCTGAGCAAAAGATAAAAGGCATACCTGGAAAAGCAGTATCTACAGCTCTGAAATGGGGTATCTTCCATTGGTGGTTTTAAAAAAAAATTTATTTTAGAAAGAGCACGAGTGGGGATGTGAGGGGGGAACTCTCCCGGGACCATGAGATCATGACATGAGCTGAAAACCAAGAGTCAGACACAACTAACTGAATCGCTCCACCAGCCCCCTTTTTCTTAATGCTTTGAACAAGTTTCAAACAATGATTATTTTCTAGCATTTCCCCTAGTTTTAGGTTTGGAACAATAGTACCCGGCAGGAAAAAAAAAAAAAAAAAAAGGCAAGAGTACCTGAAGTAGGCATGATTACAACCCCTAGCCAAAATACTTCTTTAGCTACAAGTAAAACTGTCATTCTAAAAAGTGTGGCTTCTCCAATTGATATCATCACCTGGTGACTTGTTAAAAATGCTAATTATTGGGGCACCTGGGGGGCTCAGAAGGTTAAGCCTGTCTTCTGCTTAGGTCCTGATCCCAGGGTCCTGGGATGGAGCCCCGCATTGGGCTCTTCTCAGCGGCAAGCCTGCTTCCGTCTCTCACTGCCTATTTGTGATCTCTGTCAAATAAGTTAAGATCTTACAAAACCTGCAAATTATCAAGACCCACCCAAAACCCAGCAAAGCAGAAATTCTAGTTGACCCCATCCATATTTTAACAAAGCCTTCAGGTAATTCTGATGCATGCCAACATTTGAGAACCACTAAAGAAAAACAGTAACTTGGTTTGTTTACTACTGCTGACCCTAAGAATCTTGGCCTTACCCCTAACTGACTTGCATCAAAGTGAAAGGGTATTTTTTAAAAGCATGAGTCTTGTTACGCTGAAAAAATAAATTAAAAAAATAAATAGGGGCGCCTGGGTGGCTCAGTGGTTTAAGCTGCTGCCTTCGGCTCAGGTCATGATCTCAGGGTCCTGGGATCGAGTCCCACATCGGGCTCTCTGCTCAGCGGTGAGCCTGCTTCCCTCTCACTCTCTCTGTCTGCCTCTCTGCCTACTTATGATCTCTCTCTGTCAAATAAATAAATAAAATCTTAAAAATAAATAAATAAATAAATAAAAGCATGAGTCTTTGAACCATGTCTCAGGCTATCATAATTTTTTAAGATTTGAGAATGAGAGTGAAGGCAAAAGAGCCCATAAACTGGGCAGACAGGCAGAGGCAGAATCAGGCTCCCCGCTGAGCAGGGAACCTGACTGGGGGCTCGATCCCATGACCCTGGGTATTCCATATTTTAAGAGATCTTATTCTGGGGGTGCCTGGGTGGCTTCGTCGGGTTAAGTGTCCACCTCTTGATGTTGGCCCCAGGCAGGATCACAGGATTTTGAGACTGACCCTTACTTCAGATCTAATCCTACTTCGGTCTCTCCCTCTGTCCGCCCTTCCCCCACCAGTTTGGGCTCTGTCTCTTAAAAGCTCTCAAGAGCCAGCCAGGAGCTCTGGAAAGGGCATTTTAAACAGCAGCTCAACAAACAGCTCAGAGCTGCTAGGGAATACCCAAACCTAAACACATTACCAACCAATACTTGAGCTTTCAACTATATTAAACCATATTCTATAATGGAGACCAATAAAAGAGCATATAGAGCTGCTTCTAGCCATAGTGCAAATTATCCTAAATAACCTACACACACTGGATCAAACACTTTACTGTTTTTTGTTTTGTTTTTAAGATTTTATTTTTTAGGGGCACCTGGGTGACTCAGTCATTAAGCATCTGCCTTCAGCTCAGGTTGTGATCCCAGATCCTGGGATCCTGGGATCCTGGTATCCGGCTCCATGAGCCTGCTTCACCCTCTCCAGCTCCTCTGTGCTTTGTGTTCCCTCTCTTGCTCTCTCATAAATTATTTTAAAGATTTTTTAGTAATCTCTACATTCAACTTGGGTCTCAAAGTCACAATCCCAAGATTGGGTTTGTATGTTCCACACTGACTGAGCCAGCCAGGCACCCCATGATTCTGGTTTTTAAAAATTGTTCTACTACAGTGTACCTGCAGATTTCTACTACATCAGTCTCTTTATAAGATTATTTGAGAGAGCTTGAGAGTAGGGGGGAAAAGGGGGCAAAAGGATAGAGTGAATCCCAACCATACTCCACGCTGAGCACAATGCAATTGGCTCACGGTCCAGTGATCACACCAGAGCCTAAACCAAGAGCCAGATGCTTAATTTACTGCACCACTCAGGCGCCTCCACCACCAGCCTGTTTTTGTCACAATATTACTCAGGGTAATATTACTGAAAATCCACCGTGAACAAAGCTAGGCAAAAAATAATGGTACTTTCCCCCTATAACTCTTAATACCTGCCATTAACACTTAACAGGATATATTTTATGTTCCACATTACTGGGGGAGGAAGGCTATCCCCTTAAAAGGAAATCAGAGAACGGATATAACCTTAAAAATTTCCTCAAAATTGTATTATTTAGACTCTACAGAAGTTAGTGCACTGTGACCAGAAATTCACATTCCTCATCAATAAATTTTCAAATTAACCCTTTACAGTATAGCTAGTCAACTCAAGCCTTTATCAGAGTCACATTCAAATCTCAAATTACCAGCAATAGGTTTAAAAAAATAATACATACTCAAGGTGTTTTTAAAGGTTTCCTCAGAGAATCAACCTAAGATTAAACTAAAGGCTAAAATGACAGTGGTAAAAATGTTAAACTTTATACCAGGTTTAAGTGAAAACATTCCTATGAAAAAAAGGTTGCTATAATATGGGAAATACTAATAGCTTACTTATGAAAATTTTTGCTTTCTAAATGTTATCAAATGAAGATACTGAACTTTCTCTTCTATAGCTTGGTAGAGCCAACAAAGTCGGACCTATGGAAAAATGCTATCATCGACAGGAAACAATTAGGGATTCCAATGCATACTTGATACTTCGTGTTGCTTGCTGTTAGTTAACAGTTGGAATAAACAAAAGTGGGTAATTAGTAAAGGCCAAAATTAAACTGCAGAAATAAACTGGTGAGGATTTTTTGTGCATGTCACATTAAAAAGTTAATTGCCTTTCAGAGATACACCACAAAATTCTGATATATCCCTTAAACACATACAGACCTAAGAGTTCCAAAGAGAATTCTTATTAAGTTCTATTTTTTAACATTAAAAATTTGTTTTTGACAATAGGTAAATCCCTTATACCAAGAATCCGAAAAAATTTTGAAAAGCTGGTAAGACTAATTCTTGATACTCCATGTTATTTCCGATTTTATTGTTTGATACTTAAGACAGGTTTAAACATGAGCTTTTGCCATTTCTTCACTCTTATCATTTTAACCTCCAAAGGCTTTTAAAGACCACGAATAGTCCCATTTTTATGTAACAGGAACAAGAAATCCATCAGCACCAAAAACTTTAAAACTCAGATCTTTAGTAGCAGTCTTTAGAACACTCTAGATTAAAAATGTAATAATTTTGTTAAAGCATGCAAAGAAGTGTAACAGTGAATAAAAACCACAACTGACAAAAATATTGGTTAACATTCCAAACATGTATAACCAATGAACATGGCCTAAGTATTTTTTTATTGGTATTCACTTCAGAAACTTGAATCCACAGATATAAGCAGTATATTACCAGAAAGTTACAAGTAAACACAGATTATACATGCAAATTTCTGTTCACAAAGGTCACATATGCAGGTATGTGAATTAGAAGCGTGCGTCTAGATTATGGCCAAACTGTTTTAAAATGCAGAAATGTAAAATTACATTTTGAAATATGAAGAGATGGTCTACACACTTCAAAAATCAAATGTTGCTTATACCAGATGTATAACAGCTACAGGATTCAAGTGACAAGCAATAAGATCTCAAGAAATTAATACTGCTCAAAGAGAACGGGAGTATTTTTTACATTTCACTGAAAATACATTAACTACTAGAATACGAAATCTAGCAGGAACTTAGGGGAAAAAATTACAAAAATCTAAAGCCAATTACTTAGTATTTCTTATTACCTAAACAACAACATGACATTAAAAGAAAACTGCACCTGCTTTTTAATTGCCAATCTCTTATCATGAAGATCTCCAAATAAAAAGCAACCAAAAAGCTTCAAACTCCAAATGAAAAGTCTGCAAGGCTCAGATTAAAATGTGGAATGTTTCAGATGAAAAGTAATAAAAATACAATTGGTTTTGTTCTTTATTGAATGGAATCAAAAGTTTTGACATTTCTTTGAAGCTTGGAACTAAATTTCATTTCTCTGAATGATTCTACATCTTTTTTTCTTAGTGGTGCAAGTTGTCTTAAGTAGCTTACATATGAGTCAGTCTCTACAAAGTACTCCGGTCTTTTACCATTCTGATAAAACAAAAACAATTCTTCATTAACTTAACCGTGTATGTATTTTTGCTCTAACACTTAACACATGAACAGACATCTATTATTTTTCCACTAAAACAAAAGAGTACAATGGTTTTCTTCTAACTATCAGTATTGTATTTAAAAAAGGTTAACATTAAAAACAAAGAACCATTATTTTCTTTGAAATTGTTAAGCTTCTTGCACATTTTAAGCTTCCTTCTTCTGCCTGCGTTCTTCTGCCAATTTATTCAGAAATTTCTGAAAAAAAAAAAAAAAAATTACAAGCATTAAGTCACCTAAGAAAAACTAAATGGATGAACTCCAAAATAAAATACTCTACCCAAATTTTTGAATTTGAGTGTAATTTACTGTAATGTTATCAGTTATTTTAAAAATTTGGTATTCTTTTTAAGTCAGTATACAAAACTAAACTGGATCGGGGCGCCTGGGTGGCTCAGTGGGTTAAAGCCTCTGCCTTAGGCTCAGGTCATGATCCCAAGGTCCTGGGATCCAGCCCCACCTCAGACTCTCTGCTCAGCGGGGAGCCTGCTTCCCTTCCTCTCTCTCTCTGCCTGCCTCGTGCTCTCTGTCAAATAAACAAATAAAATCTTAAAAACAACAACAACAACAACTAAACTAGATCATAGCACAGAAAAACATGGAAAAAAACAGTAAAATGCAGAAAAAAGATTATTCCAATTTACAGTTAACATTAACTTATAGAGATAAGAAAACAAAGATCATACTTGCACAGAAGAACTGCCACTACTCCAAGAACATACAGTAGTTAAAATAACACACGTTTATTCAAATACTGCGCCTTCCATTAAAGTGGGGAAATATTTTCTAGTAATAAGTATCTTCTTTGTGGGCTATTCTTTATTTCAACTACTCAATTCTGTTACAGCAATAAAGCCAGCCATACCAATACTTAAATGAATGACTGTGGGTATATGCCCCCCTCCATAACCCTACCTTATCTATAAAAGTGGTGACCCCTGTATTGCACCTGTAATTTCTAGAGTTCTTGGACATATTAAGACATTAGTAAGTAACCCTTCCCGCCAAATGTAAAACACCCATTGTTTCTTTACTTCTGGGTAGAATTTCTCAACTCTATAGTTATTCCCAACTGATGAGAGGGTTAAAAGCCACTGGAAAAAACACTCAGGAAAGTATCAAGTCATTTAATCATTAGCAAAATATATTACATAAAAAAGTTTAGTGAAGTCGACAAAGTTTCTTTAAAATAGAATAGCAGAGGGCGCCTAGGTGGCTCAGTTGGTTAAGCAATTGCCTTCGGCTCAGGTCATGATCCTGGAGTCCCAGGATCGAGTCCCACATCGGGCTCTCAACTCCAGTGGGGGTAGTCTGCTTCTCCCTCTGATCTCTCCCCTCTCATGCTCTTTAATAAATAAAATCTTTTAAAAAATTAAAAAAAAAAACACCACAGAATTACAAAGTCACCTCCAATAAACAAATGAAAATTAGAATAGTTAGGAAATATTAGAAGCATATCACTTATAAAGTATCAAGCACTGAGACAACTTTTGTATTTCAACACTGTTCTGTGTAATACACAATCTCTGCTACTAATGCAATTAAACCACCATTCTTTTTTCATATGTTAAACGTAAAACACACACAGGTAGCAAAGAATACATTCATTTCAAACTAGTGACACAGCCAAGAAATGGAATTATTTCCTAAATTCAAGGCCATCCCCTGGCCCCCCTCCAAAACCAAGGCTATCTTTATCCATATAAATCAACACACAGAACATGTACGGTAACGGAATACTCCAGTAGCTCTCTACTACAAAACAGTGCAAAAACCAGGTTATTTGTACTTACTGAGTTAAAAGCCTTTCAAGTTTTCCCCTATTACCTGCTTTAATACTCAGTCCTTAAAGCAGTAACTAAAATACCAAATTTCAAAATATCCAAATAGGAATTTGTTATGCTTCATTAATGTTTTATTTTTTAATCCATTTATTATAGAATATCATTATCAAATAATTTAACATCAATGTAAAAATCATTAAGTATGAAGGGACATGGCACATCATAAAAGTTGAAAAAGCTTTTATTATTCCACTTGGCTTTCAGGCCTCCAGAATCTTCCAAATTAGAGAAATGACAGTCTAATACTCACTTGGGAATAGGTAACTTTAGTTATAACAGAATTTATAACACAGCCTAAAAAAGTATTCAATTATTTAATTAGAACGTACTATAGAAAAGGCTCAATAGATGTTCCTAGAATTCATTAGACTGCTTAAGGCCCATCAACAAAGAAATCAAAGTGTCATCTCCAGGATAAAGCATTGTGATGGGTCTACAGAAGGTACCATACACATTTTACTTTGTGTAATTTTATACGATTTGTTTTTGTAAAAGAACTCTACTCTTTTAGATTCAGCCTTACCTTTAATTTCTGATAATGAGGAAGGCTGCTGCAATGAGTATTCTTTGCAACTTCTTCATTTGTATAAAAGAGTGAACACAGCTTACAGTAAAACCCTGTTTTAGGTATCACATAGTCTATACCTAGAACACAAACATACATTCTTACAAATTTAGTAAATCAGAAGTTTTAATTAGTGTTCTCAAATCTTTTTCCCATCATTATTTGAATGAGATATTTGTGAGAAGTCCATTATGGCCTAAGCTAAAACAAAAACAAAAACAATAGTATCATTAGTTAATTGTACTTAACTGATGTTTAAGGTCCACCTAACTGTACTCTTAAGAAGGCAGAAATATAAAAAAGATAAAGAAAAAGCAATGTGAAATTCTCAGAAACCTTTATGCAGAGAAAGAACATATTGTGAAATGGTAACAAAAGATAATACAAAATGAGGAGAGCTGGTTAAGTGGAGAAGAATGTATCAATTAAGATTTACAAATCATTCTGCAGAGAAATAAATTTAAAATGGTATCAAAGTTTATGTAAGACCAATTTAAAAATTATTTAGTAATAGAACTTGGAAGGGGTGAGGGGGAAGAACAAAGCCTTATATCTCACCAACAGGAACATTGGGCTGATATGGTCCAATTCTATACTCATCTGGGATTGTATAATCCTCCTTGTTTTCATCACTTTGGCCATCTGCATTTTCACTTGTATCTTTATTGGGATCATCAGCATTCTCAGCAGATTCAGCGCCTGGTTCTGTATTTTCCTCATTTTTAATTCCATTTTCCAACGCTGCTTCATTTTCTTGATCAAGTTCCTCGATCTTGTCCACCTTAATTTCAACCAAACCATCATCATTTTTGTCACCAGATTTAAATGCCATGCCCGATTTACGAAGTTTCTGAAGTTCCGAATCTTCCTCATCACCAACCTCATCTAGAGTGACAAAACCTTCCATACGCCCTGGGAAACGACGCTGTTAAGAAAGACAAATTTACTCTGCAACAATTATCCTGCAGCATCCCTTCCATTTGCTTTACTTGAAGGGAAAGGGATAGCGTCTTTGTCCTTATTCGTTCTTTCAAAATACTGACTTGTTCCTTTCTTCCCCAAAATCACTGTTGTTTTTTAAAACAACTTTGTTTTAAAACTATATAATTAAAAGCTTGCCTCACACGAAGAGCAGAAAATAAATGAGGTAAGGACATTATATTCTACACTTCTTAAAACTATTAGGCTGCAAGGAGCTGTATCAAAATGTGCTTTGATGAAAGTAGTTCAATGGTATCCTTTGGAAGACAGTATCTTAGGATACAACTGTTATTTAGAGAACACTAAGTCTAAAGTGGTTAAAAAAGGGAAAAAAAAAAAAACAAGCTCTGGAGCATGACTGTCTAAGTTTAAATTCTGATTCTGTCACTTCCAAGCAGTATGACCAAGGACAATTTATTGAACTTCACTATGCCTAAGTTTTCTCATTCATAAAACCAGGTTAATAAACGTATTTATCTACTGCTTGCAGTTACTGTAAGGAATAAGTTTATTAGCACACACAAAGAGCTCAGAAAAATTTATAGCATGTAGTAAGTATCAGCTCTTAAGAGTCCAAATATAAAGTTCTGGGGCGCCTGCATGGCTCAGTGGGTTAAGTCTCTGCCTCCCGTTCAGGTCCTGGGATCAAGCCCCGCACTGGGCTCTCTGTTCATTTGGGAGCCTGCTTCCCCCTTATCTCTGCCTGCTGCTCTGCCTACTTGTGATCTCCCTCTCTCTGTCAAATTAAAAAAAAAAAAAAAAAAAAAGAGTGCAAACATATGATGCAACAATTACCCACTTCAGCCAGAACAGTAACTTTAAGACTAAGTTATGTGTCTAGGCACCTGAGTGGCTCAGTAGCTTAAATGTCAGCTTTTTGCTCAGGTCACCAAAGGCCACAATCCCAGAGTCCTCGGGTCCAATCCTCTGTCAGGTTTCCTGCTCAGCAGGGAGTTTGATTCGCCCTCTCATTCTGCCCCTCTCCCCTGCTCCTTCTGGCTTGCTCTCTTTTCAAATAAATAAATCTTTAAAAAACGCAACAATAAAAAACAAAACAAGGTTATGTGACCAAGCCAACAAAATCTGCCTTCCAATGGCTGAATGTTGCTTACAAGGAACCAATGGACCAGGAAAGGACCTCTCTCACTGAAAGAGTCATTTAAACATAAGGGGCTTCAAAGGCATTTTAGTGCTCTAATCCTTAATGCAGATAATCAGTAGATCATGGTCTTTTGTTTTACTATTCTTTATGCTTTGTATGTATTTTTATATTTGTATTCACCACCTTATATGCTTATCACTGATGTGTGTTCTAAGCAAAATGTCTTAGAAGTTACTGTATTATCTCATCAAGCTTATGTTTCTCAAATATGAGAATTCTTCAAGCTTAACAAAATAAGATCTTATTTTTAAGTAACCTTTACACCCAACCTGGGGCCTGAAACACAACCCCAAGATCAAGAGTTGCATGCTCCACTGACTAAACCAGCCAGATGCCTCAAGTTTAACAATTTTTAAATGAATGGCAAATGTTTTAGTATCTTGGGCCAATTAACTTATTATAAACTCCTATCCCATCTTTTGAAAAATAAGCTGTACTAAAAGGCTGCCTACCAGTACTTACACGCTATACTACACAAATACATGTAGATTTAGACTTTCTCCTACCTGACTAAAACTTCCTTCTGTTAATTGACACTTTTTAACAACTACTATAAAAAGTCTTATTTAACCTATTTATTGCAGAGTTTACTTTTAAATATTTATTCTATAAATGGTTCATACCTGATATTTTTCTAATGTAAGTGACTAATTCCCTTTAAGCTGATGCTGCTAATGTAAATAAGAAGTATTTATCTGATCTAGTTTTCTGTCAACATAGGTCAACATACAATCTTCCTTTACCTTTTTCAGCTTTTTCTTTGCAGCTGCTGAAGCACTGGCATTTCCATCTTTTTTCACAGCTTTGTCTGAAGGTTCCTTTTTCCCATCAGAAGCGACATCACCTAAATTAGCAAGATCTGTCTCATCTCCCACCGAACTGCCACTTTCTAGCAGTGCTGCTGCTTCTTCTTCATCCACGAGTAGCTCATCTTCAGATTCAAGAAGCATGTTAGGTTCTTGCTCGGCTTGGTCATCCTTTGTATCTTTTTCACCATCTTCACCTGATTTCTCTTCTTGTTCTTTACCTTCAGTTGTACCTTCAGTCTTCTGGGAACCATCTATCTTGGATTTCTTATCGCTTGGAGATTCTTTGCCATCTGGAGAATAAGATCTTTTCCTGAAATCAAAAGGATACCCCCTCAATTAATTCTCCTGAGTTGGAAAACAAAAGTTTAATATACCAGTGTATATACACACATAAAATGAAATTACCGAGATTTATCTTTTTTCAGTAGGTCAATGCCTCTGTTGGGAATCTAAAAGACAAAATTTTGTATCAGTTAAATAAATGTATTAGAATACATTCATTTGAAGATTATATAATTACCCAATTAACTAACAGTTAAGGAATCCTTCATACCATCAACTAAGCTTATTCAATCCCAGTAACCATACCTAAGAACGTAAGCTGCCTCGAGTAAGCAATTCATTACAATCAACGTTTCGACAGAGCATAGAGCAGTGGAAAATAAATATTTTGGTAGCAGAACTCAAGTTCAAATAAAATCTTAAATATAAATAGATAAAACCAATGAAGGCATTTTTAACATAACACCATTAAAAACAACAACAAACTTCTACTGAAAAACACCAAGGGAAAAAACATTGTTATCTTTAAATAACCAAATCCTGTATTATTAGCAAATAGAAATGTTTATAAGCATGCTGTGCTTGAAGTAAGTGAAACAAGCTTTATAATGATGACAAATTTAGTACTACATACCCTCAGTACCAATTTTTTATATTTTTCAGACAAGTCAACTTTCACACATCTCCCCTGAAACCAAAGGGCCTTTTTCAAACAGTGGTCGACCATTGCCATTGCATCTTCTCTGGTCTCCATCTCAATAAAAGCCTTAAACAAAAAAAAGGAAAAGAAAGAAAGAAAAAAAAAAAGCAATCAGCTTATAAGAGATCAATGGTTCAGTCCAAAAACCTCTAAATATCCCATCATCTCAGAAGTTAAATTTTTTTTTTTTACAGTTTACTCAATGGAGTATATATCACATATAAAGTTGAAAGCAACACTGTAATGTAGTATCAATGGGGAAAGAAACAGTATACCTACATACACACAGGGAGATTTTTCTAGATGCACACTTGGAAGCAAAGTGTTACCATGTTTAGTTTTCCAATTTATTGTTTCTCAGTATTTACTGTTTTACACAGTGAGAATCCACTGTGACTTAAAAAAATCACCACTTATTAAGCAAAGAAAATTTAAAATTTATGAGAAAATAATTATTCTTCTTTTATTAAAAATGAAGATACAGAAAAAAAACCTCAAAGCACTAATTATCTTAAAATTTTTTAAAAAGCTATTTAGGGGACCACCTGGGTGGCTCAGTGGGTTAAGCCTCTGCCTTTGGCTCAGGTCATGATCTCAGGGTCCTGGGATCCCCAACCTGGGCTCCCTGCTCAGTGGGGAGCCTGCTTTCCCTCTCTTTCTGCCTGCCTCTCTGCCTACTTGTGATCTCTGTCAAATAAATAAAAAAATCTTTAAAAAGTTAAAAAAAAAGTTATTTAAATTCAATTAACATAGAGTGTATTATTACTTCAAAGGTAAAGTTCAGTGATTTTTCAGTTGCACGTAACACCTAGTGCTCATTACATCTTGTGCCCTCCTTAATGCCCATTACCCCGTTACCCCCGCCCTCTCACCAGTAACCCTCAGTTTGTTTACTATAGTTAAAACTCCCTTATGGTTTGTCTCCCTCTCTGATATTGTCTTATTTCTCCTTCCCTTTCCCCACGATCCTCCTTAAAAGCTTCTTTGTTTGGGATTACCTGACTTTTCATCCTCATCAGTATGTAATTTTTTATTTTTCCATAAGGCTCAGCAAGCTTGAGAACTGCACTGTCAGAATAGCCAGAATGAGGTAAATTGCTGAGATGTATCACACGTCCAAGCTCCTGCTTTTGATCAAACTTCTGGTCTGGCTTCCCCTCAGGTTTCTAAATAATAAACAAGCAAATAGGCAAGTCAAATGGTAGTAGGTATCCTATAATTATTTGTTAATAGTTAAGGTAATTCCAGTTACTAGCAACAACTTAAAGTATATTAAAACGATGTATTAAATGGTTGGTGGTTCAAATCTGGAAAAAATTGGTAATTACCTTTATTCTTTTATACTTCTGTGATAAATGAACTCTCACTGGCTTGCCAAATACTAATGCTGGTGTGGTTGTATAATAATCCACTGCAGCTTGAGCATCCTCTGTAGTTGCCATTTCAATAAATGCCTAAAATTGAGACAAAATTATTATTTCCGAAATAAAACAAGACTGCCCAAGTCTTTCTAGATATATTAAATCATTACGAAGCATTTTTAAGAGTCTAAAAACAGAATCAACATAGTTAATTTGCTGTTTTTTAAAAGGTCATCTCAGATTTTACTACCTTCATGCTACTCAAGTGTCATTTATTATGTCTACTGTATTTCAAATAATAATTTGCATCCATTCTGAATAAAAGTTTGGAATGGCTTCTCAAAGAATTGTCATCCTTTTATAGCCCTTACAGTAATATAATGACAATTTTACTGCTTAAGGACAATTAATAAATAATCCATTAGGCCTAGAAATTAATGTTATTGACATACTTCAACTATTTGCTTTTTTCTCTATTAACATTCCATATTAATGATTTAAGTTCACACTGAGTGCTTTTTCTAATATAAAATCATATTAATTCTTTTAGGAACTATATTAGTAATGAATAAATACTACACTTATTTCAACTCCTACCTCATTAATTTTATTTAGAATCAGATGGTTTGAAATGACTCCAAATGGTTCCACCAGCTGTAATAGTTGGTATCTCAAGTTTTTCCCTCGTTGAAAATCCATGATGTGAACAACTCGGCTTGTTTCCTATCCATTAGGAAAAAATCAAGTCAAGAGGTCTCTTTAGAATCAAGATGAAAACATGTTACATATTAGAAGTTTCACAGTCTAAAGTTAACCAGAACAGATTAAGTATTTAAAACAACTCACAACATTCTAGAGAATTTTAAATCTACACAGGAAATCAGATTCACTGGGGTATATCTCAAAGTTTCAGAAAGCCTCTGCAGGTTTTTTTTTTTGTTTTTAAGATTTTATTTATTCATTTGAGAGACTGTGTGTGAGAGAGAGCATCATGAGAGGGGAGGTCAGAGGGAGAAGCAGACTCCCCATGGAGCTGGGAGCCCGATGCAGGACTCGATCCCAGGACTCCGGGACCATGACCTGAGCCGAAGGCAGTCACTTAACCAAGTGAGCCACCCAGGCACCCTCTGCAGTTACAGTTATTTTTAAATAGGATACTGTAGACATAAATGGACAGCAAAAAAAAATTTTTTAAATAAAGTATCTCGATTTTTTTTTTTTTTTTGACAGAGATCACAAGTAGGCAGAGGGGCAAGCAGGCTCCCCATAGAGCAGGGAGCCCTATGCGAGGATCCCAGGACCCTGAGAATATGACTTGAGCCAAAGGCAGAGGCTTAACCCACTGAGCCACTCAGGCGCCCCTGCAGCAAAATTTCTTACACTCAAGATGAGTGCTCTATACTATGGGTATATGAAAATTAAACTTAACTGTAAGTCATATAGAAGCCTGATAGTTTTCAAGCAATATAGCAGCCTTTCTATAATAAAGGGCTACAATACAGACTCAATTTACAGGAATCTCAAAGTTAAATTACACTTCCCCCTAAAATAAAGTAAGAGTTGTATTACTGACCACTCTGCCTTTCTGCATGTGTCTTGGTCCTTGCAGGTTCCCATTTCCAGCACCTTTATAGACAAAAAATAATTTTTTAAAGATCTTGTAATAAATATACTTGTTATAACATAATGGGACATCTTTTTTAAAAAACTTATTTAAGAGAGCAAGAAAGAGCAGAGAAGGACTCGGGGCTGGGGGACAAAGAAAGAAGCGAAGCAGACTTACAAGGGCTTCCATCTCAGGACACTGAGATCAGGAACTGAGCAGAAACCAGGAGTAGGGACACTTAACCAACTTAACCACACATGCACCCCCACCCCACTTTTTAAAGTAGGTTCTATATCCAGCTAGAAGCCCAATGTAGGGCCAGAACTCACAACCCTGAGATCAAAACCTGAGCTGAGATCAAGAGTCGGATGCTTAACTGACTGAGCCACCCAGACGCCTCAGGAAAACAGGACATCTTTCAAACACAAATCAGAGGTTACCACAAATATAGTAAGAACCATGTCTTCTCATAAGATATGATGTTATTTTTGATTAATTTTTCAACAAGTTTTTTTTTAACCTCTAATCACTGCATTTCATTTTTAGTAAAAGCTCTTAGAGAAAGGTAACAAATTTTATAATCACCCAGATTTCCTCTTGGTCCAACCGCTGGTCCCCCGAGATGAAATGAGGGAGGTGGAGGTCCCAGAATTCCTGGTGCTGGGTTTGTAGACTGCTGCAGCATGAATGGATCACCCCTAGTAATGTGAGACATAAAATGTAATGAATACAAAAAGTTTCATCAGGATATAATTAAGATTTATTGCTAAAATACCCCTTTAATGATTATAATTCTAATCTTTGCAGGCATTTATGTGTGAAGTAACTAGGGGGAAAAGCTGTAATAACAATAACATAATAATCACTAACATAAAAATTAGAATTCTAAAGATTCTTTCACCCACAGTGACTTATACCAAACTCTCATATTTAATGAAGATACTCAGAAAATATTTGCTTATAAATTTTGAAAGTTTAACCTGAATTCCTTACAATGATCTCCTTTATTAACAAGAGCTTAAAAATTTTAACTTACATTGTGTGTCCTGTATCATTGTCAGGATTCCATTCTGGGTAGCTTTAAAGAGACCAGAAAATTAACTTTAAAATAAAACTGTCCTTTTTATAAAATAGCCTTGTTTGGCCTTTAAAACAGAGTTTATTTATTAGTGAAGTTACAGGAGAGTTTAACTGTTAGAAATACTATAGTTTAAAACATGTCATATAGATACTTCCAAAAAACCCTCCAGAACTTCAAAATGATCCAAATGAACAAGAACAAATGTGTTCTATAATGAAAATTTAGATAATATACATTTAAGTTTAATTTTATACTTATCTGGTAAGTAATAAGGAGGAAAAAGTGCTGCATGGGGAATTGGAAATGTGGGTATATACAGAAATAAGGACCAACTGCAGGTTTTCCTTCTCCAATATTAAATGCCAGTAGCAAAAACAGAGTTGTGACACTAGAAAGTAAAGAAAGCCCCAACGGAGCTAGACGTATGTGAAAACTGGCAATCTAGTGAGCAACGGGTATGTGTGTTTTGGCAGGGAGATTCTTTATGAATTCAATTCCATTCCAGCAGCTTAAAATCAGAACCAAAGGTCACTCAAAAGCAAAAAGTGTATCTTGACGGATTTTGCTCGACAACTTCTAATTCCTAATGCCTTTTCTATCTGCTATATTTTTAGAGCATGTATTAATTGTTATTGAAAATGCCTAAGTCTATTCTATGTATCAAAGGCCATCTTTAAGTGTATTAAAAATTCTTGCAATCTGCAGAAAGACAGCCCATGTTTATTTGCCCTACAAATAATATTAAATAAAAACCACCACTAACACTGAACCTAATATTCTGAAATGAGATTCCAGATCTAAACATTTTGTCTGTAATTGATAAGGCCTGGTCAGTATCAACTATGCAGTGTTGAACAATGTGGATATTACAAACAAGTGAGGAACTCCCCAAAACCAATCAATGGCTGTTTCTGATTCACGGTACGGATGCTTTAAAGGTATTTCAAACTCCTACATTTCAAGAAGAAGCTGGCATCGACGACTGTGACTTGCTCCATTGATATGTTGACTCCACTCCTGCAGCAAAGTAAATTAGTAGAATTAACAAAAATAAAGCTAAAATATTTTTCATTTGAGCCTTTCAAACTCTAGGAAATTAAATGCAGTATAACATATGCTTTTCAAGCATGACAGACTGTAGAAAACACCTAACCATTCAATAGTCACAACGAATGAATTTAAAACCATTTCTGAATCCTTGTAGCATGATCCTGCCCTCAAATACGCCATGCACATTCTTGGAAAAACTGGATTAACTTGGTTAACATAATAATAGACCTGACAGGGAAAAGAGAGTTAATAAAGATCAAGAATAACAACTGACCTTGAGATCACCTAGACATACTAATCTCTGCTGTGGACCAAACTGGATTATATATATTGTATCATTAGAACTGCTTTTATAAAACTCTATGATAAAATATCCATGCTTCTATCTACTTTCCTAGAAATGTTATGTGACTAGTTAATTTTATCCAGCTTTAAAGGCGTGTTCCAAGTGTACTACAGCCATTAAAAGCTAAGATTCAACAGGAATGGTTTTTCTAGAAAATGGTCCCCATTTATCAAAAAACTAAGCTCCCATTCTACTTCCCATAAGTAAAGAAGCAAATTTCAGGAAAGTCTGTTTCCAAATTTTAGTAAGGGAAACATATTCATCAGTATTTGTGCTCCTCTGTGGTTATTTTTAATTTAAGGGATTAACTTCTTTCCTATTTTATGCAAATAAGCTTTCCTTCTTTAGTTAAAAAAAAAAAAAATCCACATATAAATGATCAATGTTTTAGACAACTGAAGAAAGAGGAGTTAGGAAAAGCAAAGCAGGCTTTGCTGTCAGACCGACTAGGTTCCATTCCCAAGGTGCCACTTAATAGACATGAATCCTTGGTACCTATCAGTACCTATTATTGAGATTTACTGTGATTCAATACTTTCCTGGGATTTTATGTAAAATGAATGACTAAAGGGAAACTGCTTATCAGAACATTGCCAGGCACATAAGTGCCCAAAAAAGAAAAAAAATTAACTGTCATTACATTGCTTATAAAGCTATCTCGTTTTACAATTCCTGTTTTACAAGTACGGTTTCACAAATTCCCACAAAATGAGGCAACTTCTGTCACATCCACACTACCTAATACATTATATTTGGAATATAAAACACAGTCAGGCAATGTTTTTAAAAGGGAGCCTCACTTAGAGCTAAACTAAAATAAGAAACCAAATTACAAGAGCTACCTTCTTGAAAAGCTTCAGAATGGTGTTTTATAAACCCAATTTTAAAAAATGGATTTACATTACAACAGCTTACATACTTCCTCTCCCCTAAAAGAATTAACATCCTATGAAAGAACTATGGAAGCTGTACCTCAAAGCTAGATTATCTTTTTAAAAGTAATGGCTAATAGCTAAGGAACCTAAAGAAATCTCTTCAGCTGGCTCCACAACCAGTTATTTGGGATATATAAAGTTTGTACTTGCAAAGCAACAGACCACTGACTTATTGGAGGACACTTTTAAAATGGCTTTAAGAAGAGGTGCCATAGGTCAAGTTCACAAAATTCGTAAGAGGGATTAAACAAATACCTTAACTTAGAATTTTCTGAAATAAAAATATTCAGATTTTATTTAAAATGTCCTTGAGAAGCAGTGTGTTGGGAGAGGAGTAAAAGTTACCCTATTATGCACATTTCTAACTGACAGGAGATGGAAAGGTATCTAGTTGAACAGAAAACTATTTATATCCAATCCACTACGCTCTTTAAAGGTTCAAACTTAAGGCAAAAATGTAGCTGGTTTTTCAAAGTACTAGAAGGAAGGCCAAGATCAAAGAATTATTATGTATCTCCCAAACCCACCCACATTCCTAATCTGCACTACCCCATCGGCATCTTTGGTTTAAAGTGAGGATTAAGAGTCAAAAGGGTTTTTAAAAAACCTATATCCTTGATTCTAAATTGAGGTAGCTTTCACATCAGATTAATAAGGTAAAAGGATTCACATTTTCAATGTAGAAGTTCTGTAGGAAAACTATATTCACCTTAACAGTCTTTGAGGTATCTAAATTATATAAAGAAAGGATAATTTGGGAGAAGCACTTCTGGAATGGCAGAATAAAGACTTTAAGGGCTTTTAGAATAATACTAAAAGGAAAACTATGAGCTCAAGTAACAAGACAGTGAAAAGGCTGTAGTGGGCACTCTAAGTGAAAAGAATCTGAGGGAAGTCTGAGGTTGTGGAGAAAAGTAATCTGACATTCTAAAATGACCTAGGAAGAAATAAAAGCAACACCATCACTGAAAGTCACTTAAAATATCAAATAATGATGATAAATTAGATCACGTTTTTCACCTAAAAGTTCCTTATTGCATAGTAAGATGAAGTTTTGATCATGTAAACTATTTAACACTACCACTAAGTGAAAAGAACAGATTTTCCAAGTTATGCAGCAATACCAGAGAGCAGGATTAAATGTTTAAAAATTTTCATTATCTACTTTCACCACAGGAATTTTCTCTCAAGTCATTGTTTCTGTATCAGCTATTAAATGAGAAAGGACCACAACTAAAGGTAAATAGTAATTTTTTTCAATAACGCAGATACTCAGAAAACATGAGCTATGTTAAGGAAACTGGAATACATTAAGACAACCCGAGTGCTTACACTTCTTAAAATTGGCCCCATTTACAAATATAAATTTTGCAAATCAATCAACAAATCAATGAACCTCAAGTAATTCTTAAATGTTCCCAATACTGTGGCATAATACCAAAACCAGCTAGGGCCTAAGCATTTTGACAGGTTTAAAATACCTCTTGCACTAGGGCAGGGTACCTTACTCTTGAATCCAAAGTTTCATCAGATATTAAAACTTTTTTTCCATTAATTTAGATCCATTTAACTATAGTGTTTTATTAATATTATTGGTCAGGAACTAATAGCAAAATTTGGAGAGAAAAGATTAATCACATATAATACCGAAACTTTTCTCTGATTAAAGCCTTCCTGCATTTCTTTTTATGGTCCTTTAGTGTTTTTCTATGTGCAAGCAACAAGGGTAAATACTGCTCGAAGTCGGAATAAGATTTCCAGCAATAGCTCTTGATGTATGAGGACTCCATTAGCAAAGATTTGAAGTCCCTTAGAATCACTTTCATTTGAGACACTGTAACTAGCTATTTTCCTTGGAATTTAGAGACCCTATCTGAGAACACTGATAATATTGCCCATTCTGCAAAAGGCAAGAAGTAACAGAAAAAACTGAGGCACCAAAGTTTTGTGGACTTTTTCATTAAATCAACTCCCACCAGAGCTAAAACTTTATCCAACATATTTGGAAAAAGACAACACTAAAGACACCTAGCAAATAAAATTCCCTAACTTTTAGGAGTCTGGGGTCACATCTTCAAAAAAATTAATTTAGGAATTTAAATTTAGCACTTGATGTTAGTTTAGTTTATTTGGATTGAAGATTAAAATATTCTTTGTGCTGTACGTATCTATTATACAATAATTCAAAAATTTTTGTACCACAGAAATAAATTTAGCTAAGAATTAACTTCTTAAAGACATTTTTCAAAGTATTCTGTAAGTTCAAATGAAAGAAGTCTATTCTCTTAATTACCTGAGGCAAAAATACTGAGAGCCAAACACATAAAAGGGACTGGCTGGTAATACTTTTAAATAGAATATTAAAAACAAAATCACTCATGATCTATGATTTAGTTTACTCAAAAAATCAAGTCACTAAAAAATGCATTTTAAAGGGAAAGATATGAAAAAGAAATGATCCTTCCAGATGTTACTGTAAAGAAAAAATCCTGAATAGTAATCATCAAATCCAATTTCATGGCAGCAACATGTTAAGTAGAATAACTGTACAGCACATCAGGAAATATGGACGGTCAGAGATCGTAATCAAGCTATTAGAGTGCTATTTATGTTGACTTTTAAGTCAACTGCACTGTATATAAAAAAAAAATTCAGTGAGAATAAGTAACATTGAAAACGTTGGAAGAGAAAGGACAATGTTATTTGTAAGGGCATTCTGAAAAAGCTCCCATTTTGCTAGATGTGATAATTAAAGCAAAGGAGAATTAGATATATATATATATATATTTTTTTTTTTTTCCTTTTGCTCAAATGACTATACCAGAAGTCTCAGCCTAGTTAGAAAAAGAATATGCTTATGAGGAACATAGAGTGGGATACTGCAGTAGTTGATTTTTCCAAGTCTCTAAAGGGACAGATGCAATATGGGATAATAAAAAGTGAGTTTTGAAGTATGTTTAAGAAAGTTGTGGAAAAGGAGAAAAAAAAAGATGAAAAATTTCAGTCATAGTATGAGAGTTTGTGTCAAAGGGAAATTAAAAAAGAAGAATGAACTAATCTAAAATATGAAACATACTGAAACAAACACCAGGGCTCTACATTAACTCTTTCCCTGTAGCCACAGATAAGGAAAAAAAGAGAATTGTTCAAGAATACATCTTTACTACATACAAATCAGCAATCAAGACAGATGGAGAGCTGAAATCTAGCATCCTGAATGGCAGAGCACATTGACTGCAAAAAAAAAAAAAAATACTTAAAACAATTCAACAAAGCAGACAAAAAACCTGCTTAAATATATGATTAAGAAGAACATATTGATGCCAAAAACCAACAAGATAATCCCAGTGGATGACAGCTTTGTGGCCAGAAGTAATCTAGGCAGATTGTATTAATGTAAAGCCCTGGTTTAATGCTCAAAAACAATTACCTTCCAAATAAAGTGTTCTCAAAAGCATAAAAATTCTCGATCAACTCAGTGTCACCAGACTACAGAATTAGAGTAAAAGATATAGGTAAATACAGAATAGGCACTACAATGTAAAAGAAATTAGAAGTATCTGTTGCATTAACTCACCTTATTAGAATGAACTGGCAAATCACATATAGAGCACAGATGGGGATAACCCTTCGGTAAGAGTCCATGGAAGTCTTCAATATTGCTACTTGGAGGAGCGCCCCTCTTTTTCTCAAAGAGAGATCTCTCTTGTAAGGGGCCAGGACCACGTCCCATTCTCTCATACTCACTGTCAAATTTATGATAGTTATGCGAGGTCTCACCAAAAAAAGAATCATCCCTACACCTTTCTCCATCTCTTAATCTGTCATCTTCATAATCCATTCTGTCATAATAACCAGATTCTTGAGAACGACTTCCATGGTCATAATCAAGCACTGGGTTGAGACTAGGACCACGATCATCAAAACTATCTCTTCTAAAGTGCCTTTTTTCTTCCCAATCATCCCTAGGTACTCTGTATGGTGGTTCCCGTGTAGCAGATCTGCCATCTCTACCATAACTCAATGTAGGGCCTTCTTCAGTTCTCCTCCTTTTAAGCTGTAGAAGGATTTGGGGCAAATTCTCAGGAGTAATCTTGTCCTCTGGATAACGACTCAGTTCATCTAAGTCTCTAGCAGACAGACCAAAGCTGGCCAAAATGTTACTGGCCTGGTCTGCATCTCCACGGTGTTGAGAAGACAAAGGGAGTGGACCTCTACTTCCAATGTTAAATATAGACTGCAAATTATGGGAAGAAGTACTAGCAGAAGACAGTGCACTATGAGCTCCTTGTTGATTCAATGAAGAACTCATTCCAAGATTCATTAAACTAGCAAGGCGTGCAGTACCCTGGTTCATCCTTCCAAGAGATGCTGGCATACTTAAAGACTGGGTAGCAGCAGCAAGAAGGCCTATTCCTGCTGCAGACAGGTCACGCCCATGACCCTGCGAGTCCCTACCGAGAGATGACTGCTGGAATGACTTGGACATTGTAGAACTATCTCTTGTCTAGTTTATAGACTTAAAAAAATTTTTTTTAAAAGAAGGCCAAAAAGAAAGCTCAAACTAGCAAACTAGGTTAACTTTGCTTCAAAAAATGGTAACGCCAAGAAAAAGGATCAATAAGGACTGTAGAATCTTCTTCAAGCTGAGAACCAGCAGACAACTCTGTAGAAAAATAAGCAATTTTAGTCATAAATCCCTTTAAGTAGATGCTGTTTTTTTTAGAAAAAAAACTTATGCATCATGTTGATTAAAAAAAAACATATAAGATCTCAAACTTACAAGGAATTTATTACATATCTTAAACAGATTCCAGATGTATGCAGAGCCTGCATATAGATATTTAAAAAGTAGTCTTTCATGCCAAAGTTTATTAAAGGGAATTTCATACTGAATTTAAAAACATTTCAATTGAAGGATTAGATGTCTTGAGTACATCAAAATTTCAATAAAAATATAGATGGGTCTCTTCTTTTGGAAGAATAAAAATACACCCTATAGTATGATGTTTAAGTTCCAGGAGAAGACTAAAAACAAACAAAAAATCAAGGTCAGCAAGTCAAAGATGAATCAGTTGTACTCTGCTTTAGAAAATGAGACCTATTATTACTATCAGAAAGAACCAAGTAAAATCACAAGTAAATGAAGCTTAGGAGTCAAGTACCTAGTATAAGATCTAAGACCAAACACAACAGTTGAGACCTTTATGCAGCAAATCAATTTGAGGTAAAGACAGATGTGAAGAAAAACAAGTGACTTCCTAGTTTAAGAATTTCTGCACAAATTTAAGCCATATAACTAACTGCCTCCTTACTGTCTATCCTGTATCAGGCAGTGCTTATTTCATTTCTAATTTTAAAAAGTAAGGAGAACTAAATATGGTCAATATAGAAATAGGAGAACTCCCAAGAAAAAAACCCAGGTACAGGAAGTATAGGTGATTTAAAGAAGTGAAACTCCCCTCTAAGTTAGCACCCATCAAAGCTCAGTTAATACTCTGGGCTACAGAACCTCTAGAGCTCAAAACCGGTAAAAATGAAAATGACATTGTGCTTATACAGATTTCTGTAAACTTTTCACAAGATTAGCCCATTCACTTGGAAATTTTAAATTCTGAACGCAATCCCCCAAGATATGTTTCTGGATGAAATTAAATTACTTTCATTATCTTCCTTATTATTTCATCTCAAATTGTTACAAAGGAATTTGCAAAGCATTTACATATGATTCTCATAAAATATCAAATGACATACATAACAAATGTTCTTGATGAAATAATTTTTTATAATCACAACTATATACCAAAGTTAAGTCTAAAGTTGTTTGCTACATAATTCAATTAAGAAGCATTGCTCGGTTAAGTTTCATACATTTGATCACCCATTCACCTATGCACTGGTAGTTTAATATCATTAAACTTTATTGCATTACAAACTGGGCAATATTCAAGTTACAAGTCTATTATGGGACCAATTCCACCAATGATTGAATAAAGCAAGGAAACACTGGACATACAGTGGTAGAGAAGTATAAAAAAAAGTTGCAGGCAAGACTTAGTTAGATTTTACAAAAAGATGTAACAAAGTTAAAAAGACACAGAAATGCTATCAGAGGTGACTGGAATTACAGAAGATGTTTTTGCACACCAAGAGAGATGAAACTGAGAAAAGATACTAAAGAAACTAGTTCTAGATAAGATATACTATATATAAACTACTTATGCTTTAAGAATAATAAAGACAAGAGTAAGTGGACTTCTCTGGATGACAGTTTCCTTGGTATGTCTCATAGAAAATGCCATACAGAATGGCAGCTGAAATACTGTGCATACATTAGAAGGGCCCTCTAAATTTCCAGGTATACTTTATTTTAAAGGATCAAAATGTTTTAGAGGGTTCTCAAACCAGCATGACGAAGTAACCATATTACTGTTAATGGCAGTTTTGCCCTTCATGGTATAGACAAAGCTGTGTAATACAGAAAAGCCAGTTGTTTTTCTTCTTTTAAGGATTATTCCTTTCCCTTAGGGAAATTATATAATAGTATTATGACTATGTAAAAAATTTTAATTGATCATACTTTAAGGCAGTGACTGTTGGATTACAGAGATCTTAATTACTTTTCTTTGTAGCACATATGAAAAGGGGATCTGTAAAAGGAAAGGTTAAGAGAAGATAAAGATAACCTTAAGACAAAACAGAAAATGGATGTCAGAAAAACTCAGAAAAAGAGCAAGACAAACGACAATGTAAATCCCATGACAACTTGTAATCTCGTAAGACTAACCATAATGTTTTTAAGACTCACAGTTTCAATTTAAATGCAGGCCCACACAAGGACATGAGGACATTATTACTGAAAAGTGACGTAAGTCAGACTTTTGATCGGAGCACAAATAACCAAAGTCTTAATTTTTTTCATTAAAACAAAGAAACTGAGAGAAATCGGGGGCCTGGGGTGGCTCAGTGAAGGTTAAATGACTGCCCTGAGTTCAGCTCATGATCCCGGGGTCCTGGGACTGAGTCCACATCTGGCTCCTTGCTCAGCAGTCTGCTTCTCCCTCTCCCTCTGCCCCTCCCCCTGCTCATTCTCTCTCTTTCCCTCTCTCAAATAAAATCTTAAATATAAAAAAGAAAAGAAAAGAAAAGAAAAAGAAATTGAGAGAAATCAGACATGCCAGCATTGTTCAAAGAGCACTTACGAAAATAGTTCCTTTAGTATCCTGGGTCAGTGATAAAAAAAAAAAAAAAAAAAAAATGACAAGCCATTTTAAAAGGCTCATTTAAGCAAGACCTACTGCCTATATTATGGCAAGCACAACACAGAGGTGTATACTAAGTTACTTTTTTAAAAGAGAGTGGCTTATTGTACTGTTTTCCCCCATATTATAAAATTGCCTTCCCACAGTACACTATACTACAGGTTAAGAAATTTCAAAACTAGTTCCTCTGAAATAACTAATCTAGAATGTAATTAAAAATCCAATTTACCCATTAAAATCTTAATGCCCATCAATGCAAACAAACAAAACAAACCTTCCACTTCAAAAAAAAGCAGTACCTTCACCCTAAAAACATGAGACAATTCTAAATAACTAACCCAAGACAATTCTAAATAACTAACTCAGAGCTTAAACCTAGTTCATGACAAGTGCAAATGACACTAAAAATGTTAACTTCATGGTCAACATCTGAATAACTATATGTATGGTTAAGAAGTTAGTTTCACTTAGTAACATTTAATTCTTCCCATTCCATCAATAGCTTTATTGGATTTACTTTCTTCAGTTAAAAGAAGTGGAATACTAAAATACTACAGAACACCATTACAGGTTAACATATCCATAAAGTTCATGGTAAAGAGAAGTAAATGGTCATTCCACATCTAGACTTCCTATATAAACACTTTATTTGTCCCATTATTCATTCTTCCAGAGGATTATTTAGGATTACTAAAATGAGCATAAGAGGACTTTAGTTCTTTAAAACATTATAGAAAAAATTTCACATTTTAAATTCAGAATTTTAAAATGCTACGTCTTAAAGTTATCTACTACTACATCGAACTTTAGTTATGTTCTCAATTATGTGAAATAACTGCATCGTAGAAACAACTATTTTTAATACATGTATAATCATAAAAGCTTGTAGAGATGCTTAGGAAAAGTATCTTTATTTTGACATGATTTTAACCCTTTAATCTTACAAAAACTTAAAAGCAACAGCTAGAAAACTATAGCTTCTTACAGTATTTTTCTCTTTCTGAAATAAAAACCCAGGAAGGTGTTTTCCCTTTGTTCTATGAACAAATTTCCCAAATGTTCTATGAAAGCCAAATACCCTTGTGATGTGTTAAATTATTCATGTGAAAATATGCCAAATATGTTTAAGGTAGCAATCAACACACCAATATAGAAAAAAAAAATTGCAATCATGTCACCAATAGCAGGGAAAGTTCACTATTAGTAATTGCAAAGAAGCATCATTTCGGAAGGTAGATGCTTAATTTTTGTCATCAATCACACAAAAACAAAGATTCCTATGGTCAGAAGCACCTGATTCATTTCCAACTACAGTAAAGGGTAGGTTACTTATTCCTTAAAGTTTCGCACTATTAATTTTATAATGGGCTCACAATTCACCAACATAGTTTTCAGCTTATAGTAAATTTTTATTTTAATGTTAGTTTATGTCACTATCTTTTTAATAGGCTTTCCAACTTGATATCTCGTCTTAAGGGTTTCATTTTTAAAAATGGATTTCCTATCTGAGCAATCTATCTTTTTTAATCTACCTTTTATAGAGAGCTTAAACTGTTTTTGTTTTTTTGCGTTTGTTTGTTTTTTGAGAGCTTAAACCACTTTAAAGTCTGAACTTTAATCTGTGGTTCGTCAGTGCCATAATCTCATTTTAGTATGGCATACCTTTGAGTGACGGAAAAGGTTTTTTCATGATAAAATGAACTACTAATAGTTCATAAACCTCTTAGGAAATAAAGTCCCAGCTCTATTCATTTCAGTTTTGTGTAATATGCACTCCATCAATCAACAGGAAAAACAAAACACTAAAATGTAGTGCTGAGAAAGCTGAAAAACCAGTATAAGTTTTTAAAAAGTCCTTTACGATTATCATTCTTAATCCATTTTACAGACCTGGATTCAACTTCTAGCCCACTTCTTGATCCTTAGGCTAATGATATTAGAGTGTTTACTGAAAAGTGCCTTCAGCTGCTAAAACAGAAAACATGTTAATCAGAAGGGATTCCTATTCAGGCTCAGAATATTTTTCTTCTTCCTACACTTACAGCGACTTTCAATTAGACATTAAAAACTTTTGGATTAAAGTAATACAGGATAGAAAGTTTAATCCATTTACCAAACATTTGTGACTCCATCTGATACTAGCTTGTCTTACTTTCTTCTCTACTTAGATTTAGTGAGCTTTCCTCAAGGTGCCATTTTGCATCCTTAAGACATTTCCACTTCCTTTTCAACTCTCAGTTTCCACAAACATTTGTACAGCTCTTTCATTTGGTATACAGAGATTTTTACCAAATACCTTGATGTGAATGCAAGTTCTACTACAAAATAACCTGACTGAGAAAATCATTTAACATGTTTTTTCATTTGTAAAATGGGAAAGAAATTACCCATTCCATAAGGCTGTAAACATTTAATAAATCAGCTCACAAAGAACACTTAGAATGGTACTGACACATGGTCAGGACTGTAGTAATCATCTACTTTTACACAGATGACCCTAACAACCAATGAGAAAAACCTTAGATGCAAAAGGACTGACCCAGAGACATACATTTCTTTTTTTTTTTTTAATATTTTATTTATTTGACAGAGAGGCAGGCAGAGAGAGAGGAGGAAGCAGGCTCCCTGCGGAGCAGAGAGCCCGATGTGGGGCTCGATCCCAGGACCCTGGGATCATGACCTGAGCCGAAGGCAGAGGCTTTAACCCACTGAGCCACCCAGGCGCCCCGAGACATACATTTCACTTGCACTGTACTACCCATTTCATATGTCAACTTAGTGTCTCATTCATTTCTATTCGAGGCTGGAATTCATATTTGAATTTTGCTACTGAACCACAAGTAAGCTTTAAGACACCAGATTTAAAGGCTGGCAGTAACTTAGATAACACTGAGGAAAAGAAGCAGAGGCAAGGGGATGTGAACAAATTAAACCTCTTCCTTTATTCTCCATTACCAATCTACCTTTAAATTATCTTCTCATCCTTCAAAAGGAAGTCCTTACCTCCCTGCCATAATCTTACTGCCTTTCAGCTGGCCTCTTTGCATCCATGTTTACAGCTTCCAATACAAACTTCCTAAAACATCACGATTTTATATACACCCCTGCTAAAACACATTACTCCCTAACTACTTACCACATGAAAAGCACATCATGGTTTTAATGCCTTTCACGTTCTAGTTGCATCTTACTTCTCGAAATATATTTTCCACCATAAGCCAAAACCTTATGCAAAAGATTTTAGAAGCAGTTATAGAACTTACATAAATATATTTGCTGGACTATCTCCCCTTCCTCATTTTATACTAGTAATTCTCTTAAGGCCCAGCACTGCACCCCACTTTATATACAAACCACAGTGTATACAAACACCCAAGTTTAGAAAGGGAATGTTAACATCTTAGATACCTTCTATCTACCAATTTCCAATGCCATCATCTTCCCTTTCTGCAGCCCCCTATTTTTAAGTTTTATCACTTACTAGATACATCCTAAAAAATGTGTTTATTTTGCATTTATGAGTTTTATGCAAAATAACTTTTAATATGTACAGACTGTATCTACTTGTAAAAAACTGACTTATACATGAATTAAACCTCCATCTCACTGCAATACACACAACCACATGGCATATTCACTATTTATTCTGCAGATGATGAACATTCAGGCTGTTTCCAGTTTCCGGCCATTACCAAGAATGTTGGTATGAATATTTCTTGGTGTCTCCTGAAGATTCAGCTTTAAACTCCCTCCTCTGTGGTGCTTTTCCAGAACTATATAGGCCATACAAGGATACTCAGTTAAACATTGTATCCTGCTGTTCCACATTTTCTTACATCAAGAATTTTTAAGTACAAATGCTTGTCATTTTTTGATACTACTTTTCCTTTCTCAAACAATTTTAAATATTCACATATGGAATAGGTTCTTATAAAAGTTACCATACCAAAGGGAGATATTTAATATCCTAGTCATTTCTACGAAGGGGAAAAAAAAAACCATACAAATCATCTTGAAAGATCAGAAAAAAACCCATACAAATCATCTTGAAAGATCAGAACGTTATCTTCTTGAGCAACCAATGATACTGCAAATCAAAGATCCTATTTAAACCTTAGTATCAACTGAGTACTTTCCATACTAGCTGCATTTACCGCTGCCCAGAAAGACATCTACCATAGGTATCACGCTTTGCTCTTATTCAGCAGCAGTAGCCGGGATGAGTTACCTCACCTTCCCTTCATTTACCTTTTTTATTTTCCTATTAACTTGTTTGTATTTTAAGATAGGCACCAACGGGATGCCTGGGTGGCTCAGTTGGTTAAGCAACTGCCTTCAGCTCAGGTCATGATCCCAGTCCAGGGATCAAGTCTCGCATCGGGCTCCCAGCTCCACAGGGAGTCTGCTTCTCGCCTCTCATGCTCTCTCTCGCTGTCTCTCTCTCAAATAAATTAAATTAAATAAATTAAAAAGATAGGCACCAACATCCACAAGCTACTGGGACTGCCAATCAAAGAGAAATGTCAGATCTGCCATTTTAAAAGCTTTCCAGAAAAAAGCAAGCTCTTTTTATCAACTAACCTTTAACTTTGGAAAAGCTTTTTAAACTAAACAAATTTTATTAAATTTTTAAAAATTTAACCTTAAAATTTCATTGCTACTTCATGCAAATTATGTTTAATTGCAAAGTCTTGAGCCTTATAAAAGCAGAGAACATTAAAGTTTGATACACAGCTGGAAATTATAAGTAAGTGCATCATATCAAAGGAACTCCATCTACTCAGACCTGCCACATTAATTATATTTGTCAGGCAAGATAACACAGCATTTTATCATGTATCTCCTATTGTATTACAAGTTTGTACTTAACTTTACGATAGACACAGGCTGCAATAACTCAAAAGCTAAATCAGCAAACTTTAAAAACCACTTAAAGGGGCGCCTCGGTGGTTCAGTGGGTTAAAGCCTCTGCCTTCAGCTCAGGCCATGATCCCAGGGTTCTGGGACAGAGCCCCGCATCAGGCTCCTGCTCAGCATTAAGCCTGCTCCCCCCGCCCCTGCCTACTTGTGATCTCTGTCAAATAAATAAATAAAATCTTAAAAAAAAAAAAGAAAAAACAAAAACCACTTACGAACATCTTTTAATGGCTACATATATACAATTCTCTCAAACCACTGCCTTTTCTCTCTGCTCCAGTTTTAACTATCCAGTAAAATTTTGTATACGTAAACTTTAAAAAAAAAAAATCAATAATTTCAGAGCTCTCAATCCCAATGATCTAGTGAGAAGGCCCAATACAGAGCTAAGAATTATGAATTACAGAGCTTCATTTTCTTGGACACTGTTATCCTTGGAATAAATATACACACAATTGTGAAACTACAATGTCTACCACCCTTCCAACCCACCCTCAAAGAACTCAGTACTGTCCAACCCAGAGTCAAGTCCACTCAGAACCTGTTACCACCAAGTGTGGAGCAGTTTTAATGCAACTCTAAGTAAAAAAATGTATTTTAAAAACAAAGTATGTATTTTTTTAAAAGTACCTTTAACTAAAAGATGTGCTATGAATAACACTTTAACAAACCATTACCCCATTCTTTGATTTTGATCAGTTAAAATAATTTAAAAGCTGCACTTCACATTGTAACTTAATTACCATCAGTCCCCATAATGGTAAATTAAATATTCTTATATAAGGATGCCTTCGGATTCCTCCATTTGTCTACATGTAATAACCAGGGTATCTTACATAATAAACACTACTTTCTGTCACTTCCGAATGAATACTCTGCACTTCAGATTTAAAGAAACTAGCTCACTTCTATCCCAATTTCTCTCAAAAATATACGAGGTTCTAGAGAAACAAAACGTGAGATACTGGTTTTTTATGCTGTCTAGTATGTGTAAAAATGTCCCATCACTCTCCCCCTACAAAGATAAATGCAATTTCTTGAGGAAATGTCAGAAAAACACAAGGAAAGAAATATATCACCCATAATGCCAATGACAACATCCAGAGCTAACAATTTTTGGTACATCTCTTATTTTTATGCTTATTCACAAGTTCCTTTAAAAACCAACAAAAAAGGAATCAAATTTGGGATCACCAGTTTTATTATTTTCTTTCCAAGTAATACTATATTCCATTATTTTCCCATCATTACTCTCCTCTTAAAACATTGCTTTAAAAAGCTACACAGATTTCTATCAGATGGCCACACTATTATTAGCACATCTGTAAGTGTTAAATCTTTCAGATTTTTAGCAAGCTTGGTAACTGAGATTACATTTATGTACACAAATCTTTAGTACACTGTTCCTTTAGGATAAATTCCTTCAAGTATATTCCTTCCATTTTTAAACCTATTTATTATAACATGAGTCTAAATCAAGTACCCAAACAACACACAAGTGTTATAGAACACACCCGCAGCACTGCCACTGTTTATATTGCCACCACCTCCTTGGGCTTTAATCTTTTCTTCTATGAAACTAGGGATTTGAATTACATTTTCTGAAGTCATGTAAGACAATTTACTTGCTTTCCTCATGCCAATATTTGTTTACCTATCATTAACTCACCTGTAATATTATTTAGCATTTACAATACCCTGAGCATTAATGAATATAGTAAGTTTAAAGACTCCTTTAACATACATAATGATCAAATCAAGAGTGGTTAAATCCTTTCGAATTAGTTAAAAAATGTTATGTAAAGTCAACTTCACTTAAAAATAGCTGAGAAGGGAGCTGTGCGAAAACTTCCCTTCTGGGTAAAATTTATGTTAATGTTATAACCATATAAATATTAAGTGCAAGGGGAAAAATTGTAAACTTAAAGCACTTCACCACAAACATCTTCTGGCTAAAGCTATCTTTTCCCAGTCTTACATAACAAACGAGAACAATCCTCATTTAGTACTTAAATTGTGTTCAATTTCAAGTTTGCAAAAACATTCCGGTTAAGTGCAAAAGACATACAAACCGTTTTTACAACAAAAATCATTGTCCATCTTCCATTTCTAAAACATTACTGCTGGAAAAATTATGACGACAGACTGCGCAGACGACTGAGCCACTGAGTTTTCAAAAGGAAATTCTCAACCTTTATGAAAATAGCCTAAAACAGAATTTTTGCCCGCCGAGTACAACTGTTTAAATTTAAGAAGAAAGAAAACTGTTTTATCGACTACTCCAAAATCTTAAACCAAGCTCTATTCAACAGAACGCAGCATCAAGACAATCTCATGACTAAGAGCTGGGAAATAAACGACTCTCGCTTTATTCCAGCGCGCTTGAAAGACCAGAAATTTCGGAATCGCCATAAGCATTCTAGAAATATCTGTCTGGAAAACTGTAACTGATCCAATAGGAATATTCCACAGTATAAGGCCACCGAGCAGGAAATACATCTAGGAGAATTCCTCCACCGCAAACGAGAAAAGTCCCTGTAAAAACACTGAACATGGCACAAGGCTAGCAATGAAAAGAACAACGATGCACCGGCTACACCACGGTACTCCAAAGCCTTTGTCTGGAAACCGGAAGGTCCCACAACACACGATCCTCTTTAAAGGAACGCAGACTGACGATATCTTAATAAAGAGAAAAGGAATAGGAGGTAACTCTCTAAGCAAGTCTTTTGGCTCGCAGCCTACTGCAGAAGGCTTTCTCCACGACGCAATACGAAAAACAAGCGTTAACGTTTCATTTTTCGGCCATTTTTACGCGATGGGGGTGGGGAGGAATTGTTTCTGAGGTCCAGCTAAAATCCCGCGCGGATGCGTGTGGGCGGGGGACAGGAGAGTCTTAGGGGGCGCTATGAAGCTATGGGCCAAAACCAGAGCGAAGGCCGTGACACCAAGAGAAGAAAGAAACGCTGCTCAATCAAACGGCTAAGCTTTCCTGAGTCTGCGAAATCCTCCATTTTGCGGCACGTTTTAAAAGGGCAAGGGGGGGGGGGCAAACACCTATCTGGGGCTGGCCCTATTCCAAGACTTCGCTGCTTAACTATTCTCCCCAAACGGCAGGCCCCCTATGGACAGCCAGTCCCTCAGGCCTCGAGCGCTCCTCCCTTCGCCTCAGAGCTGCAGCCCGCGTGTAACGGGCTAGTCGTCCCGCCCCCGCCCACAGCAAGCCCAAGACGCGGGAAGTTCGGCGGATCAGCTGCCCTCGGCGCCCCCCGACTCTCCCGCCGCACCCCTGGCCCTCGGCTGGCCTCGTGTCTCCCCCCGGGACCGCTCACCTCCGCCGCCCGAGGAGGCTGGTTGCGCCGCCACTGCGCTCCTAACATGGCGGCCGCCGATCAGGCGGCTCACATACGCAGCGAGGAGGGAGGCAGAGCGGGCGAGCGGGAGCGAGCAAGAAAGGCGCGCCGCCGGCTCCCCGCGGCCCCTGTCGCCGTCGCTGCCTCCTCCCGGCGGACGCGGAGAGCCCCCGGCCACCCCACCCCGATTCTTACCCGCTTCACGCCTACCTTAAGGAAAGGGAGAGGGAAAAGGAGAGGTACCTCTCTCCCAGCGAGCGGGACGCGGAGGCTCCCACAATCCCCCGCAGCAACGGCGCTGGTAAGAGGTGGCAGCGGCGGCTGCAGCCCAAGAACAAACCCGCTCTCGCGAGAGAGTACACCCACCCCCACCCCCTCGCGGGTCCTGTTTCTGCTCGCGCCAGGCCCCTCCCCCTACTCAGGGCGCGCACACCACCGCGCCTTCGACAGCGGTCGTTGTTCTCTAACCCTGCAGGCCGCCTGTGGCGGGAAATGTATAGGGAGCTACAGTTGATGAGTTCGAGTCCCATCCCGTAAAAAGATTTTCCCCAACCCTTAAACTTAATGGTGCAAAATTTAAATAGGGTATGCTTTAGAAGGGAGTCGCGGGACTCAGTAGCTTAGACCTGATTTCTGATTATTCTCTCAGTATTTGCCGAGGAGTGATAGCAAGGGCCAGACGCCGGAACCCATACCATTTTGGCTGGTTTTTAATCTCAGTAATTCCGTGAAGGGTCATGGAGGCAGATGACAGAGAACCCAGCCCATTCAAATAAAGGCCACCGCCGCCACTTTGAATTTGACTGAATGTAAAACGCCCGAGACTGATAGAGGTTCCCGAAATGCACATGTGAAAATGCCGAGGCCGACTTTGAGATACTGCCTCAAGTAAATAAGTGAATACAAATACTAATAACACTCAAATTTTTAAGATCTTTACTATGCTGAATCAGATTCGCATCTTTGAGAAATTGTTCAGGGTCCTCTGTGAAGATAGTGGAGAGGGCAAAGATGGAGAATACCACAGACCAGTAGAAAACGGAAGAGATCGTCTAGTTCAGAACTCAGCTCTTGTTCATTTCACTACTGAAGACGAGGAAGGGGAGGGTCACGGATGAATGACAACACCATGGTTAGCAGTGCTGTTAAGTGACACTGGCAGAGTACCAGGAGACTATAAGGCAAGATGTTTGGCATCAATTTTAAAGTAAGGAGTGGTATTTATGGGTCTTGAGCTCAGGGGGAAAAGATGTGGGTTAGTGGCACATTTGAGTTAATGACATAAATGAAGTGATGGGATTTGGAAGTTAAGCTAGAAACAGAACAGTGAAAAGAGGTCTTAGGACCTTGAGAAGCAAATTAGGTAGAGCTGAATGGCAAAGGAGACCAAGTGAATACAGAGGGAGTGGGGAAAAAGCAAAAAGTTGGGAAGAACAGGGAGGCACACAAATTGTACTGCCTTGAGCCAAAATAGAGGTCAAAGTGATCAACAGGGTCAGATGCTATCAAAAGGGAAGACTAGGACTAAAAACCTCTACAAAAGATTTAGCAACACGGAAGTCATCCTTATTATGGACTTGCTCCAGTAAAGTGGGAGAGGAAGTCAGACTGGACGTGTATTGAAACAGGAGGATGGAAACTACCCAATGCAGGAAAGGTTTGGCTATGAAGACTGGAGAAAGCAGGGTTGAGTTTTCCCATTTGCTATAGGAGTTTTGTGGGTTTAAACAAAACAAAACAAGATCTACTTTATTTTACAGAGAGCACAAGCAGGAGCAGAGGGAGAGAATCTCAGGTGGACTCCACACGGGGTAGAGCCCAAGGCAAGGCTCTTTCCCAGGACCCCAAGATCATGACCTGAGACTGACGGTCAACTGCCTGTGCCACCCAGGTGCCCCATACTATGGGAGTTTTAAGCACAATGAAAATGTTGGTAGGAAGAGTATTTTAATAAAGTATTGGTTGAAGAGAAAACAAGTTAAAGGAGGGATGATTTGTAACGGGACACTGAAATAGGATCCAGAAAAAGGAGACATGCCTTTAACAGGAGGCAGAGAGGAGATATATAGTTCTCATTAGGTTTGGTTGAAGTCTTGGGAATTGAAGGTGACTTCAATTTTGTGATTAAGTCATCTTTGATGGCTAGAGTTGAATAAGGGACAATTGAAAAAAAAAAGACTTTATTTATTCATGAGAGACAAAGAGAGAGGGAAGCAGAGGCAAAAACAGGCTCCCTATGGAGCAGAGAGCCCAACATGGGACTTGATCCCAGCACCCTGGGATCAGGACCGAAGCTGAAGGAGATGCTTAATTGAATGAGCCACCCAGGTACCCCAAGGGACAATTTTTAAATAGCCATGGTGAAGAGTGGAACTGCAATCTCACATCTGCATTTATGTTGTATGACCATTAAGAACTGAGGCTCCTCTGAATTAAGTGATGTTTAAAGCCTACTGGTCAGCTCTGGAATCAAATTTTGGGGGATCCAAATTCCTCATTGAGTCTTGCGTCATCCATTCAAAACCGTATCTGCCTTCCACTTGGTGAGACTTTTGACTCTAAGTAATTTTGGCTACCTTGGCCAAGACTTCCCTTTATGTTGTTTCCAGCTCTTAGATGAAAGAGGCTCTGCTCCTTATGAAGAAACATGAATGCATTTTAGAACTAAGATATGCACTTACCCATGCTTTTGTATAAGGCTATAATGCCATCTGGTGATCATACAAAGAAGGAAAGTCAAACTTTATCATTGAGTAATTATTTATTGAGGATCTGCTTAGTGACTCATCAGCAAAAAGACACATTGGAAACCAAACTTAATACAAGATTTCAGTCAACAAATGCCTATTTCATGAAGGATACAGTACAAGGGTAGGGATTCAATGACCAATTGCCAGCTCTTCAGGATGGTAGTCTAATGGCTAATGGACAAGGAGTCTGGCCTCAAGGTGGGTCTGGCTGTGAGTAGAGATGAATCAAGAGCTCTGTATCAGTTTGGGTGACTTGGGAGTGGGAGAGTTGTGCACCAGGGATGGTAAAGAATGTGGCTATAAAGCAAGAATTTCTGCTAAGACTTTGGAAGGTCTAAGTTACAGCTTGGTACAGCTATGTTATATAAGACTTTAAACACCAGGAAAGAGTTTAGATTTGAGTTGATAATGAAGACCTTTTATAGTTTTGCACAGGAGACATATTGAGGACATATATTCTGATACCACACAATCATTAGGCAGCTGATAATACTTTCTAATTATTATCATAATTTTGAGGATAAGGTACCATTAATCCTGTTTTATGTAAGAGATTAAGAAGCTTGCAGGTGATGCAGCTAAATAGTGACAAAAGCCAGGATCTGAACCCAGTTCTATATCAGTCCAAACACAGCTTTTGAGCACTACATGATACTGCCTTCACCAGAGCTGTAGTCTCAGAATCTCTTGACAGTCCACCACCTACTTATTTTTTTAACAGATTTAATGTCCTGAAACCAGGTCATCCCTATAATTTAAGCTATTTAAAAATAGAGAACCGTTAACCAATGGCTCTTTTAGCAGTGGCACGGCAGGGAGGGCAGGCAAGAGGGGGTTTAGGAAGGAATTTTTGAGTAAATAATACATATAATAAAATTCAAAGAACACAAGTTTTCCCCAACTTAAAGGCAACCCACTTACCAATCATTTCTTTTGTATTCTAAGGATTTTCTATAAAGAAACACTTATTATGTGTATATGTATATGTGTATGTGTATATGCTTGTGGTTTACTAAAGACGGCCACAAATTCTTTGCCACTCTTCTCATAGTGGAATCAATTTCCACTCTGCCTGCATCTGAAAGGGCCCTATAAATGGCTTTGACCAACAGAATGCAGAAGTGACTTTTTTCCCCACATAAGAGATAAAATTTCAAGATTTTTTTCCCACCCACTTGGAACCCAGTTGCCACGTGAGATACCCAACCACTATGAAGAGGTCACATTGAAAGAATCAAAGTACTTCAAGCTTATAGCTCCTACTGAATGAAGACTCCCAACAGCCAGAGCTCTAGCCAAGTCCATGTAGAACGCAACCACCCAGCTGAGCCCTATCAATTGGAAGAATTTTAATACTTGTTTGAAGCACTAAGTTTTAAGGTGGTTTGTTACATAGTGATACACTAAAGGAAGATTTATTTACTTTTTTAAAATACTTTAATAGTAATCTCTATGCCCAGTGTGGGGCTTGAACTCATGAGCCTGAAACCAAGTTGCATGCTCTGCCAACGGAGCCAGCCAGATGCCTTTCCATACAGAAGCTTAAAAATCTAGTCACATAATTCATTCCTTTGAAGTACTCCTCATTTTTTTTTTAAACGTGGAAGGCAAAGGTACTGTATTACACGATTAAAAGAAAAACCATGCTTTCTTACTGTATTTTTAAAACTTCGTTCAGAGTCTATTTCTGGACTTCCTTTTATCTGTTCTATTGAATAAGCTATTCAGGTGCCAATATCAACATTTTACTCTTTTTGTAACAACAATCTGGTAGGTCTAGTTATCCTTTATGATTCTAATTTCTCACAATATGATTATTCTTATTTTTCCATATGAATGTTATAATCAACTTATGTAGTCACAAAATTAATCCTGTTATTGTTATTGGAATTTTTATAAACTTACAGTTTTCTTTAGGAGATTTAAAAACTGAGCCACCCAGGTGCCCCTCTTTTCTCTTTTTTTAGTAGGATCATTTCTAGGGTTTCCCCAATAAGCATCACACAGCCTTTTGGAGTAAGACACTTTTAATAGGTTAGGAATGTTGATCGTCAGCAATTTTAGCAAATGCTATTTTAGCATGTAGGGAGATTATTCTCAATATATTGTTGAAATAATCTTGGAATAACTTTTCTGTGTTGTATTATTATGTAACAGTTTGTTTATAATATGTATCTATAAAGTCTTTATGCCCTTAATTTAGCAGTTGTACTACTATGCATGTAAAATTAAAACAGGAACCCTACTCTACCCCAACCTTTAAAAAAAAAGTAAATCTTTGGAGCACCTGGTTGGATCATTAGGTTGAAGGTCCGACTCTTCATTCAGGTCATGATCTCAGGCTGGTGAGATGGGAGTCCAGCATTGGGATCTGCAGGGGCCTGGAGCCTGCTTAAGATTCTCTCTCTCCCTCTTCCCACCACATTCTTTCTCTTTAAAAAAAAAAAAAAGGCAAATATTTCAGGAATGTCTCAGAATTCTTATTCTGACCCTCACTGAACCCATAGTTTAGTAAGGCCAGCACTGAAAAAAAAATTTTTTTAAGATTTTATTTATTTATTTGACAGAGGGAGAGATCACAAGTAGGCAGAGAGGCAGGCAGAGAGAGAGGGGGGAAGTAGGCTCCCCGCTGAGCAGAGAGCCCGATGCGGGGTTCGATCCCAGGACTCTGAGATCATGACCTGAGCAGAAGGCAGAGGCTTAACCCACTGAGCCACTCAGGCGCCCCCAGCACTGAAAAATTTTAACAAAATATGACAAACACTATCATAGGGCAAGTCTGGGTGTGGGAATGTGACCCACTGAGGCCTTCCAGAGGGGCATTTTTAGAAAACCTGAGATTCAGAGATGGTATGACAGGAGGAATGAAGTAGATGGGTGCCAAAAGTAAGGCTAACCGGTTTGTCTGTATATGTTCTTTGTATGCTAAGAACAAGAAAGCCTCTTCACGCTTCAGCAACAGTGGCCAAGATCCTGATAGCCTGAAAGAAGGTATTTGGCATTTGGAATGGTTTTAAGAAACTAGAAGAAACTGGCACTTAAGTAGTTCATTGAAGATATTAATCCTTAATCTGAATGAGTTTGATGATTGAAAAAGGCAGCAATTATTCATTAGAATTAGTTGGAAAGACCTGGAGGCACCATAGTTAAAAGTTCCAAATCAAAACTAGCTTTGGAGCTAGATTAACACCACAGTAGTTCCGACCCACTGTGTGACCTTGGGCAAATAACAGCAGTACCTCGAAGGCCTGTTGAGGATTAAAATATGTAGAATGAGTTTACAATTCTGGCACGTCATCAACACGCAGTAAATGTTGTCAGTGTTGCAAAGCACCACATGTCCTGCAGTTTATTTACAGGAATATCCTAAAATGACAAAATGCATAGATTCACAGGTTATTTACTTTTATAGAGCCCCAGAGTAAACATGTTAACATTATCCATTTAAGTCTGGTTATAACCTACATTTTAATCTGTCACCTACTTGTCAACACAATGACCACTAGTTAGAGAAGTTTTTAGTTGTAATTTACAAACAAAGCTGTTTTACGGATTTTAACTATAAAGACATAGATCACCAAAAAAAGTAACAAAAGGCCACACATATATTTTAGTTAACAGATGTCTCAAATTGGAACAGATCTGCAAATCTATTATTTTCATTCAATACTTTCTGAAGTTAAATTTAGTCTTAAATAGCTGTGCACTAAATTACATCTTTAGAGTCCAAGAGCAAATGCTTTGGAAATCAGACACCATTGTTTTCATAATTTTTTTTCTTTCAAACAGTTAAACAAAACCAGCACTGTTGATACCCTCACTTACAGTGGTAATCTTAAAAAGGAGGATATGCCAATGGCATTACTCTATTTTGGATACATTTTGACACAAAGATATTCATATTTATCAGCTGAAGGTCTTTAGTCGGCTGTCAGCTGAATTGAGGCTGCTTGGCTATATGGGAAGTGAGGAAACCTTGAGAAGCTGGTGATTAATACCTTTCAAAGGACTCTTACATGGCATCTACAGATTCTGACTAGCTAGCTCTATGGGAAGCCATGGTGCAAAGATACTTGGAATGGGTATTCAGACACTCAGGCAAGATGGCTTCTCTGCAGAAGGGCTATCTAAACTAAGATCTCAAAGGCGACAAAGTGGAGAAGGAAGATGGAACCAGAAAGAAAAACAGCATGTGCAGAGACCTAAGAAAAGGCTTATCGGGGTGCCTGGGTGGCTCAGTGGGTTAAAGCCTCTGCCTTCGGTTCAGGTCATGATCCCAGAGTCATGGGATCGAGCCCCACATTGGGCTCTCTGCTCAGCAGGGAGCCTGCTTCCCTTCCTGTCTGCCTGTCTCTCTGCCTATCTGTGATCTCTGCCTGTCAAATAAATAAATAAAATCTTAAAAAAAAAGAAAAGAAAAGGCTTATCAAGGATCGAAAGAAACCAGTGTGGCCAGAAGGGAATCTGAGGGTAGTAAAGATGAGGAGATGAGAGGCCTAAGGGATATACTGTATAAAAGGCCTGACAGGCCATGTTAAGGCAAGCAGGGACTATTTATTGTCTATCACTCACCCTCAATGTCTAGCAGAGTTCACTTAATAAAGGCTATAAACCCATTTATGTGTGTGAAATAAATGACAGCCTTTGATAAGATATGTAATTAGCACAGGTCATTGTATTCCTCTAACTCAGTCCTGGAGATTACACGAACAAGAAGTTAGAGATACAAAGAGTCCTTGGAGGAACTGATCATGACTACCCACTACAGAGGGACAAGAAATGGAAGCCTAGCAGAGATAAGGGCAGAGTGCCAAGAGAATAGGGATAGTGCAGGCTGGGACAGAATTTTTTTGTTCTGCCTTCTCCTCCTGCTCGTTGTCTCACATCTTTCACTGGCAGGGTGGCCAGCACACCTTGCAATCTTACTTAGCCCCTGGAGTTCTCCTCCAGAGTACTCAACTAAGGAGGAGAGAAAGTTCTACTAGCAGCTACTCTGGTAAAGCCCAGATTCTAACGCAGAGGCTTTGAGCCTTGAGGGATTCTCCACCCTCCAATCCATTCCCGCACCAGAGCCTGAGCTTAGCTCCCCTCCCTTCTACAAGTCGCTGATAAAAAGTCCCATCCTCCACTGTGAGAGTAAAAAGAATCAACTATCACATCCGCTATAAAAGCAAACAAAGCCAACCAGTATGCTAGATGAGACAAAATAAATGACTATAGAGGGGCACCTGGGTAGCTCAGTGGGTTAATGTCTCTGCCTTTGGCTCAGGTCATGATCCCAGGGTCCTGGGATTGAGCCCCACATGGGGCTCTCTGCCGGGCAAGGAGCCTGCTTCCTCCTCTCTCTCTGCCTGCCTCTCTGCCTACTTGTGATCTGTCAAATAAATAAATAAAATCTTAAAAAAAAAAGACTATAGAATAAAAGGTGATGAATATTAAAAATGGAATATTTATAAAATACGGGGAACAGTGAACTAAGGATCCTGGTTATACAGTTCATTGTTCTACCAGCAGACAAGGGCCTAGGAAGCAACAGCACCTTAGTATCAAGAGCATACCTAGTGCCCAGATCTTGTTCCTGAATGCCATTCACTAATAAAGGAACCAGGGGTCTCTGGACAAATGTTTGACACTCAGACAGGAAAGATACAATAGTGCATCTTAATAGTGCCATAAAGCGAGAAGCACTTAAAAACCAAAACCCCACAATGATGGAGGCATACTGAAGGGATACAGTAGCCGAACAAAGCTCCCAAAGGTCAAAGCTGAAACACTGAACAAAATAAAGCATTATTGGACTACTTCTCAAAGCATAACAGAAATATCCATGAGTTCATAGTGGTATAAATAAATTGAATGAGAGAAGAGATCAATTTATTTCTTAAGAATTCCAAGTAACCAGGCACCTGGGTGGCTCAGTCGTTAAGCATCTGCCTTTGGCTCAGGTCCTGATCCCAGAGTTCTGGGATCAAGCCCAACATAGGGCTCCCTGCTCAGCGGGAAGCCTTCTTCTCCCTCTCCCACTCCCCCTGCTTGTGTTCCTTCTCTCCCTGTGTCTGTCGAATAAATAAATAAAATCTAAAAAAAAAAAAAAAAAGAATCCAAGTAACCTGTCTAGATATTCCACCTTCAAAAGAGAGTACAACCCTTGTCTTTTAAGTGTTTGTTTAACATGTGATTTCATTTCAAAGCACACAGAATTGGGTCAGGGGGAGTAACTCTATAGTGGAGAAATTTGGCAAGACAAATCTCAGCCAGCTGATCAAGGTAAGAGCAACACTAATAAGTCATCCTGATAGAAACAGCATGGAAATTTACCTTTTTGGTCTTCCTCTCAAAATCCTTTAAGCCCAGCTTATTCATGAGAAAAACTCAATCCTAATTGAGGGACTTTCTACAAAATACCTTACTCAAATTCAAGGTCATCAAAAACAAGCAAGTCTAAGAAGCTGTCATAGCTAAAAGGAACCTAAAGAGGGGTACCTAGCTGGCTCAGTTGGTAAAGCAGGACACTTTATCTCAGGGGTGTAAGTTCAAGCCACACGCTGGGCATAGAGGTTACTTCAGTACAAAATCTTTTTTTTTTTGAAGATTTTATTTATTTATTTGACAGACAGAGATCCCAAGTAGGCAGAGAGGCAGGCAGAGAGAGAGAGAGAGAAAAGAGGAAGCAGGCTCCCCGCTGAGCAGAGAGCCCGATGCGGAACTCGATCCCAGAACCCTGGGATTGAGCCCGGAATAGGGCTCTGCTCAGCCGGGCTCTCTGTCTACCTGTGATCTGTCAAATAAATAAAATCTTAAAAATAATAATAATAATAAATAAAACAATATTTTTAAAAAGGAGCCCAAGGAGATATAATAATAACTAAATGCAATATCCTCAAAGAGATCTTGGAACAAAGGACATTAAGTAAGAACTAAGGAAGGGCATATCATGGCTTAGTGGGTTAAGCCTCTGCCTTCAGCCCGGGTCCTGAGCTCACCCTGCTGCTCTGCCTACTTGTCATCTCTCCCTCTGTCAAATAAATAGATAAAATCTTAGAAAACAGGGGCGCCTGGGTGGCTCAGTGGGTTGAGCCGCTGCCTTCAGCTCAGGTCATGATCTCAGGTCCTGGGATCGAGTCCCGCATCAGGCTCTCTGCTCAGCAGGGAGCCTGCTTCCCTTTCTCTCTCTCTGCCTGCCTCTCTATCTACCTGTGATCTCTCTCTGTCAAATAAATAAATAAAATCTTTAAAAAAAAATTCTTAGAAAACAAATCAAAACAAGAACAAAAAAAAACGTGAATGTGAAATGTGAATAAAGTATGGACTTAAGTAATAGAAACATATCTATATTAGGCCCCTATTTTGTGATAAATGAACTATACTAGTGTAAAATGTTATTAGAGGAAACTGGGTGTAGGGTACATGGGAATTCTTTGTACTAATCTTCACAACTTTTCTGTACATCTACAATTATTCTAAAATTACAAGTAGTACAAAATGTTCTAATACTCCAAAGAGCCTTGGAGAACAGGGAGGGCCAAAGTAACAGGCTTCTTTGAGTCAGACCTTAGGATACTAAACTGACAAATACATGACCCAGCAAGCTGGCTTACTGTTTTTAAATAGCAGTAAAGAGAAAAGAATTGCTAAGCAGACATTCTAAGCATTAGTTGATTTGTTAATTCAGTGAAATTGTTTTCCAAGAGAATATTGACAGGTCCATTAACTGGAAGCTGTTCATAAAGCCCTAATTAAGCAACAAGATTCAAGGAGTCACTGTCACTCTTTTAAGTACTTAATTAGTTGCTCTTACGGGATTGTTTTTTTTGTGTGTGTGAATTCCTAGGCAGTGATCCACCTTGCTGTGTCCCTTTGGGGCCTACACAATTTATTTCTCTGGGGCTTTATTTACCTGATTACAATTTGAGACGCGATACACAATTTTATTTATTTATTTATTTATTTATTTAAAGATTTTATTTATTTATTTGACAGACAGATCACAAGTAGGCAGAGACAGGTAGAGAGAGAGGAAGGGAAGCAGGCTCCCTGCTGGGCAGAGAGCCTGATGCGGGACTCGATCCCAGGACCCTGAGATCATGACCTGAGCCGAAGGCAGCGGCTTTAACCCACTGAGCCACCCAGGCGCCCCAAAATCCACAACTTTAATGTGAAAGTCCACTGATAGCAGTTTCAACCCTGAAGGAAGGGAAGTAAATTACAGATAGGCATCAGAGATGGTCTACTCAATACTTGCCGCTCCCTTATTCACCCTGCATTAGTTTTTCCTCTTAGTATGGCATAGGACTGAGTCTTGAAACTTGGGCAAGACAATTAAGAGGGTCACTGTGTCTCCTAATTGCTACCTACAACAGGAGGTGGCAGCTTGGAGTTAAAAGAGTTACTTTGAAATGTTTTACTTCATCATTTTATTTCCTCACCAGGAAATTAAAAAAAAAAAAAAATCAAGTCAACAGGGAGTAGTAGGTGACTAATTAACTTCACTTATCAAGTAGGAAATCCCATTACATTATTTTAATGTGCATGATTAAGCCACTGAAATCTCCTGGGATATTGAATACCGGCACAGACATCAATGAATCATCCTTTTCAAGTGGCAACAAAGAGGCATCCTCCCTCCACCTGGGTAGCCTTAACAGTGGTCAGGAAGATGATCTGTATGCTCAGAGGAGCTTACCATCCCAGATTTTAAACCCTGACGTCATGACAAAAGTCATCCTCCTTCCTTAGGGACCATTTCTATTTCACTACATAGGACTGAAGCTGTGATCAGGCTCTGCTGGAAACGAAGACTGCTGTTTTTTCTTAGAACCTCTCCTTCGGGAATATATTAAAAATGAAGAGAATCACTATGACAAAAGCAAGCTGTGCAAAGAGTATATACAACAAACTCCAAACACAAGAAATGAGGACTAATCTACTGCTGGATAATTTACTAAAGTCATCTCAGTCCTCTAAAAGAGGTAGAGTTTAAGGGCAGAATGGTAAAGCCTTGCTGTAAGGTAAAGGTATTGATAACCTTGAATTTTTCAGAGACATGTTGGTACTGGCCCTGAACCTGTCACTAATGAGCTGGCAATCTTTAAGGCTTGAATTTCATTTTCTATAACAGGGATTGGTAAACTCTAGCTCACAGGCCAATTTTGGCCTGCCAATCTGTTTTTGAAAACCCCTGAAGCATAGAGTGAAGGGGGGAAATTTTTAGTCATAACCCTGAAAACTTTACAAAATTCCAATTTCAGTGTCCATTAATAAAGTTTTATTGGAACACAGCAATGCTCACTAGTTGACACACTGTTTATGCCTACGGCTGCTCTCTTATTCTAAGTGTAGAACTGAGCAGTTACCAGAGACTATGGTGCCCAAGTCTAAAATATTGTCTGGCCTTTTACAGCAAATTTGCCGTCTCCAAATTTGCTCCAGAACAGCAGTATATAACAAAACTTTCCACATTGGTGGAAATGTTCTTGGAGCTGTCTAAGATGGTAGTCACTAAATACTAAGATGGAAAAGCAGATTTAAGTTTTTATCAGTAGAACAGTCTTATGTATTGCACAGCATAGCTGTAGAAAATGAGACTTTAGTTTAAGCCTTGGACTTCAGATGAAGCACTCTCTAATATTCTCGTACTCTACATAAATTTTTAGAACTCACATACAGTTTTGTTTTTTTTTTTAAGATTTTATTTATTTATTTGACAGAGAGAGAGATCACAAGTAGACAGAAAGGCAGGTAGAGAGAGAGAGGGAAGCAGGCTCCCTGCTGAGCAGAGAGCCCGATGCGGGACTCGATCCCAGGACCCCGAGATCATGACCTGAGCCGAAGGCAGCGGCTTAACCCACTGAGCCACCCAGGCGCCCCTCATATACAGTTTTTAATCATATACATTTTTCCCACCTATAAAGAAAACCTCAGGTTTTTTTTTAAAGATTTTATTTATTTATTTGACAGACAGAGATCACAAGTAGGAAGAGAGGCAGGCAGAGAGAGAGGAGGAAGCAGGCTCCCTGCTGAGCAGAGAGCTGGATGTGGGGCTCGATCCCAGGACCCTGAGATCATGACCTGAGCTGAAGGAGAGGCTTTAACCCACTGAGCCACCCAGGTGCCCCAAGAAAACCTCAGTTCTTAAAAAAATTTTCTTTCTTTTAACGTAAGCTTTACAAACAATGTGGGGCTTGAACTCAGGACCCTGAGATGAAGAATCGCATGCTCTTAAAAAAAAGTCACATGCTCTACAATGCTCTACAGACTGAGCCAGCTAGGAGCCCCAAGAACACTTCACTTTATATTTTAACTTTACTCTCACACTACTACCACACTCTCACCATTTCTGACACCAGATGTGTGTGTGGGTTTTCCCCCACACCAGGCAAATCTGTGTCACCAGCTGGGTGTCCTACAATTTCACTCAGTTCTGACACTCTATACACCTGGAGTGTATAGAGTCAGACCCCACAGGTTAAGGGCACAGTCCAACAAGACTGCCCCTCACTTCAGATGCCAATCACAAGTTCAAGTTGTTACCAGTGAACAAGTTTTGACCAGTCTCTGATATAAATCAGAGGTTCCCACAAACTACCCCCTCAGGTTTGATTAATTTGCGAGAGTAGTCTCAGAACTCAGGAAAATGGCTTCCTTACTGTTTACCAGTTTATTTTAAAGGGATATGAGAAAGGCTATAGATAAACATCTAGATGGGAGATGCACAGGGCAAGGCTATGTGGAAAGGGGCAATGAGCTTCCATGCCTTCTCTGGTGTACTCCAAATGTTCACCAACCTGCAAGTTCTCTAAACCCCACACTATTAGGATTTTTATGGAGGCTTCATCATGTGGGAATGATCAATTAGTAACTCCCATTTCCAGCCCCTTTCCCCTTTCTGAAGAATGCAGGTGGGGCTGAAACTTCCAAGCCTCTAATCATTGCTTGGCCTTTCTGGTGACCAGTCTCATTAGAACAAGACATTCCAATCACCCAGGAAATTTCTGGATTTAGGAGCCAGTGTTAGGAATCAGAGTCAAAGACCAAATAGTAGAACAAAAGATGCTCCTAGCATTCTTATCATTTTAAGAATTTGGGGAATTCTGGGGCACCTGGGTGGCTTAGTCGGTTGGGCATCTGCCTTCGGCTCAGGTCATGATCCCAAGGTCCTGGGATCAAGCCCCACACCGGGCTCCCTGCTCAGCAGGAAGCCTGCTTCTCCTTCTCCCTCTATGCTTTCTCTCTCTCAAATAAATCAATAAAATCTTAAAAAAAAAAGAGTTTTGGGAATTAATGTGCCAAGAATGGGAGCAGAGGCCAATAAAGATATTTTTTCTGTTATTGCACACCACTCATCTGAGCTGAAACAAGTTAATGAGAACCTACACAACAAAAGGAACTATATACATTACCTATCCTGGTGTCACATAGGGCTGTCAGACATCTGAGGTCCTGATGGAGGCAGATTTCTCTCTCAGGTAAAGTCATCTAGGATTCAAAGAGGAAAGGAATGACAAGCTATCCCTAGGATAGGGTCCTCTCTCAAAAAAAAAACAAAAACGAAAAACTGTTTGCACCCAGACTAGGACCAACTCCACAGAAGGAGTTACTCCACTCTCAGAGGTGCAAAACGCTGCCCGAGAGTACTTAGCCAAAACACCAAAACAGTGCTTGAAGCCAGACCTCAATAAAGGCAGCGTTTGTTCTTCCAACAGTGTAACACCATCCAGGGCATCACATTAGCCTGGATAGCTGACAACCACTGGGTGACTCCCAAAACAGCTACCCAGTCACTCAAGTAGAAGATGGATACAGGTATCCCCATGAATTCAATGTTGACTGCAAACCACAAGCCTGGAAGCAGTGATGGCAGACTCTGCTGCCAAGCCCTTTAAACAAACAGGGAACAGGAACCCCTTTCCCATGCCTTCGGTCATTCTGTCCAACATTCACGGAATTCCTGCTATGTGCCAGGCACTATGACTGGGATCTAGCAGTGAACACCCAAGATACACAATCCTTTCTTTTTTTTAAAGATCTTATTTGTTTATTTGACAGACAGAGTTCATAAGTAGGCAGAGAGGCAGACAGAGAGAGATGGGGAAGCAGGCTCGATGCTGAGCAGAGAGCCCAACACGGGGCTTGATCCCAAGACACTGGGATCATGACCTGAGCTGAAGGCAGAGGCTTTAACCCACTGAGCCACCCAGGCGCCCCTACACCGTCCTTTCTTTCCTGGACTTTACAATCTCCTTATACATTCTACAGATGGAATGGTACAGATAATCTCAGAGATCCTACATGCCTTCAGGCCATAACCACCAATATCCCACTTAGCCTTTCACTGCTCAGAGGCCGAACTTGTTGGGGGGCAAATATTGGTGATGTTGCTTTCTGATGGATACCAACTAGCAAACAGGCCTGCCACACAGGAAATAGTCACTGTTGGAATGAATAGGGAGGGACACTTACCTGAGAATGCCATACCGACTGTTCACCAGTCACTAATTTCCTCTCTTCAGGAGGGCCAATGATGCCCTACTTTCAAGTCATCCTAAAAAAGAAAAAGATTTCACGGTTCAACACCCTATACTAAAACAGCAGCTCCTGAAGCTGCTTTCTGTAGAAATGGAAACAATGCTGTCTGCCATTTATGATTTACCCTATTTTCAATACCTTTCAGAGTTATTTCCCATCGTCTTTTTATTGCCTATAATTACCATTAAAGCTAACCATTCCCCAAATCCTCTAGATATCTCAACTCCTAATGAAAGACCTGCGGATCCCCGTACCCAAGAATTCAACACTGCCACAGGATGCAATCAGCAAGAGGATCTTTATCGTAACGCGGGCGCCTGCGGGTGGTCAGCAGCTCCTGCTAGCTGAGCACACCAGGCTGGGGAGGTGCAGGGTTTTTATAGACAGGTACAAACAAGTTTTGGGTGGCGCGGAGCGGATTGGCTGACAGTTTGAACATTTGAAAAAGGTATACTTGGCGTTAGCGGATTGGCTTTGGAGGACCCGCGCGCGCGAAGACGAAGGCGGGAAAGGGGGGTAGAGCGGGGAAGCGGGAGGCGGACTTACAGAAGTGGATGCTTAGTTACAGGAACCTGATTGGTCCATTTAAATCAAGCATAGCCAGGAGTTAGGTTCAAGACAAAGACATAGCTGTTTGTTCTGGCATGGCGGCCTTGTTCCAGCACTCTGGAAAAAGCCCTCAGCAAGGAGGAAGGGGGTCTTTCATTCCCCCCTTTTTCTTTATCATGGATAGAATCTTATATCCATTTGTCCTGTACTTATATTATGTCAGCTTGGGGTTCGGTTTGTTTGAGGAGTTGATATTGCTGTGTCAGTACCATTGTCTGGATTACTGATAAGCGGTCTTTGATGAACTGAACAAGCTTATTTAGGATGTAAGGGCCAATCGATAAAATCAGTAATAGAATAATAAGGGGTCCCAAAAGGGTGGATAATAAAGTGGCGAACCAAGGTGACCGATTGTACCAGCCTTCAAACCAGCCTTGCTGGGATTCAAAATCTCTTTTTCTCTGGGCCAATCTTTCTCTGAGTTTATCCATTGTCTCCCTAACTACCCGTTTGATCAGCATAAAAACAGCATTCCTCTTTGAGGGTTGCACATAACCCTCCTTCTTTTAAGAATAACAAGTCTAACCCCCTTCTGTTTTGTAGAACGACCTCAGAAAGGGAGGTTAAGGATTTTTCTAAGGCAGTGATTGATTTTTCTATAGCCTCTAAATCAGCGGTCATGGCAACTTGCAATTGCATAAGCTGGGTGCTTTGAAGTAGGGCAGAAGTTCCTGTCCCAGTTCCTGCCGCTATTCCCCCGACTCCTAACAATAGGGCTATGGTTAGGGTTATGGGTTCCCTCCGATATCAGAATTTCTCTTTTCCTTTGTAGAAGTCGAGAACGGTTTCTGAACTGTGGTAAGTTATTCTGGGCCAAAGTTGGATTAAAACGCAGTAATCTGTGGTGGCATTTAGGAGTTGGGTAGAGATGCAGGGAGTCAATCCGGTATTACATGCCCAATAGGTTCCATTGGGGGCTTCTAAGTAATAGTTACTGGGAGGGATGGTGATAGTCATGTTGCATAGCGTCCAATGGGAGGCTGGTATTTTGCCTAAACATAGTCCCTGGCCTGATACTTCAGGGAGGGTTAACTTGTGGCTAGGAGAGGAGGAACAGGTGGTGGGGGGGAAAGTATGATTGGCAAAGTTGGCAGTTGTAGCTACCCCTTCATAATAAGGGGGGCTTGAGACTAGGCAGAGCCAACAGTCCCTAGTAAGGAGGGGATCGGAATAATTGAGAGCTTGATATGCCCCTATTATCAGGTTGAGGAGTCGATCTCCGGTGCCAGGAGATGGTCTGTCTGAAACTGGTGGTACCAAGGAGAGGTTGTGAGTATTAGGGGAGGCGGGGTCAGGTGGAATGATGGTGGTGGCGGGCGTTAGGCGAGAACCCTTGGGCTGCGGGTTAGGGGCTCTCTGATCTGGCAGGACCGGATTAGGTCCTATGGCTGCAGAGGGGGACTTTATTAAGAGTTTTATAATAAATATGAGTCCCTCATCATAATATTCTTTATAGAGTCGGAGGCCCCAGCTATATCCTTTAGTCCAGTGGACAGCTTTCTTTCCAGACTCTGTAAAGGTGATCTTAAGGGGGTGACACCATTGGTCACAAGGTTCGGATGACCCGGGGTTATTTAGGGTGGGATGAGTATAATTAGCTAATACAGTGATAAAATCCCAATTTGAGGTGGGTTTCCAATAGACATCACCTGTAGTTTCGCATCCCCAGGCCGCACAGTAGAAGTCATATCTATAGGTATAAGTCCACATCTATAGGCCCGTCCTCTAGCGTTACTATTCTTTGGCGCGGGGCAGACATAAAAGGGGAATACACTAAGTTTGTAACGTCGTGGTTTGTTTCCGCAACCCCAGGGGGGGTTAGGGGGCGACATTCCCTTGCTTGTAGGGGATGTTGGTGCCTTATGGGGATCATCGTGTTGACCTATGTCCCAAGATCCCATAGCTAGTTTACAGAGATCTGGATACAGGGTGGGCCACCATGTATTAGGGGTGTGTTGGGCCGTACTGGACCAAATAACTTCCCCCATTTGAGAGAGAACCTGCCAGGTTAGTTGCTTGGGGAGATGTGGGCTGGTGCCATTTATAGGGGAAGGGAAAGAGAATAAGCAAAAGAGTAAGATCAACGGCGAATGAGTCTTATCTTTAGTGGGTTTGGGGAGCGTTGGACGGTCCATTCCGAGTTCTGAGGGTGTCCTGTCTGTTCTTCCGGGTGTGCCGCTTTCACGTGGGAGGCGTGGATCCAGGCTGCAATCCCGTCAACTTTTAGCGCCGTGGGCGTTGTCAGGAGTACCGTGTGGGGTCCTTTCCAACGAGGTTCAAGGTTTGTGGCTCGATGTCTGCGGACCCAAACGATGTCTCCGATCTTGTAGGGATGAGGCCACAATGAGGTGTTAAGTTTTTCCTCGTAGGCGGCAGCCAGGGGTTTCCAGACCTCTTGTTGCACCAGCTGCAAGGCTTGCAGATGGGCCTGTATGGAGGGGGAGGGGGAATGAGCAGAGATATCTGGCGCAAAGAACGTGACAGCGGGGGGCGGAGCACCACAGAGAATTTCGAAGGGGGTTAATCCATGGGGGCCTGGAGTATTTCTGGCCCGATAGAGTGCTAGAGGTAGGAGCAATACCCAATCTTTAGAGCCAGTTTCAAGCAGTAATTTAGTTAGAGTCTCCTTAATGGTTCTATTCATCCTTTCTACCTGTCCTGAACTCTGGGGTCTGTAAGCACAATGTAGTCTCCAATCAATCCCCAGCAGCTTGGCCACCGACTGACTTACCTGGGAGACAAAGGCGGGCCCATTGTCAGACCCTAGTACCTCGGGCATTCCATACCTTGGAAAAATTTCCTCCAGTAGCTTCTTGGCGACTATGTTGGCGGTTTCCTTTTTAGTAGGAAAGGCTTCTGTCCATCCTGAAAAGGTGTCTAGAAAAACTAAGAGGTATTTATATCCATACATACCAGGTTTAATTTCGGTAAAGTCAATTTCCCAATGTGTACCAGGTCGAGGACCACGTACCCGGACACCTGGTCCAATAATAGTCTTCCCAGGATTGACTTGGGCGCAGGCTTTACAATTAGCGGCCGCTTGACGAAGAAGGAAGTTTTGTTTAGGGAAGTAGTTTTTTAAATTGACCCTATCCATTAGGGATTTCATCTTGTTCGCGCTCAGATGAGTCAGCTGATGGAGGTGATTTATTAGTTCCTTCGCCATCTTTATAGGTACTATGGCCTTTCCTCGGTATTCCCATCGATTTAGGGCTGAGTTGTAATTGGCCCCTATCTTCTGTATGAAGTCCAAGTCAGCCTGCTCATAATTCCAAATGGGGGTCTCATCTGGCCCTTCTATCTCAGTGAGTGTATTAACAGTTAATAGTTGGGGCCCCAAAGCTGCCTGTTTGGCTGTCACATCAGCTAGGCGGTTTCCTTTCGCCTCAGGGGTGTCCCCTTTTTGATGGCCAGGGCAGTGCATATGCTCAGCTTCTTGGGGAGGAATAAGGCTTTTAATAGGGCCAGTATTTAGGTCTTATTTTTAATCTCCTTACCGCAGAGGTTAGTAGTCCCCTCCGCCGATAAATTTCTCCATGAATATGGGCAGTGGCAAAGGCATATCTGCTGTCTGTATAGACATTAAGATTCTTACCTTCTGCCAGTTGGAGGGCCTGAGTTAAGGCGATCAATTCTGCCCGCTGCGCCGAGGTGCCTTCTGGTAGCGCGCTTGCCCATACAATTTGAGAGTCGGTCGTGATGGCCGCTCCTGCTCGTCGTTTTCCATCCTGCAGGTAGCTACTGCCATCAGTATACCAGGTCAGGTCTGCATCCTTCATGGGCTGGTCAGTTAGGTCGGGCCGTGTCCCATGTGTTTCAGCAAGGATCTGGTGACAGTCATGCAATGGTGCCTCCCCAGGAGTGGGCAATAAAGTTGCGGGGTTAAGAGTCACTATAGGTCCGAACTGGATCCTGTCTGAGTCCAGGAGGAGGGACTGATAATGAGTCAGGTGAGCATTAGACAGCCAGCGGACTGGTGGTTGGCGGATTAAAGACTCCACTCTATGTGGAGCCAGGATGGTTAGGGGCTGTCCTAAAGTTAGTTTGGTTGCGTCCTTGATGAGGACCGCGATTGCTGCTATCATTTTTAGACATGGTGGCCAGCCTGCCGCCACGGGGTCTAACTTTTTGGACAGGTAGGCGATAGGGCGTCTCCAAGGCCCGAGCCTTTGAGTTAAGACCCCCTTAGCAAATCCTTGTTTTTCATCAACAAAGAGGTCGAAGGGTTTTGTTATGTCTGGCAGGCCTAATGCCGGAGATGTAAGGAGTGCTTGTTTGATATGATCAGATGCCTGCTGTTGTTGCTCAGTCCAAACAAAAGGTGTATCTTGTTTTGTTAAGGGGTACAGAGGAGCCGCTATCTCCGCAAACCCCGGAATCCACAGTCTACAGAAGCCTGCGGTTCCTAAGAATTCCCACAATTGCCTGTGGTTTTGAGGTGCGGGAATGCCAGAGATAGTCTCTTTTCTCGCGGCTGTTAGCCATCATTGGCCGTTATATAGCTCATAACCCAGGTACGTGACTTTAGTCTGGCAGATCTGGGCCTTCTTTGCGGATGCCCTGTATCCCAGTTGGCCTAGGGTTAATAGGAGGTTCCCAGTACCTGTTCGGCAGTCCTCTTCATTGGTAGCCGCTAATAGAATGTCATCGACATACTGGAGCAGGATCAGAGAGGGATGTCTTACCCGGAAGTCGGCCAGGTCCTGGTGAAGGGCTTCGTCGAACAGCGTTGGGCTATTTTTAAACCCTTGTGGTAGCCGTGTCCAGGTTAACTGACCTGATATTCCCAAGTCTGGATCCTTCCATTCAAAGGCGAAGAGGGGCTGACTCTGAGGACTTAGTCTCAAACAGAAGAAAGCATCTTTGAGATCTAGGACCGTATACCAGAAGTGGGTTGGAGGCAGGGAACTAAGTAAGTTGTAAGGGTTGGGCACCGTAGGGTGGATGTCTTCTACCCTCTTATTGACCTCTCTTAGGTCTTGGACCGGCCGGTAATCATTGGTGCCAGGTTTCTTGACGGGTAACAGAGGAGTGTTCCAGGAGGACCGGCATGGGGCTAAAAATGCCCTGGTCTAGTAACCGCCTTATGTGCGGTTTGATGCCCTGGTAGGCCTCATTGGACATAGGATATTGCTTAACATTGACAGGAACGGCCGTTGCCTTTAATTGTATGTGAATGGGGGGCTGCTGGATAGCTAGTCCCATTCCTCCTGTTTCCGCCCAGGCATCCGGGTAAGACGCCAGCCAGGACTCTATATTTCTCTGAGGTTGGGAGGGCTCCTCATGAAGTCTATATTCTTCTTCTAACTGTAGGGTAAGGACGTGTAAAGAAGTCCCACTGGGGCCGGTCACAGTGGCCCCCTGTGGCTCAAAATGGATTTGAGCCTTGAGCTTGGTTAATAAATCTCTCCCCAGGAGTGGATAGGGGCAGTCAGGCACATGAAGGAATGAGTGAGAAACTTTACCTGAAGCCAGATGTACTTTTCTCTCTGTAGTCCATTTATATTGTTTTCCTCCTGTTGCTCCTTGAACCCATGCCATCCGGTCACTTAATGGTCCGAGGCTCTTGGTTAGAACGGAGTGTTGAGCCCCTGTATCTACTAAGAAAGTGACTGGTTGCCCCCCAACGGTTAGGGTTACCCGGGGTTCGGGGGGGGCTCCTGACCCTGACGGCCCTAGTCTTCGTCTAAAGCCGTAAGTCTGGTGACCTGCCTAGCATTTTCCTTAGGGTGTCGGAATTTCTTCGGGCATTCCTTGGCCCAATGTCCCCTTTCTTTACAGTAGGCACATTGGTTTCGGTCTACTCGGGGCCTCCTTATGTCTCCCTCCCTGTCTGACTTTCCTGCCTCTGGTCCTTGGCTGCCTTTGCTAAGTTCCTTACTTCGTTTACGTTCTCATTTCTCTTCCCTTTCCTCAGCTTCCTTCTTTAGTTTCTCCTCTCTTTCTTCCTGCAACTTTCTAAGTCGTTCCTCCTTTTCTTCCTGAGTCTCTCTTTTATTAAAAATCTTTTCTGCCTCCTTTAATAAATCTTGCAAAGAGAAATCTTGTAGATTCTCTAAGCGCTGTAGTTTATTCCTTATATCTGGTGCTGACTGCCATATAAACGTCATGGAAACGTTTCCTCTCTGCTCATTGCTATCTGGGTCAAAGGGCGTATACCTGCGATAAGCCTCCTTAAGCCTTTCTAGGAAAGCGGTTGGAGATTCCTCTGACCCCTGAGTGACCGGTCTTACCTGAGCCAAATTGGTGGGGCGGCGCCCCGCATTATGGAGACCTGCTATGAGTAACTGGCGGTAAAGATTTAGGTGGGTCCTACCTTCAGCCGTGTTGAAATCCCAGACCGGACGAGTCAAAGGGAAGGCGGCATCTATCACATTAGGGAGTTGTGTGGGCCTTCCGTCTTCTCCTAAAATGTTTTTTCTGGCCTCCAGGAAAACCTTTTCTCTCTCCTCAGTGGTGAGGAGAGCCTGCAAGAGTTGTTGACAATCATCCCAGGTGGGTTGGTGTGTGATTAGAATGGATTCAATTAAAGCGGTTAGGGCTACGGGGTCCTGCGAAAAGGAAGGGTTATGGGACTTCCAATTATATAGGTCGGAGGCCGAAAAGGGCCAATATTGGAGTTGATTGCCTGGCCCTCCTCCTTGGCGCAGGGGAAAGAACTTGGAAGTTCCTTCCTGTGTCGGCTCCCTGCGACCCCTAAGTCTTCCCACCATTGGGGATGGCAAGGGGTCGCGTTCTTCAGGTGGGTGTTCCGGCTCCCTTGTGGAATCTGGTGCTTGCACAGGAGGGGGAGGGGGATAAGGGGGAGGTTCTTCGGTTAGAAGGTCTATTAAGGGGGAGTCCTCCGGAGGAAGGATCTTCTGTGGTTTAGGACGCCGTGGAGAAGGGGGATCGCTGACTATAGGATATAGGTTCGAGGAAGAAGAAGGCTTGGGAGGGTCGGTTGGATTTGGGATGGGGTAAGGGACGGGGGGAGCGGAGGGTACTGGGGGAGATGTGGTGCAAGGAAGGGGTTTGGGCTTTGGGTGAACAAAGGGAGAGACCCAAGGAGGCGGATCATCAACCAGGCTTTCCCGTACTACAACATAGGGTACTTGGTCCGGATGGCCTTGGGGTCCCTGGTCGAAGACTCGTTCTTTGACCTGCAAAATAACATGGATGTTAAAGGTTCCATCTTTGGGCCACCCAACGTTAAAGGTAGGCCATTCTGAAGTACAAAGGGTCTGCCATTTCCTTCTTCTGACTTCCACCGACAGGTTATTGGCTCGGATTTGGACGTCTCTCCAGTGGCCTAAAGTGAGACTCAAAGGGGTGGTAAGAGTCTGTCCCATTTTGGAATCAAGGGAAACCCAAAGGGCAACGAGAAAGACACACAGAACACACAAGACACTTAACGAGCCGGCAAAAAGAAACACTGCGCGATTTCGGTGCGAAACCGAAAGTACAGATTCAGACGGCCGTGAGGAATCCTCTGTGGCCCACAGACAGACGTATCCCTCGGATACGTGTGGGGCCCCGAAAAAACGGGCCCCTCTGATCCCTGGGGCGTCCCCCAGGGTGGGAGGGGAGAAGTCCGAGTTCGTCAACTCCTTCTCAAGCTGCCCAGAATACAGATCTACTACGCGTAGTAGTACAGTCCTATACAGGCGTATAGGCAGAACAAACGGGAGACGAGAACACGAGCACGAGACAGAAAATGAGAACACAGTTATTAAGGCTTAAATGCTGGCCAGCTTACCTCCCGGTGGGAGTCGGTTGGATCCTTGGGCAGGAGTCCGATGATCTCGGTGGAACCTCCAAATGAAAGACCTGCGGATCCCCGTACCCAAGAATTCAACACTGCCACAGGATGCAATCAGCAAGAGGATCTTTATCGTAACGCGGGCGCCTGCGGGTGGTCAGCAGCTCCTGCTAGCTGAGCACACCAGGCTGGGGAGGTGCAGGGTTTTTATAGACAGGTACAAACAAGTTTTGGGTGGCGCGGAGCGGATTGGCTGACAGTTTGAACATTTGAAAAAGGCATACTTGGCGTTAGCGGATTGGCTTTGGAGGACCCGCGCGCGCGAAGACGAAGGCGGGAAAGAGGTGTAGAGCGGGGAAGCGGGAGGCGGACTTACAGAAGTGGATGCTTAGTTACAGGAACCTGATTGGTCCATTTAAATCAAGCATAGCCAGGAGTTAGGTTCAAGACAAAGACATAGCTGTTTGTTCTGGCATGGCGGCCTTGTTCCAGCACTCTGGAAAAAGCCCTCAGCAAGGAGGAAGGGGGTCTTTCACTAAGACCCCATTTGTAAAAGGCTATTCACAATGAACATCTGAGGTAGTCACACAAAGCACTCAACATTAAGCTAAGAGAACCCTTTTTAAGGAAAGCCAACTGATAGAACAAAGCTGGCTTTTATAGGGGTGCCTGGGTGGCTCAGTGGGTTAAAGCCTCTGCCTTTGGCTCAGGTCATGATCCCAGGGTCTTGGGATCAAGCCCTGCATCGGGCTCTCTACTCGGCGGGGAGCCTGCTTCCTCCTCTCTCTCTGCCTGCCTCTCTGCCTACTTGTGACCTCTGTCTGTCAAATAAATAAATAAAATCTTAAAAAAAAAAGCTGACTTTTATAAATAACTACTCCCCTGCTTCCTAAAATCCTTACCAGTTCCTCCTGTGGAATCGAGGATGTCACTTTCCACAGAAGCAGCAACTAAGTCAGCTCTATTGGATAATCTGCAGCATCACCCTGAGTGATAAGTATTTGCCTAGAACTGAGAAGCATTTCTTCTCAGAAAATTAGCGATCCAAAACAAAATCACTACAAAAAGGGACCCAGTATTTACTGCTTCCAAAGGGGCCAACAACTCTGTTCATTCCTGAAAATCAGTAAGAAACTCACAAAAATATAGTATCAGCCTAAAGAAGAAATTAGTATGGTTGTGGCTAGGCCTACTGCCTAGAGCCTCTCAGTCTACTGGTATTTTTCTCTTTTATTAAAGAGCCAGAGAAAAATGCCCATAATTTTAAAGCAACTTCACACCAAAATTTCCCTAATCAGGCGTTCCTATAGGTAACTACATCTATGAAACCCTCGACAAAGGGATCAGCATGACTAGCTCTGTATGGTGCAGGAGTGGGGGCCAGGCACTTTGATTTGCAACTGAAAAATTACAAAAATCCCATTGACTTTTTTCCCTGTACACACCCCCTTTGGAGCATCTGGTAGGCACTCAAACAATGAAAAGGTGATTTTCTCCCTCAACTTCTACATTACTCATGACTTGATTACCTTTGTTCGGTTTCCAAGCAATGATTCAAGTAACTTCATACTAGCCAAACCTGTTGAACAAGAACCACTCAAAAAGATTTGGATTTTTAGGTGTCCCCCTGCAAAATCATGCCCTTACAGATTTAACCTTCGTGAATAAGCAATTATGCTGGCATCCTGGTATAGTTAATAACAGAGTTGGCATGAACCAGGCCCAGAATGCCAACCAGCTGTTGGCTGCTTCTCTCCCAGCAGTGTAACACTTGCCTAGGTACAGGTCAACCTAGGCAGCTGCCTACCGCTGGGGGGGGAAGGTAGGAGAATGAAGTTGCACTCACCTGGGGCTGCCTCTGTCCAAAGCCCACGCCTGTCCCCCTCTGCAACTGAAGCACATCAGGTTAAAGTCAGCCAACAGTGATGAACACTTATGTGAAGTTCAAGACTTCTGCCCGCAAACCGTGTAACTTATTTCTGAGTCACAGAAATAGACAATAAAACAAAAAGCTGTTCCTTGGTTAGCTTTATTTTCTCACATCATTTGTTACCCACGTGCCACAGCAACTCAACATGGGGATTTTTTTTTTAACATTTTGTTTTTAAGTTATTTTCACTCAACATGTGGCTCGCACTTACAACCTCGAGATCAAGAGTTGTATCCTCTAGCGACTGAGCCAGCCGGGGCCCCTCAACAGCAGCATATTAAAGGTCTAGTCAACAAGTAGGAGGAAGCTTGGCTCTATCACTTAACAGCTAACAATGAACAATTTAACAATGAACAAGTAATTTAACCTCTCTGCACCTCCCAGTCTCATTTGTAAAATGGGAATGTTATCAATAATACTCTGTACACAAGCTGGTTGTTAGATCTAAAAAGAATATAAATTAAGCCTAAGAATATCTGGTATAGAATATGTGGTCAATAAACACTTGCTGTTATCAAAAACTACATTCCAGGCAAGGAGATGAGGAATGGGGGGAACAGAAGTGGAAAAATTATCCTGGGAGAGCAATGGGCAGTGAAAATCGTGAAGGATGGTTAGAACTAGACTGGAGAGGATGTGGATTATGAGACCTTTTGAGGAACAATAAAAGCAGTACTTTATAAAAACCGGATGTGATAATGGGTATGAAAGGAACTGGAAACAAGCTGCCATTCCTGCCAACGACCTCAACTATTGGGTGAAAGCAGTAACCAAAATGTTTGCAAGAATGTTAATAAACATTCTTAGCCATTCACCATAGTAATTTACCTTATTTACATAAGATTAGGGTATCTAAGACAATACCTTTTTCCAACCAAGCTCTAATTTCACTCTTAACCAACTCCAAACAATTGAGAGAAAAGGTAAAATAGAGGGGACTTATCGTTCAAGTCTAAAAATGAATCTTAAAACAGTCTGCCCCTTTCAGGGTCTTAGGTTGAACGACCTGACCGAGCTCCACCCGGACACGTGCTCATCCCAAATCTTCCCCAGCCCCTGGCCCTGGCGCCAGGCGTCCGGGAAGCGAGGCTCTCAGACCGGATCTAGGTGACTCTCCAAGGACAAGAGGGATGGTAGATAACAGGGGGCGACTCTACGGCTACATTTTCCCAGCGACTCTTCAGGATGCCCTCCAAACCCGGGGTCATGATGGAACGAACCCCAATTTCATTCCGAGCCCCGGAAGAAGGCTTCCCACCAATGCCTCTCACCCCGAACTGGTAAACCTCCACGGCTTCTCCCCACTTGGCCCTTAACTCACCCGCACGTGTCTGGGAGCTCGGCCGGGGTACTCCCGCCAGAGCAGAGGCCGGAGGGGAAAGGATCGCACGAAGCGGAGGGGAGCCCCGCCCCGGGGCGGACACTGAGCAGGCCCTCAGTGGGCGGGGCCCGGAAGCCCCGCCCAGGAAAGTCCGGGTTAGAAAAATGCGGGAGCGGTGGCCGAGGTGAACATACTCCTTAGAGTAGCTAGCACCTCACAATAAAAGGGGCAGGAATCTGCACGAGGGCTACCTTTATTTGACTCCCATCCGGTTTGTTTCTTACGGATGGGAGGGAGCATTGGGTTTGGACGTGCTAAAGACTAAACTTGGGGTGTCCGAAGGGAGGCCGTGCTTCCTACCTGCCCACAGCGAGTGCCTGTTCCTCTCGCGCGTGTGGTGCCTTTGGGTTCCTGCAGGAGCAGCCCACGCTCTTTCCACCTCCCGCTGAGATCTATCAGGCTTTCTCCAGTAGCTTTGTCCCTCAGCTGATGGCTCGCCCACCCACATAGGTCACCTCAGTTTTCAGGTTCTCTCCAGAAGATTTTCCAGTAGATGATGCCTGGCACCCCTCCAGCCTAACTCTGTGGGGCAGCATCCCTGGTGCCCTGCAGTGGGATCCTTAGGTGAGTTGCAGTCGCTCAAGAGCATTGGCTTTCTCTGTCAGAGTTGCCTTGTACCGTGGCAGTCTGCCAAAGATGCCACATCTGGAGTTGAGACAGATTGCCCACCAGGTTATCAGTATTTCTTTCCAACACTAAAACTTCCTTCTCCCATTAGCTGCAGTCAGTACGATTCTGTCCTGCTGAACAGTTGGTAAAGCTGGAGCCCCTCTTTCCTAGCCCCACGAAAGCCTATCGGGTCTGCTCATCTATCACACCTGGCACCTTTGCCAGGCACACCCGTGGGAATCAGCCACTGCCCTTGGCATCTGCCAACATGTTTTATTATCTTCCCTCAGCTGTCATAATGAAAGAAAATGTGCTTCCTGTGCATCCCAATCCTCACAGACCTCTGCTGAGAAAGGCCAGAGTGCAAAATTGATTCCAGCTACAGAGAGACACTAGGCTCTAAGGCCAGAGAGACACAGGAGAAGTAGTAAGCACAAATCCTCCAGTTTTGATGGAGTTGGACACAGGCTCTGATTGGGAAAAGGCTTACATAAATACGATAATTAAAAAAGTCACATGAGCAGTGCTGAGCGGGTAGGCAGGAGCTCGGCTTTGCAGTTAAATAGGAATGTGGCTGAAGACTGCCGCAATAATCAGTGCCTGCATCCGGCTGTCACAGTGTGTTCATAAAGGAGGGTTATGAGAGCTATAAAACCCTGCAGATTGGGTGGGTAATTGTCCTGTGGAGCTCTGCTAAAGGAGAAATTACATTGACATCTCATATATTTTGCTTTCTTTTCTTCCAAACACACAAAATGCAGAAAGAGAGCTGCCCTGAGGATTCAGGAAAAGGAAAAATGAGGTTTTTGTGAATATGTGCATGTGTGCTTTCAGACAAGAGACAGGAAGTAATTGAGGCTAGTGATGGAGAGAAAGCCCAATGACCTGGGGACTACTGGATTCGTAGATTAGTCAGGTACGAGGCAGGACTTTTGTGGAAGACAGGCCAGCCATTATGAGTAAGGGTGAGTGGTGGGCCGTGTTGTCTTGTCATTGACAATGTAGTCACCTTTTTTTTAGGTATAGGGCATTCAGTGTTCTAACGAGGAAAACCTTGGTTATGATTTCTGTATTTCCTAGTTAAAAAATTCTTCATCGTCAACCTTCTTAGCCTCTAACCTTTTAAATTCTAAATTCATTTTGGTGAGCTGATTGATGTGGTCTTTTGTTTCTTATTCTTTTTTTTTCCTTCCACATTTTATTTATTTTTTTTATAAAATTTTAAAAAATATTTTATTTATTTATTTGAGAGAGACAGTGAGAGAGAGCATGAGCAAGGAGACGGTCAGAGAGAGAAGCAGACTCCCCATGGAGCTGGGAGCCTGATGCGGGACTCTATCCCGGGACTCCGGGATCATGACCTGAGCTGAAGGCAGTCGTCCAACCAACTGAACCACCCAGGCGTCCCTCCTTCCACATTTTAATTTAATGTTTCTTATTCTTGCAAAGACAAAATTGTTAGGAACAATAACAAAAAAGAAAAGGAAAAAATTCTAGGAAAAAAAAATGCAACGAGATGAAAGGCAAAGGATTAAGGTAGCTCCATTAGCTCTGAGTTTCACCTCATAATCCTATCTAGCCCTAAGGGGCGCTAGGTCCCCAACCTTCTTGTGTGCCTTTCCCTTTCTCCTCCATCTAAATTGTCTTTGCTTCCTTTCTTGAAGACTTTTCCCTTGAGATTGATACCTTTCCTCTCCTGCCTGGACAGGAACCACCAGTAGAGAAATGTTCAATCACATATTCAGTCAGTCAGCCAGTATTTACTGAGCATCTACCACTTGCCAGACCCTGTTCAGGTGCAGCAGATAAAGTCAGACCAATAGAGATCTCTGTTTACCTAAAGCTTAAAATCTAGTGGGGGAAAAAGACAAAAAAGTATAGATATCCTTGGGCAGATGTCAGAGTCAGGGGGAGTACTAGAGATGGCAGCATTTCCCCTGGATGATCCTAAGAGCTTAAAGTTAAAGAGGGATCCCTCCTTCATCCCTGTGTACTCTACTTCTCCTGCTGCTTCTCTGTAATAGCTATCCAGATTAGAGTGGGGCACTGTAGTTGTCCTTGTTACTTCTCAAAAGCATAGTTGGATTGGTAAGGATATACAGAAATTGGAATCCTCATACACTTCTGGAGGGGATGTAAATTGGTGCCATTTCTTTGAAAAACAGTCTGGCAGCTCTTCAAATGATTATACATAGAGTTACTTTATGATTCAGCAATTCCACTCCTAGATACATACCCCAGAAAGTGAAAATACATGTCCATACAAAACCTGTACACAGATTTTCATAGCAGCATTATTCATTATTTACAGATTTTCATAGCAGCATTATATCAAAGGTTGAAATAACCCAAATGTCCATTAACTGACAAACAGATAAATAAAATGTGGGATATCCATACAGTTGAATATCATTTGGTCATAAAAAGGAATTAACTCATAAAAAGTACTAATTCATGCTATAACATGAATGAACCTTGAAAATATTACATTAAATTAAAGAAGCCAGACCATATGTTGTTTGATTCCATTCATACAAAAGTCCAAAATACTAAAATCTATAGAGACAGAAAATAGATTAAGGGCTGCTTAGGTCTGAAGGAAAGGGAGTCAAAAGTCAAGGTTCTAGGTTTCTTTTTGAGGTACTGATGAAATATTCTAAAATTGTGATGGTTGTGCACATCTGTGAATATAATAAAAACCACTGAATTCTATACTTTATATTGGTGAATTGTATAGTATGTGACTTATATACCAAAAAAGCTATTAAAACAACAATGAAAAATATGCTAGGAGACATAAAAGATATGCAGTTCTGATTAAAATTGTGGTCTGCATGGTCATTGCCAATTTTTAGAGAGGACTTTTTTATCCTGGGTCCTATAGCCCCTCAGAGTTCCTTCCTCAGTATAGAGAGAAGTTAATACATTTGAGTGGGCAGCATGAACAGATGTAAAGGAGCAGACTGTGCATTCCCATCCTTGCACACCCTAGCTTCCCTTCCTCATAATGATTTGGTTCAACATTTATGGTATTCCTACTGCATACAAGACTTACAGACGGACCTGAAAGAGACAGAGTCTCTTTATTCCTTCCAGTGGCAGAAGTTAAATCATTAATACAATGCTGTTTATATAAGCAGCTAAAGCTCTTTCGGAGATAGGCAGTGTGACAGAAAGAATCGTTGTGAGGCATCTTGGGACTCTGGCCTTTTTCTGTAGCATGTAGGGAAACATTCGTAACGACATCAGCTAGAGCAAGACCAGTTCCCAGTCCTTCTTGATGTTGAGCAAGTTCCAAGAGTTGGCTCCCTCCTCACATGCCTCCAATCACCTCTTCATTTGGTTTCTAGACTCAATTAGTCTATTTCCATACCCTTCATTTTCTCACCAACTCCACCCCCACAATGTCCAAATTGGCCCTCCAATGCTGAAGCCATTTGCCAGAAATTCATTAAGCTGAACACATGGGAAATTACAGAGGAGATTTCACTTGTCACTTGGGCTCAAATATAGAAAGTAATTTTAAAAGGACAGTGGCAAGAGGCTATTTTTATCTTGCTTGTTTGTGCTGAGTTTTCTTATCTTGCTGTCTCTCAGTCTCTTCCTAGCTACCTCTCTTCTCCTTCTTTAAATTAAATGTTGGCCTTTTAAATCTTTTTCTCAGATTCTCTTACCTTGTTTTACGGAGTCTTCTCTTTCTGATGGTAGGCACTAGGAGAGATGGAGTGATGAAGAAGACAAACATGGTCCTTACCATTATGGAGATTACAGTCTGATGAGGCAGGCAGACATCAGGTGAAGTGAGTTCAGATTTGGTCACAGGAAAGACTTGAGGGAATTACTTATACTTTTTTGATGTTAAGTGTACCCTCCAGTAAATGGACATATGATAATCGCCAGAATCCCAGCATGTTAGGAAATAAACCTAATATATCACAAACAATGGAAAGAAACCAAAGGTCCAGGTTTCTGTGTAACATAGTCAAGCCCCTGGGTAAAGAGAACATGGATTTGGGAGTCGGGTGTTGGTGAGATTCTAACTCCACCACCTTGCATGTCAGCTGTTTGACTTAAAGTGACGTCTGGACATCAGTACCTTTGCCTATAAAATGGGAATTATAATCTCTACATTTTCGGTGGTTGTGAAGATGGAATGAGATGTTGTATGTAAGGGACCAGGCAGATGCTTATCCTATGTTACTTCCTTTCTCATGACTTCCCTATTCCCACTTTGAATCACACAGTTGGAAAAAAAAAAAAAAAAAAAAAAAGAAGAAGAAGAAGAAGAGCCCAGTCTTCCAGTTGGTAGGAAATGGGGTTCCTCGAATAATATTCATCAATCATATACACAGAGAGATGGGTTATAACCATATTGATTAGTGTAAGTTGCTCTGTATATGCAACTTAGGACAGGCAAATCACTCCCTTCTTCTGGGGTAAAGGAAAGACAGTACAAAATGAAGTTATAGGTTAAAGACTGAAATGAGATGTAACAAAGGACTTCCTAGCCATGAGGGCTGAAAGTGTGAGGGGATGCCGGAGAGAGCTACATCCTTTTCTGTTAGTATGTGGACTGGCCTGGGGCAGGCCTATCTGGAGCTCAAGAATAAACCCGCCCACCTCTTCCTCTCCTGCTTAGCGCTTAGCGTAGGGAGTCTTGGAGGAGAAACCACAGCTCCTCTCTCCCCTTTCCAAGCCAGGAATGCTAGGGAGAGATGAATGCAGCCAGGAAGGCTATTGCTCAGGAGGAAAGGAAAAATGGCAACTGTCATTTCAGGCACTTAATAAGTACACTAAATTGAGAAGCTGCTGATTTGGTTTACCTGATTCCTCCCTGAAACAGAAGAAATCTCTACAATCAGAGGTTTCTAGAAGCAGAAAAGGAAGCCTGAGCTCCAACTGTGGAAACTGGCAGAGGCAACGCTCAAAGGAATAAGCTGGGCTCTGTGGGCAGCATCCAGGATTCTTGGATTCCTCCCCCACCCTCCAGCCCTGGGAAATTTCAGGTTGTCTTTTTCTGTAGAGATCTTTTCAACAGGGAGGAGTTTAGTTGTCCTTTTCTCCCTTCACCACCACTTTTCTTTCTTCTTCCTTTCCTTTGTTCTCCCTTTCCCTCCCTCCTCCTTTTTCTTTCTCCTCCTCCTCCTCCTCCCTCCTCCTAATCTCCATTTCAGCTGTTGATTCTCATTGCCCAGTCCACGAGGATTTCTGTTTCAGAAACTTTAGACTTCCTTCCTGCAAGACCATCCTGACAACCCCGGGCACTGCTCTGTGTGTATTTGTAGAGATCAAGACCAAGTTTAGTCAGGTGCTTTAGGAAAAGAGCTTTCCTACGGGATTTTCAGAGCCTTTCATAAGCCAAACGTTGTGAATGTCCAAGAGGAGTCATTGATATACTGGAACCCAACTTTCCCAAACCTCTTTGACCTTTTTATCTTCCCCAGCCCCGAAGAGTATATCCCGAGACACTTGACATGGCCTTAGAAAAACATTTCAGAAACAAAGATGTTAGATTTAAAAGAATACTGTAACATTCATTATTTGATTTCTACACCTACACTATAGGTAGGACAGGGAGGTTATAATAATCTCACTTTACAGATCAGTAAAACTGAGGCTCAGAGAGTGATATGTGCCTCTCTTATGGTAATGTAGCTAGCCAGTAAGTAACAAAGCTAGGTCTTGTTATTTATAGCTCTAGACTCTCTGCACTACCTTATACTGCATTTAAATACAATATACTGGGGTGCCTGGGTGGCTCAGTGAGTTAAAGCCTCTGCCTTTGGCTCAGGTCATTATCCCAGGGTCCTGAGATCCAGCCCCACATGGGGCTCACCCCCCCCCCCCGCCCCCCGTGGGCTCTCTGCTCAGCGGGGAGCCTGCTTCCCCCTCTCTCTCTCTGCCTGCCTCTCTGCCTACTTGTGATCTCCATCTGTCAAATAAATAAATAAAAATCTTAAAAAATAAACAAATACAATATACATGTGACATCATAGCGTGGCATGTGATATGTGGTATGGCATCTAGGAGATATATATGCTATAATTGATGAATTATGACATTTTCCCCCCATTCAACTGAATATGTAACGCACATTTGTTACATGCATCACTAACCACTAGTCCAGGTGCTACGGCTAGAGCAGTGACCAAAATAGACAAAAACACAAATGATGGCCTTCATGGAGCTTACCTACAAGGGGAGAGATAGAAATTATAAAATAGGGCACCAGGGTGTCTCAGTTGGTTAAGCGTCTGCTTTCAGCTCAGGTCATGATCTTAGGTCCTGGGGTCGAGCCCAGGAATTCCGTTTCCCCCTCTCCTTCTGCCTCTCCCCCTGTTTGTGTTCTCGCTCTCTCTCAAATAAATACATAAAATCTTAAAAAAAAGAAATTATAAGATAAATGTGTAAAATGTATCTTATTATCTGTGTTATATAATCATAAAGACTAAGGATAAAAATGGGGAAAAGAATAGGTCCGTGTGGGAGCTGCAGTTCAGGTGCGCAGAGGGTCAAGGAAAGCTACACTGAAAAGGCTGCATATAAATACATACCTCAGGGAGATAGGGGAGTGACCGAGAGTGACTGAGACCTTGCAGAGATTTAGGGGTAGCTGGCTGGGGGCTCCAGAGAGAAGAGCAAATTTGATGGGCTGGAGTGAAGCACGAGTGAGCCTTGGGGAGGCTGAGGGGGGAGAGGGTTGGGTAAAAGGAGATGAATTTAAAAGGGGGTAGGGTCCACATATTAAATATTATAAGGAAATTAAGTGATAAAATGCAGATGATATGCCATGATATTATAACAATAATACTAGATGACAGATTTACTACGTGGCTACATAAAAAATTACCCCCAACTTTGAACATTTATCTCAGTTCTGAGGGTAAAGAAATGGGAGTAATTCAGCTGAGCTGGCTCAGGGTCGCTCATGAGTTTGCAGGCAGCCTTCCTGCCAGGACTGAAGTCATCTGAAGTCTTCCTAAGAGGATCTGCTTGAGTTTCACTCATGTGGCTATTGACAGAAGGCCTTAGTTTCTTACCACAGGAGCCTCTTCCTAGGACTGCTCACAACATGGCAACTGGCCTCCTTCAGAGTAAGCGATGAGGGAGTGAGGCAGAGGCAGAGACAGAGGGAGGGAGAGAGGGACATGAAGAAGGGAGCCACAGATTCTTTTATAATCTAATCTCGGAAATTACATACCATTACTTCTGTCATACTATATTGGCCACCCAGCTTAACCCTTGTACTTTGTGGGAGGGGAACTAAAAGAGGGTGAATTTCAAGAGATGGGGATCACCTCAGAGGTTGGCCCCCTCAGCTGGTTTGCAGGAAATTTCCTCAAACTAGCCCTTAGTTGAACAAATATTAAAAATACGTGCCTGACATTCATGTGGGTCCTGTAACACTGGAGCTCACAACCCTACCTGGGTTGAGGCCTGAAAAGGGACAACGCATCAGGAACGTCAGAAACCCACTGAGAGTCTGAAGGTCTTATTTCAATTCAGCGTGAGTGTGCTTATTTCTTCAAAGCCCCACTTTCTCTAGTCCTGGCCTCATTATTCCATTTACCCAATTCATATAACTTGGAATAATCTTACTTAAACCTGAAAAGAAACAACAACAAAAAACTATTTTGAGGAGAGCTGTGGAACTTCAAAGGCAGGCTGGGACCCCTCTGGGCAATTTCATCTGGAAACAACACTGGACTTTGATGAAGGGCAGAGCCAACCTACCCATCCCTCCAGAACCCTGAGGTACCTTCTTGTAAAAGAGAGGCATCCTACCTGTCTATGGAGAATGATGACAGGGAACAGAGCATTTGTTCTGCCCCTGGCGTCCAGTACTGGGTCTGTCCTCAGACAAAGACATGGCTCTTCTGAGACCCAGGCGGGCCCCCTTCCCCACTCCTACCCTGATCGGCCTCAGCTGTGCAGCCAGTCAGCCAGTTTCCTAAATTGAGCAGCAGATGGCATCACAGCCTCAGTAGCGAGCCGTGAGGCTGCTGGCAAGAACCGGGCACGATTAGCAACTTGGGCTCGTGCTTGGCATCTGGGGGCTCCTGGGAGTGGGGGCTGCTTCCCCAGCTCCCAGCTCAGAGGAGTTTCTGTGCTGTGCCTGTAGATTGGAATATTGTTAGGCCGGTATCTCAGAGAACAGAGGCTGGAGTCCCCAGTTAGGAAACAGATGGTGAACGCAGGGACTTTTCTGTGATCTTTTCTGAAAAAGATGAAAATCAGGGACTGCTGTTCCCAGAGCAGTTGCGTTTTTCCATCACTGCCTGTCCCTACTGATGAGGGTTCGCATGGAGTATATCCTGGCTTGGGGGCTGGCAGGTCCCTGGCAGAAGCCTCCTGGGTCAGGTGGGGCCAGAGATAATTTGAGGGATCATCTAAGGAATCCCAAGAGGTCAAAACTGAATCTTTTCCAATACCTTCCTCTCCAGCCCAGTGACCCAAATGATAGGGGCAGGGTTAGTCCTTCAGACTTCTGTATCTGCCTCTGTCTCCTTGCCTGTCCGTATGTTTCTGACTCCTCTTCTTACTCTGTGTTCCACTTTTCCTCTTTCCTCTCTCCTCAGTCATTCCTATCCATTTATGCTTTTCCCCCTATGGATATCTTTGTTTCTTGATTCCAGGGTAAAGAAAAAAGCCAGTTGCCAACCTTGCTGGGTGAAGTGGTTTTAGGCACTGGGCTACAACACCATTGTCCACTCTCCTCCCTCCCTCCCACTTCCTGTTGCTGCTGGATGGCTAGTCCCATGGAGACCTGGACAGAGAGAGGTCCAGGGGTCCCCAGAGGCTGTGCTCCTTGCTTGGTAGTTGTAGACAGGAAAGCCCTCAGGGGCTTCCCAATAGAACTGAGATCCACTGAACCTCCTGTTCACTAGGCACCCATATATACCAATAGAACGTGAGCGTGAAGGCAGCGTGTCAGCTACCTTGCTCACTGCTGCATCCAAAGTATCTAGTATATAGTAGTTATTCAATAAAATTTTGTTACAAATAAGAACAAATAGAAGATGGATGGAAGGTGAATGTTGACCTCTGCATTAGGCACTGGAGTACATTCAAGGTGCCATCCCCATCCATCAGGAGAGAGAGCACGCAGGGAAGCAATCACCCATAATCTAGAAGAGTAACCATGAGGTGGTGGTGGTAGAAATGACAGTGGGTACCTAAGTCCACACTGTAAAGATAGTGATGGCTTTGTTTACTCCCCAACAGTTGTTCATGGAGGACCTACCAGTACTATGGGAATAAGGTAGGCTCTCAGGTGGTTGTGGGAAACATATGAGCAGCACAGATAGGTAGTAATAAACCAGATAGATGCTGTCCTAGGGGAAATCATGGGCAGTGAGGGCAGAAAGCTGAGGCATCTTGCTTCATTATTGGGGGGTCCTGGAAGGCTCTGTGTTGAAGGGAGTCCAAGCTGAGAACTACCTGAAAGGTAGAAGTCAGTCAAGGGAGAAGGAGGGGAAAAAAGTTCCAGCCAAGGGAATATTATGTAGTCAAGAGAGAACAAGGCAGTTTTCAAGGAACTGAACAAAAGTGTCAGGAAATCTGCCTTGAGTACCAGTAGGATGATGGGCAGAAGACATGAAGCAAGACAAGTGGGTGGGAGCAGGGTGGAAGAAGCACCCAAACCATGTTGAGTTATGAGTTTACCTTCAGGGCATGGGAAACCATTTGCAAGTTTTAAGAAGGGACATGATAACATCAAGTTTGGATTTTAGAGAGGTTACTCGGGGTGCAATGTGGGCACTGGGTGGCGTAGGGCCAGAGGCATCCTAAAGACCAGTGAGGCAACAGCCCAGACAAGAAATGATAACCTGAGTGATGACAACCCTGGGGCTGGAGATCATGTTTGAGCCAAGTCTGAAGATAACTGGGAGTTTCCTTGCAGAAAAACTTGGGGTGGAAAGGATGCAGGCATTCCAGAGAGAGAAAAAGCACATGGAAAGATTTTAAAAATTTGGCATGTTTGGGGAAGCACACGTGGTTATATATTCATAGAGGGCACAGGGGTGGGTAGTGAGAGATGAAGTAGAAAGGAGCTAACCTTTGCTGAAGAGTCTTGAAAGCCCAGGGTCAAGCCAGACACTTTTATTAGAGTTGGGGAGGACAAGGTGGGTATCCTCTCTCCAGACACTTGAATTATCTGCAGAAGTTCCAGAGGGTTCTGGTCCATCCAGGCATTTTCAGAACAAATGTAGCACCCAGAATCTGAAAGACAAGGGCAAACTGTATATAAAAAGGTGAAGGAGAGTATGGGAACTGGAGTAAGCAAGTGGATCAAGACAGAGCATGGCGAGAATGGGGGACACTTCCTGCCAAGCAGAGAGGAGCAAGGCTGCATGAGATAGGTCCCTTCAGAACCTGGAAATTCCAGTTCCAGAATAGTCAGGTTCTGCACTCCCTCCTCTGAGTTCTATCTCCTGACCTCAAAAGACCTCCTTATAGGCATCTCCCCCAAAGATGACATTTCCCCCAAAGAAGAGATTTGCAAAAAGTCAGAGAGCAGAGACCAATTAGTGTAATGATTAAGAAATTGGGCTCTGCTTTCTCCTTAGTTTCCAACAGGGCAAATCACTCACTGGAGTCAGTTTGCTTACTTGAAGTGGGGACAATAACACCTACCTACCTCATCAGTGCTGAAAGGTGGAAATGAGATAATGTTAACAGGAACCTTGCGTAGTGTAGGTTCTCAATAAATCTTTGCTGTTATGAAGATTCTGGTAGAAGACAAATGGGATGGGGTGGGAGGGCATAGAGAGATAGGGAGGGATGTAAGTAAGGAGGGCTGAGAGGAAGGGGAGTGAGTTCCAATCTGTGCGAAATTCTTCAGTGGCTTCTATGGATTATGGGACAAAATCCATCACAAAGGCTGATTCCTGCTTACCTTTCCTGCCTCTTCTCTCATGGCTCCCAACCTCACTTTATAGACTGAATGGGATCCTACCTCCTGTGATTCCCAGAACAGAGCAAATTCTTCAAGACTTTCCATGAACTGTAGTGGAGGAAAAAACAAAACAAAACACTCAAACCTGTCTTCATACCAAATATTAGGAAGTGTGAACTTCCTGGAACAGATGTTGGGAAGGGACCCAGGATGTGTATATCATAGGGAAGGGTTGGAGGACTAAAGGAGGGAGGAGCAGGGGAAAGTTAATATGGCTCATATAAATGGCATTTGGCCTCGTATTTAGGTAAGGCAGAGGGCAGGCAGGCTGATGTGCATGCTTCTCTTGGTGGTGAAGCCAAGACTGGAGGAGAGGAGAGAAAGGGCAGAGGCTTAAGGGAGTCCCAGCATATGTCTGGTCTTCCACCCCTTCCCCTGTTTTCTCTTTCCTTCCTTCTTTTAGGGTCTTGATTCCCTAGGAGGGAATTGCAAGCCTGAGAGTAGTGACCTGAGACTGACTTACTCCTTTTAGGAGCTAAGACCCCAGGTTTAAAAAGGTCCAGTTATAATTCAGTGCGGGGACTGTGTTATGAAGACTTGTGCTAAGGCCTATGGGAGCCTGTGGGCCTTGCAGAAACAGGGAGCTGGGCCTTGGCAAAGGACTAGATTATTAGATGGGAAAGGGTTTCCAAGAGGTGAGAACAGCATGAAGGTAGGCAGATTCTGCCTGGTCCCTGTGAGGATCAAACATATTCTTCACTCCTTCTCCTTTCCTCCATCTCCAGAATTGAGTTCCTGTACCTCCTCCCAGGCCACCTTTAGAATCATCAACTGTTAGACCTGAAAGGAATCTTGGTGATCCTGCTGGTCCTCCCAGTCTTTTGAATTTTATATTTAGGGAAACAGAGACCCAGATGGAGGAAGAAACTTGCGTGAGGTCTCTCAGTGGATGAAGAACTCAGTCAGAAGTCAGAGTTTCTGACTCATCTCTACTTGCATTTCCTAGTTCTACATTGCTTCAACGTCAACCACTTTGGCCCCCATCCTCCAGGGCTGGGTTTTGTTTTGCTTTGTTTTGCTGTCGGGGTGAGGGTAGGAAAGGGATTTTTACCTAACTCCCTGTTACTGAAAAATAATAATTACAGCTATCCCTTATCAAACATTTACTATGTGTCAGGCACAGTTCTAGGTGTAAGGGACATACACTAAACAAAGTTTCTCCTTTCATGTGGCTCACATTCTCCGGTGGGGGGGGGGGTGCAGGACAGACGTTAAATAAACGAACATGCCTTGTGGTGTCATGAGAGGATCTATGAAGAACGTTGAGGCTGGAAAGGGGGTTGAGCGTGACTATAAGGAGGCTATTTTAGATAGTTCACTCCAAAACTCAGAGGCCTAAAACAGTCATAAATTATCATCTCACAGTTTCTGAGGGTCAGGAATTCAGAAGGGGCTTAGCTGGCTCATTCGGGCTCAGGGTCTTTCTTGATGTTGTGGTCAAAATGTTAGATAGGACTGCAGTTGCCTGAAACCTTGACTGGGGCTGGAGGATTCTCTTCCAGGGTGGTTCGCTCCCACGGCTGTTGGCTGGACACCTCAGTTGCTCACCATGAAGAGTAGTCCTCCCCACAGGGCTGTTTGAGTATCCTCATGATATGGCAACATGTGCATGGTCTGAGAAAGAAAGAAACGAGGAAGACACATGCCTTTTTAATTTTTTCATTTTTATTTTTTAAGAGTTTATTTATTTGTTTGACAGACAGAGATTACAAGTAGGCAGAGAGGCAGGCAGAGAGAGAGAGAGGGAAGTAGGCTCTCTGCTGAGCAGAGAACCCGATGTGGGGGGCTCGATCTCAGGACCCTGGGACCATGACCTGAGCTGAAGGCAGAGGCTTTAACCCACTGAGCCACCCAGGTGCCCCACAATGCTTTTTTTAAAAAAAAACTTTTTACTTATGAATAATATTAGATTTACAGACAGCTTACAAAGGTAGTCCAAAGAGTTCCCTTACAAACTTCACTTAGCTTCCTCTAACGTTAATATCTTATGTAACCATGGTGGATTTCTCAAAGTCAAGAGATGAACATCGATACATTACTGTTAACTAAACTCCAGACTTTATTCAGATTTCCCTGCTTTTCCACTAATGTCTTTTCTGTTCCAGAATCCTGTTCAAGAGATCACATTGTGTTTAGTCATCATGTTTCCTTAGTCTCCTTTGATCAACAATAGTTTCCTACTCTTTCTTTGTTTTTCATAATCTTTTTTTAGGTTTTTATTGTAATTCCAGTTAGTTAACATACAGTGTAATCTTAGTCTCAGGTGTACAGTACGGTGATTCAACAATTCCATACATCACCCAGTGCTCATCACGACAAGTGCACTCCTTAATCTCCCCATCACCTATTTCACCCATCCCCTACCCCTACCCACCTCCCCTCTGGTGACCATCAGTTTGTTCTCTAGAATAAAGAGTCTGTTTTTTGGTTTGTATGTCTCTCTCTTTTTTCCCCTTTGCTTGTTTTTTTTTTTTTTTGTTTGTTTGTTTCTAAATTCCACATTTGAGTGAAATCATATGATATTTCTCTTTCTCTGATGGACTTATTTCACATAGCATTATACTCTCCAGCTCTGTCCCCATTGTTGCAAATGGCAAGATTTCATTGTTTTTTTTATGGCTGGGTAATATTCCATCCTATATACCACATCTTCTTTATCCCTTCATCAGATGATGTACACTGCTTCCATAATTTGAGTATTATAAATAATGCTGCTATGCATATAGGGGTGCATGTATCCTTTTGAATGGGTGCCTTTGTTTTCTTTGGGTTAATACCCAGTAATGAGATTGCTGGATCCTAGGGTAGTTCTGTTTTTAACTTTTTGAGGAACCTCCATCCTGTTTTCCAGAGTGGCTGCACCAGTTTGCGGTTCCTAACTGAAAGAGGGTTCTCCTTTCTCCACATCCTTGCCAACACATGTTGTGTCTTATGTTGTTGATTTTAGTCATTTTGACAGGTGTGAAGTGGTATCTCATAGTTTTGATTTGCATTTCCCTGATGGTAAAAACATGAAACCCTTTGTGAATTTGCATGTCCTCCTTGTGGAGCAGCCAGGCTAATCTTCTCTGTATCATTCCAATTTTAGTATGTGTGCTGCTGAAGCAGGCAATATTTTTCATAATCTTGACGATTTTGAAGTGTACTGATCAGGTATTAGGTAGAGTGTCCCTTAATTTGCATCTTTCTGATGTTTTCTCATTAGCAGACTAAGGCAATCACAAAGCCTCTCATGACCTTGTCTTAGAAGTCACATGCTGTTACTTTTACCATATTCTGTTATTTAGGAAGTAGCCACTAAGTCAAGCCAAAGCTCAAGGGGGTGGGGAGAACTGAGTTCTACCTATTGAAGGGAGGATTATCAGATTTTGTGGGCAAATTTTAAAATCACCGGGGAAGTCAAGGAAGGCCTCCCTGATATAGTGACACTTGAACAAAACTTGAAATAAGCAAGGGAACAAGCCATGGAGAGGTCAAGATAAAGCTTTGTAGGCACAGGGGACAGCCAGGAAGGGCCTGAGGCAGGAGTGTACACAGCAATGTTTGAGAAGTATGTTAGGAAGTCAGAGTGGCTTACCAGAGACAGCAAGGTGGAGAATGGTAGGGCATGAGGTCATTAAATTTTCAGGCTGGGGGTTAGGGAGATAATGTAGGGCATTGTAGAATGTAGTAAGGGTTTGGATTTTATGCTGAGTAAAATGGGGGAGCCATTGAAGAATTCTGAGCAGAACAGACATGATTTTAAAAGGATCATTCTGGCTGCTGTGTGCATACCCTATAGATCAGAAGGGCAGAAGTCGGGTATCAGATGAGGAAGAACTCAGTGTTCTCCCAGAAAGAGGCTCTTTTCCCTAATCCAGGTAAGAGATAATGCTTATCCTCTCAATCCCTAACTCAAGGGCCATTATGAGGACTAAAGAAGATAATATCATTAGGGGGCTTAGCATACACTAGGTGCTAAACATATCAAAGTCTGAAGGAATAGCAGTATCTTGAGGAAGGAAATGAGTACCTTCCATTGTCTGGAAGAACATGAAGGTCTATACAATGCCCTTCTTTGATGTCCAGCATGTGGCCTGGCTGTAGGGATACAAAGAAAGAACTGAGTTCTTGATCTTGAGGAGCTCAGAGTCTGGTGGGTTGGACATTGCTGCAAAAAATAATCCCAACTTGACTGGCCAAGTGCTATAACTGATCTGGTATGGGAGGCTTTGGTGGGCCTAGGAGGAAAGCCTGATTTGGAGAAAGTACCAAAGGCCTCATTTGACACCCAACTTCCACACTTTCCAGCTGTAATCTACTCATACAGAAGCCAGATTCCAAATTCAAAGTTTTCTGACTCTCGAGGCCCACATTCCCAGCCACTCTGATACTCTACCAACCCTGTGGAAACATGGTCTTTGTACACTTATCCCATGGTCTTGCCATTTATACCTTCAGCAGGCGCTGCTATTTAATGGATTGAAGAGTTTTCAAAACCCTAAAGACAGAAGGAAAGTGAGGCTTATTATCCTCTGGTTTATATTTACTGCAATTGCATTAAATAGTGTATACCATGGGAGAAGAAATAGCTCTCCATTGGGTAGTGGATGCTGGTGGTCTCAGGCTTTGGCAAGGCTCTGTGGATCAGGATGGGGGAAGGTCAGTGCTGTGGTTCTGAGACCCCTCCCTCATAGACTCACCAGCACTGGTCCAAAAAATCCTGTAAAAAACTCTGTCCATTTTGTAGGTAGAGAAAAATGCCCTCTGCAGGGAGAAGGCTTTGATACAAGACTGGGCTTCCAAAAGGGAAAGTTGGCCTCTGAAATCACCAGTTGCAAGTTAGTCGGATGAGCTCTCTCTCAAGAGAGGCATGGGAAAGAGAAGCAAGCAGGGAAGCAAAGAGAACAAGAATGAGAGTGAAACAGAACTCGAAGATATGATTAGCAGATGCCAAATTGAGATGACAGGAAGGGACACAAGATCTGAGGGCAGTTAAAAAAAAAAAAAGAAAAGAAAAGAACTGATAAGGATGGAGGAGATAATGGGTTCCTTCCATCAGCTGATAATAGTTCCCTCTGTGTCTGTGGAGAGAGAGAGAGAGCACCTCCACAACCTGCCCTCCGTCCACCCTCCCCGTCACATCACCCTGGGTGGGAGGCAGGGTGGGGCTCACTCCTCAGTAGCTTCTCATACTTCATTCCTTCAACAAGTATTCTTTTTTTTTTTTTAAAGATTTTATTTATTTATTTGACAGACAGAAGTCACAAGTAGGCAGAGAGGCAGGCACAGAGAGAGGGGGAGGCAGGCCCTCCACCGAGCAGAGAGCCTGGCTGGATCCCAGGGCCCTGGGATCACGACCTGAGCTGAAGGCAGAGGCTTTAATCCACTGAGCACCCAGGCGCCCCTCAACAAGTATTCTTATTAAGAACCTACTTTAGGTCGGAAACTGCTCCAAGTGCTGGGGATATAGCGGTGAACAAGGCAGTGAGCACATAAGTGAGTTAAGAAGCCCGTTGTAGATAGTGGCAAAATAAAACGGGTGTAACAGGACGGGGTGTTGTTGTTTGTACAATGGTGATATTAACAGGACTGTCCTCACTGGGTTGCTGTGAGGATTAGCGGAATTAATCCAGGGAAATGCTTAGCACAGTGCTTGGCACAGAGTTCTCGTTGCTATTATCCTTCTTTCCTTCCATCCTTCAAACCTTCCATCTTTCTTTCGCTTTGCCTAAAGCTCTACATTTCTCCCTGTGTCTTTCTCTCTCATTCATCCGCTCTTTCCAGATCTCTCATCTTCCTCCCTCCCTTTCTCCTTTCTCTCCTTTCCACCCTCCCTTCATAAGGCAATAGCCTTGCTCTTTCCTCCCTAAATTGAAGGGCAGGGGTGTAGTAAAACAAATTGTTGTCAACAAAGTACATTTCCACTGTATTCATCCCCATGCAGAGAAGATTTATCAGGGTCTCTCACCCTGCACTGTTATGTAAATGTGGTAATCCAGTGGAAATATGATATCTGAGGAGTCTGAGGGTAAAGACACCATAAAAACTATCAATTACCCACTGGAGCTTGGGTTTGGTTAACTCACTCACTGCCTTGCATGTCTTCTGCCTTTCCCCTATGGGGGAAAACTTGACAGGTAGTGACAGCTTATAAAAGATGCTTTCTTCCTCCTTGGGTCCTAGGAGGTCATCTGGAGGATCAAACATTTGTAAAGCACCTGAGAAATTTTAAAGTGCTACATAATTCAAGGGTATTATTATTTCTATTGTCATGTGGGCCATCTCTGTGCCTCTTACGTGTGACAAATGTCTTCTCTGTCTGCAAGGCTGGGCTGACCCCAAGCTTGGGTTTGCTGTAATCTCCTTTTGCTGCCTGAACCTATAAGCAATGCTCCTTCCTTTTTTTTTTTTTTTTTTGTTAACTATTTTTAAATTTTTTATTAACATATAATGCATTATTAGCCCCAGGGGTACAGGTCTGTGAATCGCCAGGTTTACACACTTCACAGCACTCACCATAGCACATCCCCTCCCCAATGTCCATAACCACCCTCTCCCTACCCCTCTCTGCCCAGCAACCCTCAGTTTGTTTTGTGAGATTAAGAGTCTCTTATGGTTTGTCGCCCTCCTGATCCCATCCTGTTCCATTTTTTTTCCCTCCTAACCCCCAAACCCCCACGTTGCCTCTTACATTCTTCATATCAGGGAGATTATATGATAATTGTCTTTCTCTGGTTGACTTATTTCGCTCAGCATAATAGCCTCTAGTTCCATCCACGTCATTCCAAAAGGCAAGATTTCATTTCTTTTGATGGCTGCATAGTATTCCATTGTGTATATATATATACGACATTTTCTTTATCCATTCATCTGTTGGTGGACATCTGGGCTCTTTCCATACTTTGGCTATTGTGGACATTGCTGCTATAAACATTTGGGTGCACGTGCCCCTTAGGATCACTACATTTGTATCTTTAGAGTAATCAGTAGTGCGATTGCTGGGTCATAAGGTAGCTCTATTTTCAACTTTGTGAGGAACCTTCATGCTGTTTTCCAGAGTGGCTGCACCAGTTTGCATTCCCACTAACAGTGTAGGAGGGTTCCCCTTTCTCCGCATCCTCACCAGCATCTGTCATTTCCTGAGTTGTTAATTTTAGCCATTCTGACTGGTGTGAGGTGGTATCTCATTGTGGTTTTGATTTGTATTTCCCTGATGCTGAGTGATGTGGAGCACTTTTTCATGTGTCTGTTGGCCATCTGCATGTCTTTTTTTTTTTTTTTTTTTGACAGAGAGAGAGAGATCACAAGTAGGCAGAGAGGCAGGCAGAGAGAGAGGTGGGGGAAGCAGGCTCCCTGCCGAGCAGAGAGCCTGATGTGGGGCTCGATCCCAGGAGCCTGAGACCATGACCCGAGCTGAAGGCAGAGGCTTAACCACTGAGCCACCCAGGCGCCCCAACCATCTGGATGTCTTCTTTGCAGAAATGTCTGTTCATGTCCTCTGCCCATTTCTTGATTGGATTATTTGTTCTTTGGGTGTTGAGTTTGATAAGTTCTTTATAGATTTTGGATACTAGCCCTTTATCTGATATGTGGTTTGCAAATATCTTCTCCCATTCTGTCAGTTGTCTTTGGTTTTGTTGACTGTTTCCTTTGCTGTGCAAAAGCTTTTTTTTTTAAATATTTTATTTATTTATCTGACAGACAGAGATCACAAGTAGGCAGAGAGGCAGGCAGAGAGAGAGGAGGAAGCAGGCTCCCTGATGAGCAGAGAGCCTGATGCGGGGCTTGATCTCAGGACCCTGGAATCATGACCCAAGCCAAAGGCAGAGGCCTCAACCCACTGAGCCACCCAGGCGCCCCTGTGCAAAAGCTTTTGATCTTGATGAAGTCCCAATAGTTCATTTTTGCCTTTGCTTCCTTTGCTTTTGGTGATGTTTCTACGAAGAAGTTGCTGTGGCTGAGGTCAAAGAGGTTGCTGCCTGTGTTCTCCTCAATGATTTTGATGGATTCCTTTCTCACATTGAGGTCCTTCATCCATTTGGAGTCTATTTTTGTGTGTGGTGTAAGGAAATGGTCCAGTTTCGTTTTTCTGCATGTGGCTGTCCAATTTTCCCAACACCATTTGTTGAAGACACTGTCTTTTTTCCATTGGGCATTTTTTCCTGCTTTGTTGAAGTTTAGTTGACCATAGAGTTGCGAGTCTATTTCTGGGCTCTCTATTCTGTTCCATTAATCTATGTGTCTGTTTTTTTGCCAGTACCATACTGTCTTGATGATGACAGCTTTGTAATACAGCTTGAAGTCTGGAATTGTGATGCCACCAACTTTGGCTTTCTTTTTCAACATTCCTCTGGCCATTCAGGGTCTTTTCTGGTTCCATATAAATTTTAGGATTATTTGTTCCATTTCTTTGGAAAAAAATTGATTGTATTTTGATAGGGATTGCAAGCAATGCTCCTTCTTTTCTCTCTTTCTAGGTACCCCCTGGGCACCCCAGAATCACACTGATGTTTGCCCTGAGTTTAATAGGAAGTTAAGCTCTCAAAAGGAATGAAAATCCTGTGAATAGTCCACCACATTCCCACCACAGGAGTAAAGAGTGTGGCAGGTCCACAAGAGCCATGGGCAACTAGGAGGGGGGCTAGGGCCAAAGCCCTCAGCCCCCAAGACCTTAGGACATCTGTGCCGAGAGCCTCAGGAATGCCCATGCTGCCCTAGATGGTGCAGAGACTGTGCTCAGGGAGGCCTACACTGTCCTCTGTCCCCAAAGAGGCAGGCAGAAGAGCCTGTGGTTCAGATCTCAATATCTGAGTCCTGGGTTTGATCCCCATTCTACTACTTCCCAAATGATTTCTCTCTTACTTTTCTTAATTGCCAAATGGCAGTGATAATAGAGTCTTTTCATCTAGTTGTCATGAGGAATAAACGAAACAAAGCTTGTGAAGCACTTAGCATGTAGTAAAATAATTTTGTTGTTGTTTTAAGTGTTGCTTAGAATGCTTTCTACATCATAGGCCCTGTTCCTCAAAGACCTGGCCATAGGGATACAGACCTTGCCTGGGTACCTCCCCCAGGAAAGGGTCCCTGGGTTTAGGTTGTACCTGCTTCTCTTGGAAACCCAGCAGCCCCATGGGGGCTGGAGTTGGGGGGCCAGAAGAGGCAATAGGAAGGCATGAGGAGTTTTGGGGGAGGTGGGTGTTTCCTAAGCAGAAATGTCAAGAGTCAGAGCTGGAAATGGGGGAGGTGGCAGGGGTGGGGGGAGGAGGGAAAAAGATAGGATGTCTCTAAGCTGCCAGAATCCGGATGGGGATGCAACTCTGGGGCTTTAGCACTTCCTGCCACCCCCAGTCTTGGGAATGAGTCACTAGAGGGAGGAATGATGGAGGTGTCACGCTCTGCCCACGGATCATCGGGCTGTTCTCCAAAAGAGGGCTGACAGGAGGGAAAAGGAGAAAATCTCAAGGCTTAAGGGTGGAGAGGAGCTAGGAATAAGGGGACAGAGGAGGAGCTCTTAAGGTTCAGCTTACCTATTGGAAGGCCAGGGAGGCAGGCCCTAACCTCTACCTCATGGCCCATCCTGGCCATGAATAATAAATCCATAATTGCTCTTTTGACTTCTGCCTCTGCCTGAGCTGGGCTGGCTCTCTCCAGTTTCCCCACATTTGGGTGCTTCACATCTTTTTGCTAACCTACAGTGGAGAAGGGGTCAAGGATCCACTTGTTCCTTTTCCATCTGGCCAACTCTTAAAGTCTCCTCCCCCTTAAAGGCCTTTGTCTCTGACCCTGAGCAGCCTGTCTATATAACTGTATCATAGCACCTGGCTCATTTCATCGCGATTATTTTTCTTTAGGAATGCTGATCCCTTAGACTTCCAGCTCCTCAAATTCAGGGACTTCTTTATGTCCCTAGAGCCAAAGGTTAGACATAAATGTAAGGATGTGGCCTTGGCCCACAAACACTATTTTTTTCTCCTTCTCTCACTCTCTAGTTACTGCTATTCCCAACTCTTCATATTATCCATTTACTGAGTACTTACTATGTGACAGGTGTTTTTACATGTTAATTTATTTAATCCTCACAACGATCTGCCCTAGCTGAGAAAACTTTTACAGATGAGAAAACTGAGCTTGGTGAAATTTAGTAACTTGTCCAAGGTCACAGTGTCTCAGGTGCCAGAACTGAAATTTGCCAGCAAAGCTCTCAGATTTTTTTGCTTTGCGAGTCTTTTATTATTATATTTTAAATACAAAAATGAGGGGGCTCCTGAATGGCTCAGCCAGTTAAACGTCTGACTTCAGATCAGGTCATGATCCCAGGGTCCTGGGATAGAGTCCCCCATGGAGCTCCTTGCTCAGCAGGTTGTCTGCTTCTCTCTCTGCCTGCTGCTCCTCCCCCGGCTTGTGCTCTCTCTCTCTCACTCTCTGACAAATAAATAAATGAAATCTTTTTAAAAAAGGAAGGAAAGAAAAGAAAATACAAAAAGAGACCTCTTAGTTGTAATAATTTCATATAGAATTTTAAATTTTTCTGGATATCTTTTTAAATTTAAATTTAATTAACATATAGTATATTATTAGTTTGAGAGGTAGAGTTTAGTGATTCATCAGTTGCATTTAAAACTCAGTGCTTGGGGTGCCTGGGTGGCTCAGTGGGTTAAGCCGCTGCCTTCGGCTCAGGTCATGATCTCAGGGTCCTGGGATCGAGTCCCACGTCGGGCTCTCTGCTCGGCAGGGAACCTGCTTCCCTCTGTCTCTGCCTGCCTCTCTGCCTACTTGTGATCTCTGTGTGTCAAATAAATAAATAAAATCTTTAAAAAAAATAAATAAAAAAATAATACTCAGTGCTTATTACATCATGTGCCCTCCTTAATGCCCATCACCCAGTTACCCCATCCCTCCACCCATCTCCCCTCCAGCAACCCTCAGTTGGTTTCCTATAGTTAAGAGTCTCTTATAGTTTGTCTCCCTCTCTGATTTCATCTGATTTTAGTTAATTTTTTAGTTTCCTGTTGCTTCTCTTCATATATATGTATATATGTGTGTATATACATCTTTATTGAGATGTAATTTATATTCCATACAATTCACCCATTTAAGGTGCACAATTCACTGGTTTTTGGTATATGTACAGAGTCATGCAACTATTAGCACAATTAATCCTTGAACATTTTCTTCACTGGAAGAAGAAACTCCATACCATTTGGAGTTACTATCCATGTCCTTTTGACATCCTTAGCCCTAGGCAACCGTAAGTCTATTTTCTGTCTCTTTAGATTTGCTTACTTTGGGGATTTCCGATAAATGGAAGCATATAATATGTGGCCTTTGTGACTGAATTATTTCACTTAGCATAATGTTAAATTTCATTCATGTTGTAGCATTTATCAGTACATTTTTCATTGCCAAATAATATTCCATTAACATTAATGAAATGGAATAATAGTATTCCATTGTGTGGATATTGTATGGAAATACCCTGCAGGACCATGTTGTATTACCCATTTATCAATTGGCAGAAATTTGGATTTCTTCCCCTTTATAGCTGTTATGAATAATGTTGCTATGAACATTCATGTACACATTTTTGTATGAACACCTGTTTTCCATTCCCTTGGGTATATATCTAGGAGTGGAATTGCTGGACCATATGCTAACTCTATGTTCAATCTTTTGAGGAAATGCCATACTGTTTTCCAAAGCAGCTGTAGCATATTATAATCCCACTAGAGGTGCATCAGAGTTCCAATTTCTCCATATCCATCCAACATTGTTGTTATCTTTTTTATTATAGCCATTCTAGTGGCGTGAAGTAGTATCTCATTGTGGTTTTGTTTTTCATTTCTCTGATGACTAAGGATGTTGAACATCTTTTTCTGTGCTTGTTGCTTATCTTCTTTAGTGAAATATCTATTCAGATCCTTTGCCCATTTGAAAATTGGGTTATTTGTGTTTTTGTTACTGAATTGTGGAGTTCTTTATTTTTTTATTAATTATTTTTATTAACATATAATGTATTATTTGCCCCAGGGGTACAGGTATGTGAACCATCAGGCTTATACATTTCACAGCACTCACCATAGCACATATGGTGCTATGCATCAGGGAGGCCTGATGTCCATAATTCAGTCACCCTCTCCCTAACCCCTACCCCCAGAAACCCTCAGTTTGTTTTGTAAGATTAAGAGTCTCTTATGGTTTGTCTTTATTTTTTTTTAAAGATTTTATTTAATGTATTTATTTCAGAGAGAGAGAGAGCAGGAGCATAGGGGAAGAGCAGAGGGAGAGGGAGAAGCAGACTCCCTACTGAGCAGGGTGCCCCATGTGGGGCTCTATCCCAGGATCTGGAGATCATGACCTGAGCCCAAGGCAGGCACTTAACCAACTAAGCCACCCAGGCACCCCATGGAGTTCTTTATATATTCTAGATTCAAGCTCCTTATCAGATTTATAATTTTCAGATATATAGTCTCTCCCATTCTGTGTTTTTCCTCCCACTTTCTTGAAGGAATCCCTTGAAGCACAAAGTCCAGCTTAGGTTTTTTTCCCCTGTCACTTGTGCTTTTATTGTCATACCTAAGATGGCTTTCCGTAACCTAAAGTCAGAAAGATTTACTTCTAATTTCTTTTGGGAGTTTTATAGTTTTAGCTGTGTAAGTCTATGATTCATTTTATGTATGGTATAAGGAAAGGGATCCAGGTTCATTCTTTTCCATGTGGATATATAGTTGTCTCAGCATCATTTGTGGAAAAGACTATCCTTTCACCATCGAATTGTCTTGACGTAAAATCAACTGACTGTAAATGTGAGGGTTTACTCTGAAGTCTCCAGTCTATCCCATTGGTCTACATGTCTTTCCTTATACCAGGACCACACTATCTTGATTATTATAGATTTGGGTAAATTTTCAGTTCAGATAGTGTGGGTCTTCCCAACTTTGTTCTCTCTCTCTCTCTTTTTTTTTTCAGGATTGCTGTGGGTATTCTGGATCCCTTGCATTTTTATGTGATTTTTAGGATCAGCTTGTAAATTTATACAAGAAAGACAGCTGTTTTCCAAACATTGGAATTCACAACATACAGACTGTGTTTAATCTGTAGATCAATTTGGAGAGACAGTCCTCACTCCTAGTAGGAATACCATACCATCATTTACAATGCAAGAGGAGACAGGAAAATCATACAAGAGGAGAAAGATAAAGAAAGAGGGAGGGAGAGCAGAAAAGGAGAAAGGGAAATGGAGGCAAAGAGAGAGAGAAGAGAGGAAGAAGAGGAAGAGAATTAAGGAAGATGAGTGGTCAACTGTATGGAATAAGCAGAAACTAATCCACATGTGAGGGGACCCCAGGCCGATCAAGAGGCAGAATCTTGGGAACACTGAATTCTTCCTCATCAGACACATCTTCCATTAACCCAATTTCAGTTCGTATGTTGGTAATAGTACAGCTTCTTCCTTCCCCAAATCATTATTTTTTTCCTAATATCTCTTACAAATAACTGGAAGTTATGGGGATGGCTGATATGCCTTCATTTGTGGGATTTAATGTAAGTTTTGGCTGAAAAACCCCAGGTGTCAATAATGGAAAGAAATGAATCTCATCCTCCCTCCCTTTTCTGCAGTTAGAAGTGCTGCAGCCCATTCTTGGTGAGTAGTAGGGAAATTAGCCTGCCCTGGGACCTCAGTTCTGGGGACACTGGTGTATGAAAGGTGTGCCTGGGTCTCCGTGGGTGCTTTGGGGGCACGCATGACAGAAATGGGTTGTTATTCTCTTATAGCCTCATCATCTGGTGAACTTAGCTGGACCCAAAGTGTCTTGCTACAATCTGTACCTCCTGTATCTCAAAGAGACCATCCTTCTTACTAAGAGCTGGTGAGGGAATGAGGATATGGGAGGTGGGGATACAGACTGGAGAAGTGAGCTTAATTCCTTCCTAGTGGATGGAGAAGGGATGATTGAAATTGCTCATTTAGCAAACGATTTAGCCTGCTGTAGAAAATCCTATTAAATCATAATTCTTATCTTAGTCCCTGGCTCCTGGGAAGAGCAGCTCTGGGCTTTGTGAAGACCAGGGCATAGTCTTTTCTGAATCCAGCCAAACAATCATCACCACTAAGAAGCTAAAATCCAGAGGCAGGGAAACGTCACCAGGTTTCCCTGTCTCTTCTCACCCCTTCACCCTAGTTCCTCGTATCATCTGTCAATTATCTGGTTAGTTGAGCGTTTTCTCTGCCCTTTGTAATATAAATAGCAAGCATTTTATGGGTCCCCATTAAGCAATGTGATCAGCATCAATTACCTAATGAGACTCTGGAAAGTCATGATTTAAAATCCTGTCCTCAATTGTGACTTGGCTTTGTCTGCAGCCAACATGATAATTGCAGTGACATCCAAACTAATGGCACTCCAGATGTGGGGCCTCTGCTCTCAGCCTGGGTTTGGCCCTGGGGAAAATTCACCCTGTGCCAAAGGTGCTGATCTCTTTACTTTATTCGGAAAGGGAGAGTTTTATTTGTCCTACCAGGGCTCAGGGAGTGATGGCACAGATCAGGGAACAGCGCTGCCCTATGGTTTCATGGCCTCCAGGCACAGAAGACTAGAGGAAAGTGCAAGGACACGACTCCCAAGGATTGGCAGTTTTGTCTGTTTTGTTCTCTGCTGTTTCCATAGAGCCTACACTACCTGGCACATAGTAGGGCCTCTATAAATACTTGATGAATGAAGAAATGAAATCCTGGGATGGTCCTTTAGCCAGCTAGCCCTTCTCCTTGAAATCTTAGGTGTACTTCCCTGGAAGACACGGAGAGATTTTTATGTTTAGTGATAATCTTTCCAGCATGAAGATTTAGTAATTGGCCATTTGGGCTGGTGGCAGTAGATGCAAGTATTCGATGTTGGCAACCTAAAGTTTTCATCTTTCTTTGGAAGCATTCTCATCCCCCATTCCCAGACAGCCTGGTTTAGGATTATATTCCGGCTGGTCTCCACCTCCCCCCACCCAGAGCAACGCAAGTGGTTCTTTTCTTCCTCACTATTTTTTTTTTAAATGTACTCTCAACACCCAACTTGGGGCTCGAACTTACAACCCTGAGATCAAGAATTACATGCTCTACCTACAAGTCAGCCAGGCACCCCTTCTTCCTCACTTTTCTTAGCTCCTCCCCTGGATAAGAAGCCATTTGCCAAATTCATTTGTCAGTTTTCAGTAGTCATTTATTCTGTGTCTCAGCAGCATTTGACCTACTTGGTCCCACCCTTCCATTTGAAACACTTTCTCCGCTTGGCTTCCATGGCACTAACACTTTCAAGTGTCAGTTTTTATTTTAGGTTACTTTTAGATTTATGGAAAAGTTGCAAAGCCACTACCGAATTGCCCTATTCCACACCACCCGGTCCCCCTCCTGCCCCGTCCCTACCCCAGCATCTTCCTTTAGTATGGTGCATTTGTCATGCCTGTTGAGCCAAATTCTAACATATTATTATTAATGAAAGACCATATTTGATTCAGATTTTCACCTAATGTCCTTTTTTTCTTCAGAATGCCACATTTTATTTAGTTGTCATGTCTCCTTAGGCTCCTCTTAACTCTGACACAATTTCTCAGACTTTCCTTGTTTTTTTTTTTTTTAAGATTTTATTTATCCACTTGACACAGAGAGAGAGAGAGAGAGAGATCACAAGTAGGCAGAGAGGCAGGCAGAGAGAGAGGAGGAAGCAGGCTTCCTGCTGAGCAGAGATCCCAATGTGGGTCTCGATCCCAGGATCCTGAGATCATGGGCTGAGCCGAAGGCAGAGGCTTAACTCACTGAGCCACCAGGTGCCCAGCTTTCCTTGTTTTTGATGACCTTGACACTTTGGAAGATTACTGGCCAGGTATTTTGTAGAATGTCTCTCAATTGGGATTTGTCTGGGTTTTTCCTATGATTAGATTTCCTCTTCCCTTTTCTATGGGAGGAAGACTATAGAAGTGCCATTCTCACTCTATCCTATCAATTGACATGACTTATCACTATTGATGTTAACCCTGATCACCCGGTTGAGTTTAAGTTTGCCAGGTTTCTCCACGATAAAGTTACTCTTCCACCATCCCTGCCCTACTTTTATACTGCATTCTTTGGAATGAAGTCACTACGGACAGCCCACATTTAAGGAATCCTTGGAGGCGGAGTATTTACATAAATTATTTGGAACCCTATGAAGGGGACTTGTCTCTTTCTCCACTTATTTGTTTACTTAGTCAATTAATTTATATCACCATGGACTCATAATTACTTATTTTGCACTTCAGGTTACAATCCAGTAAACTTTATTTTGTTGCTCAAATCTTTCCACTTTTGGTTATTGGGAGTTCTTTCACTTAGCTATGTCCCTTTAATAGACTTCCATTACTGGGTTGTTGTTGGAGCCCTTACTTTATTTCTAACACTGGAAGATGCTCCAGGCATCTTCCTGCCCCAGCTCTAGAATCAGCCATTTCTCTAAGGAGCTCTGTTTTGGTTTTTTTTCCACAACAAAAGAGTTCCACTCCCTGAAATTACATTATTTCCTTGCATTCTATCTGTATCTCCCCCTAGAACATTAGGTCCTTAAACAGGACCTTTTTGCTTATTCACTGCTGAATCCTGATTACCTAGAATAGTATCTGGCACACAGGAGGATATCAATAAAAGTGTAGTGAATGAATGAATAAATGAATAAGGCCAAGTATTATGCCTTTTATATACATGTATTCTTTTTTTTTAAATTCAAGTATAATTAACATATAGTGTTATATTAGTTTCAGGTGTACAATGTAATGATTCAACAATTCTATACACTGTTCTGTGTTCATCATGACATAGTCCCATTCACCTATTTCACCTATCCCCACACCGTCTTCCCCTTTGACAACCGTCAGTTTGTTCTTTGTGTTTAAGAGTCTTATTTTTTTCTTTGTCTCTTTGTGTTCTTTACACAAAAACACATGAACGTGTTTCATTTCTTAAATTCCACATATGAGTAAAATCTTATGGTGTTTGTGTGTCTCTGACTTATTTCACTTAACCTTATACCCTCTAAATCCATCCATGTTATTGCAAATGGCAAGACCTCACTCTTTTTTTAATGTTTGAGTAATATTCTACTGTGTGTATATATCTATATTTATATCTACATCTATATCTATCTATCTCATATCTTCTTTATCCGTTCATCTGTAGATAAACACTTGGGTTGCTTCCATATGTTGGTTATTGTAAATAATACTACAGTAAACAGAGGGGTGCATATATCTTTCCAAATTGGTGTTTTCATTTTCTTTGGGTAAATACCCAGTAGTGGAATTCCTGGATCATATATTTACATGCATTCCTCAAGATGCTTTGACACTTACGAGAATTTGATCACAGGCTAGATATAGAGATGGGTAGACATATGGATATATGAATCAAAAAATGGATGAATGAATGACCAAAGGGATGAATAGATTATTAGATGTATGAATGAATTGAGAAAAGGATGGAAGATGATATTACCACTTTGCACTCTAGTTGTTCATGAGAGAAAGTGAATGGTGAGGGGCCTCATTCTTGATTCCTTCCACACTTTCTTCTTCGACATTCAATCAACTGCTAAGTCCCGCCAATTTTACATCTCAAATACTTCTTAAATCCATTTCCTGTTTTCATTTCAACTGCTCATTGCCCTAGTGCACACTCTCTTCATCTCTTGCCTGGATGCTGTTACAGCCTCCTAACTCATCTCTCTGCCTTCAGCCTTGTCTCTCCCCTTCCCCTGCCACTCCGCCCTGCCATCCACATTCCAGAGGGATCATTCTAAAATATAACTATGCATATGTTACTCCACTGCTTAAACCCTTAGGGTAAAGTCTAAACTCCTTAGCATGATATAAAGCACCTTTGATGACCTGGATCTTGGCTATCTCTTTAGCCTCTCTTCTGCCATTCTCTACCTTGCACTGATTTGTGTGCCTCAAAAATACCAAACTGCTTAGAGTTTCCATCAGGGATCATGCTGTCTCCCTGCCCTGTCCTTTGCTTATAGTCGCCTCCCTGCCTGGAATGCCCTTTCCTCATATCCATGGTTTAGAATTCTTACCTGTTTCAAGTTGAGAAACAGTTACAAAGCATGTAACTTTGCAGTTGTGATTATGCTTCATAATAGGCCAGGACTAGGGCTCCAAGTTTAAGGAGAGTTGTACAGGTGACAATGAACACACCCTTCACTTTTGTGTCCTTGATAACTCACTTGACTCAGCCTAGTCCTGGTCCTGGTCCTTTCTAGACTGGAAGTTTGCTGAGGGTGAGAATTTTTTCTCTTATTCCTATAATCCCTGGTTCAAGGACTGGTGTCAGGCAGGTGCTCAGTATCTGTGGGAGGGAGGGAAGGAAGGATGAATTGGAGGTCCACGACCCAGGCCATAAGTCCAGACTCTGCATCTTACTAGCTGTAGGAATCTGAACAAGTTTCTCTCTGTTCTTCAGTTTCCTCATCTGTGGAAAAGTAATGGTAATAATGAATATATCTATTAGAAGATTGTCTTTCCATTTTAAGGGAGATTATCCATTTGGCCAAAAATTTAGGATTTAGCAACCACAGCTAATTTTCATTTCTAAATAGCTCCATTTTGATTTTTTTTTTTTGTCCCATGAGTTTAGAAGTGTTTCCAAATGCATGGGGGGCTTGTTATCTTTCTGTTGTTAAGTTCTATTTCGATTAGAGAAAGTAGTCTATTGATTTTTCTTTTTAATCTGATGAGATGAGCTCTCCGGTCTAGTGTGTGATCAGTGCTTTAGATGCTACATGGGTGCTTGAAAGGATAATCGTTGACTGTCTCATGGGATTACTATGAAGATAAATATTAGATAAAACCTACACAGCACTTAAAACAGCACTTAGCACGTAGTAACATCTCAAGAAGCAGTGGCTCTCATTGTTGTTATTATTGTTGGTGGATGATCTTAGTTGTTCCTCTGTGTTACCAGGAGCTCTGGGAATTAGGGAAATTGAGCCCTTTCCTGCAAGTCAGTGCTCTACAGTTTAACGTCTGTACTGGCTGCAAGGTCAGTTAATCTTTGACACAGAGAATACCACTCAGCTCATTATGGGGATAGAGCTCAGAGTTTGAATCAGATTGACCTATGCTGGGGCCCTAGTGTGGCCCTTCACTAGTTATGTGACACTTCCCTTCCTCCAAATTCTACTTTCCTTACTGGGGTTTGAACTTGGACTTGCAGGGTTTTTAAGAAGATTAAAGTGAAAGCCTTCAAAACAGGACTGGACACAAAGTAGACCTCTGATAATATTGCTTTCTTTTCCTTTCCTTCCACTGAGGAGCAGAGATGAAGGGAGGTAGAGCTGTAATATTGTAACCATCTCTCCTCTCCTCTGCTAGACTTCTCTCCTTCGAAAGCCTCCTTCTCATCCCTGCAAGGCTGCATTTCTTTGATGGTCCTCATCATGGAGCAGCTTGAAACTAGCCATGAGTGAGGGAGCAGAGGGGGGAAGAAAGGGATGTTGACATATGCAAATCACTACCCAGCCTCTTGCCAAATTAGTGTGACACCTGCTTGGACAGAATTTCCTTTTCATTTCCCATGTGGAAGAGCCCAATTAATTTTTCAGGCCGCCAGTCACCATATCCCATAGATGACATCTTCTCAGACCTTCAGGGAGAGCAGTGTCATCCTCCCTGGAAGCCACTCGAAGTTGGGATTTGTCTCTGCTCATTCTGGGGTCTTTAGGTGGACTGCATTTCTTGGGCACCTCTGCCTTGCCCTGGGGCTGATGCTGAGCTTCCCACAACACTGACTTCAACCTCTCCTACTTTCCTTTAACCCTCAGTCCCAGTGTACAAAATGGGCTGGTTGATTTTCCTATCTTTGAAGAAGAAGTATGAAACAAATAGAGGCAGAGCTAAAGAGGACAGAGTTAGGGAAGCTCTGGAGAGGGATATTTCAAATGCACTTTCAAAGATATACTTTGACTTCATTCTTACTGTTCCTTTTAGTTCCATTGCCTCCTGTCATTTTGTCTCCCACCGTAATTCCCACACAAGTCAGACAAATTTCATTTTCTCTGCTTCTGCCTCTGGGCTGCTAGAGAAAACCACAGAACCATGCTCACTGGCTCCAGTGTCTGATTTCCAGGTATGGTGAGGCATTCAATGCCCCTTGATAACTTTTTTTATCCCCAGTCCATGATTTTTTTCATTCTCCTGGTATGGGCATTTGGGCTTATTACCGGTTTCAGCTATCATGAATAAAGTTGCTATGGATATTCTCATATACATCTTTTTGTGAACATATGTTTTTCTTTTTCTTGGGTGAATATCAAGGAGTGGAATTGTGGGGGCACTGGGTGGCTCAGTTGGTTAAGTGTCTGACTCTTGTTTTCGGCTCAGGTCATGATCTCACTGTTGTGGGATCAAGCCCCGCATCAGGTTCTGCACTCAGTGTGGAGTCTGCATCAGTTTCTCTCTCCCACTCCCTATCTGCCCCTCCCTCTGCTTTATTTATTTTTAAATAAAATCTTAAAAAAATAAAGGAGTGGAATTGTAGATTATTTATAAGAAAGTACCAACAATTTTCCAAAATGTTGTACCAGTTGGTGCCCTTATTACAAAGAAAGATCCTTGGGCTCCATGCTAGATTTACTGAATCAGAATATTCTAGGAATAAAGGCCAGAAAGCTATATTTTTAATTAATTAATAAAGTAAGCTGTACAATCAACATGGGGCTTGAACTTATGACCCTGAGATCCATCCTTTACTGACTGAGCTAGCCAGATGCCCCCAGGAAACTATATTTTTAAAGAAATCTCCCCATGTAATTTTACATGCATTAATTTTAATGTAGCTAGTTTGTTAATTGGCATGTGGAAACCACTTGGAAAACACTTAAAAATCTTTGCTTTCAGGTTTTATATCCCCTCCTGAATAGACGCACGTCTGTTTTCCCTGTCCACAACATATCATGATTGCAAATAATGAAATAGTTGACTAACAATGATGTAAGGAGTAAGGACATTTGTTTATCTCGCGTAACAAGAAACAGAGGTTAGTAGCTTCACATTTAATTTAGCCATGCAACAATGTCATCAAGGATGCAGGTTTTCTCATTTGCTATCCACAGGGTATTTGTTCCACTGTAGGGCTTGTTCACTTATGGTCCTAAATTGGCTGCTGCAGCCCTCAACAGCATGAGCTTCCATGATGACTTCCAAGGAGGGAAAGAAAGGGGTTGAAGAAGATACTGATTGAATTGAGTAGGAAAATGTTTTCCAGAAGCTTCCAGACTTCCAGGCTTCATTGTCCAGAACCAGGTTACTTGTCTATCTTTAGGTTTAAAAGGGTGGGGGAAGAGGTTTTGAGACAGTATCTGACATTTTTGAGGCCCTGTAGCAGGGGGCAAGGAAAAAGAGTAGGAAAATAGCTTTTGGGTAAGTAATCAATAGTATCTTCCTCAAGACCTCTCTAAAACTACTCTTAGAAGGTCACCTTATTACTAGATTCAATGATTTCTCTCCAGCTATCCTTGTACTTGACTTCTCTGTGATGTTTTATGTTGCCAGCTCTCTCTCAAAACTCTTTTCTTATTTTTTTGCTACACATTCTCTCTACCTCTCTGATCACTTCTGCTTGGGCTTCCCTCCACTATCCTTCTCTACTTTATAGGCTAGTGTTACCATGGGTTTTTAACCAGACCCTGTCTTAGCATCTCTGAGCATCTGAACCAAGCAATTCATCCTAACGTGTAACCAAGACCCAATGAGAGCTATTTGTGGTCTACCCCTTGAGACTTTATATCTGGCCATGGGCTTCCTTTCCCCACTACAATCCTGATACTCTCTCTCTGCCATGACTCTTTGTCTTCTCTGCGTTACAGTGATATTGCTCTTCATAAGATCCTTACCAGCTCTCTCTTAAGGACGGACTTAAAAAATGTTACTTATAACCTCTCAGAGGGATAGATGCTGGAACTGAAGGACACTTTGTTTTTCCACACTCCCTGGGATTTCAGAAAAGCGGCTGTATTACTCTACAAAATAAAGAGGTGATGAGTTTGGAGTTCCAGAGATTAAAAGATCAAGAAGAGAGAGAGACTAGAGTCAGTTGAGAACTGGGTGGTAGAAGAGTTGAGAAGGACCTACCACTTATGGCTACATGAGAGAATATGAATAGACACGTCTACAGCTGAGTTTTTAAGTGAAACAATGTGTGTTATGACCCTTGTCTGTGATGTATAAATTTTTATTGAATACTTCTGAAGCCACCATATATGTGATATGACTCGATTTCAGACAGACAGCAGTGAGGGGCCATAGGTTTAGGAAGCTGGCAGTATGGACGTGCCCAAATCTCACACCCAGGCTATGAAAGCCTCTCTTTGATCTCTGGCCTCAAGCAGCTTCCAGCCCACCCACCATGTAGCTGTGCCTATATTAAGACACAAACCCAGTCATTTCCCTGCTTAAATCTTTTACTGACTGCCCAGTTGTTTCTTCTGAAACCTGGGGTTCTTCATGGAGCATTGTCAGGGGTCTTCAGTACCCATGAGAACATTTGTTATTTAGTTTCAGGATTAATTTTTAAAATAACTTTAAAAAAAGATTTTATTTATTTATTTGACAGAGAGATAGAGAGAGAGCACAAGTAAGCAGAGTGGCAGGCAGAGGGAGAGAGAGAGAAGCAGGCTCTCTGCTGAGCAGGGAGCCTGATGTGGGGTTCTATCCCAGGACCCTGGAATCATGACCTGAGCTGAAGGCAGCCACTTAACCAACTGAGCCACACAGGCGCCCCGTCAGGATTAATTTTTTAAAAAAACTTATGTATAGTCCATAATACCCAGATGACCACCTTATAACCAAGTACTTTGAAGAGATATTAGTATTAGTTTCCACTCATATTTATTGATCAGATTGGTGCCAAGTAATCTGAAATGATGGTATTTAACTTTTATTTTTTTATTTTTTTTTAAAGATTTTATTTATTTATTTGACAGAGAGAGATCACAAGTAGGCAGAGAGGCAGGCAGAGAGAGTGAGAGGGAAGCAGGCTCACTGCCATGCAGAGAGCCCAATGCGGGACTCGATCCCAGGACCCTGAGATCATGACCTGAGCCGAAGGCAGCGGCTTAAACCACTGAGCCACCCAGGCGCCCCGGTATTTAACTTTTAATGTTGTAATTATTTTTAAGCTCATTTAAAAAAAATATTTTATTTATTTATTTAACAGAGAGAGATCACAAGTAGACAGAGAGGCAGGCAGAGAGAGAGAGAGGGAAGCAGGCTCCCCGCTGAGCAGAGAGCCCTACGCGGGACTCGATCCCAAGACCCTGAGATCATGACCTGAGCCGAAGGCAGTGGCTTAACCCACTGAGCCACCCAGGCGCCCCTTAAGCTCATTTTTCTAAAAAGATTTTATTTATTTATTTGACAGAGATCACAAGTAGGCAGAGAGGCAGGCAGAGAGAGAAAGGAGGGGAAGCAGGTTCCCTGCTGAGCAGAGAGACCCATGCGGGACTCGATCCCAGGATCCTGGGATCATGACCGGAGCCGAATGCAGAGGCTTTAACCCACTGAGCCACCCAGGCGCCCCTTAAGCTCATTGTTGACAGATATATCCTCAGCACCTAGAACAGTGCCTGGCACATCATAGGTGTTCCATAAAGATTTGCTGAATGAATGAATGAATGAATAAATGAATGAATGACATATCTCAAACCGAGTTCTGATATTCTTGGGGATTCTCTATAGTTTGAGATCTCCTCAGTGTGGCATGTGAGGCTCTTCACAATCAAGCTAGGAATACTCAACTAGTAATTTTATCAGACAGTCTGGGCAGGATGTGGAGGCGTAGTCCTTTTTAGAAAATAAAAAAAAATGAAAGTAGAAAGGATTTATGTACATTTTGACAGGGAAGCCGTGATATGCAAATGACTTGCAAATATAATGCAAATGACATGCAACTTCTCATGCAAATGAGCATCCTGTCTTTGGAATCAACTGCCAGAGTATTCACTAATTTGTCTGTGGCACTGGCAGTAAATCTTTCAAGGGCTTGGGATGCAAGTTTCCTTGATGGGAATGCGTGTGTATTGGGAGGCGGAGGTGGTGGAAGGGGGTCTCTCAAGGAAGAGTCAGTGTGATGCTATGAGCTTGCTTCTTAGTATGAAACTTGGTACAGTATGCAGCTTAACATGAAGTTATTCTGCCATGATACTCCAAAGGCTGGCCTTTGGGAATTGGCAGAAAGTGTGGGCGCAACATGCAACCTCATTTTCTGTTCCACCCATCTCATATCATTCAGGCTGTGGACTACACGAGCAGAGACAGGGGAGTCAGAGAACCCTCACCATGAGGACCACAGATGAGCCCGAGACAAGGGCTCTTGTAAATCACATCTGAAGGAGATTAAGAGCTTGATATGGAGTTCTGCATTTCCTAATCTCATGACAAGAAGAATTGAGCTGAATTTTTACTAGACCTCTTAGAAAAAGGTGGGTGGTTACAGGAAACATGGGGGCTTTCTGAGAAATATATCTGCTTAATCTCAATACCAATGATGTGGTCTGACAAAATTGGAAGCTTACTTAGAAATCTAAAGGAAAAAAGGTCAGCTGTGATTTTTTTTTCATTATAAAAATTTGTTCTTCCCTGTCCATGATGTGAAAGGAAATTTTTGGTTACACAGACTCTTCTCCAATGATTATAAAAGTACTGGGAAGGGGTGCCTGGGTGGCTCAGTCAGCTGAACATTGGACTCGATTTCTGCTCAGGTTGTGATCTCAGGATCCTGAGGTTAAGCCCCACTCAGTAGGGAGTCTGCTTGAGGATTTCTCTCCCTCTGCCCTTCCCCCTGGCCATGCATGCATGTTCTCTCCTTCTAAAATAAATAGATTAATCTTTTTTTTTTAAAGTATTGGGAAGGGGCACTTGGGTGGCTCAGTCTGTTAAGCACCTCTCTTTGGCTCAGGACATGACCCCAAGGTCCTGGGGTTGAGCCCAGTGGTGGGCTCCCTGCTCAGCAGGGAGTCTGCTTCTCCCTCTGCCTCTCTCTGCCATCTTGTGCTCTTTCTCTCTGACTCACTCTTTCTCATATAAATAAATAAAATCTTTAAAAAAAAGTATTGGAAAAATAAAATAAAAGAGCCTCTATCAGATATATTTTAACATAGCTCAGAATCTGTGGAGCACCTGGATAAGTCAGTCAATTAAGCATCTGACTCTAGGTTTTGGCTCTGGTCTTGATCCCAGGGTCGTGAGTTCAAGCCTCACATTAGGCTCCATGCTGGGCATGGAACCTATTTAAAAAAGGAAATTAGGCAACATGGCTCAGAATCTTTTTTTTCTCTGACACTTTGCTTCACAGCCAGACTTTGGTTCAAATTCCCATCTCCCAACTATACAGATTCAGGCAATTTACACAATTTTTCTGAACTTAGTTTTCTCATCTGTAAAATAGGAATAAGAGAATCCTTGGGAGATTGCTGTGAAGATTAAATGAGATAGTGGATATACTTGGTGATGTAGAAATGTTGGGGTTTAGAGCAAATGGTAAGAAAGAATTCTTGAGACTTCTACTTTGCTGCAAAAAGGTTGTTTTATTAAAGTATGGGGACAAGACCCATGGGCAAAAAGAGCTGCACTGGGGTTGTGATGGGTGACCGATTATATACTTTTAAGTTAGGAGGGGCTGAGAGATAGTGTAAGTCTCTAAGGAATTTTGGAAGCAAGGTTTCCAGGACCTTGAGGGGGCTAGCTATTGTTAGGAAAGTTCATTTATTTCTGTTCAGTAAAACCTTAGTCATGACCCTTCAGATGTGTATCAGTGGTCCATATGCTTGGAGGATGATTGCTAACATGCATCTTGGGGGTAGAAATAAAGGAAGTTTCCAAAAGAATTTTATATGTTAAATCAGACTTAAAGGATCTGGGGGGGCGTGTCAGGATAATATTAAGCTAAGATTGCCTTTTGCTCTTTGTAAAGTGTCAACATTGAGACAGCTGAGTTCCTAGAGGAAGGTTGCCCATTTCAAGAACTTATCAATGGACTGTAAGTACCAAGGAAATTTAATTTTCTCTTTTGCCTTTGTTTCCCACATCACTTAGCTCCGTGTCTGGCTCACAGTAAGCATTCGATAAATGTAGCTATTTGCAGTGGTCATTTGTGGATCTGCTGCTTCAAGTCCATTCACTCTCTGTCTGGTAAATGTCCGTCATTGCCTTCTGAGGAACCATCATTCTCTCCTCAATCCATGTAGTTCTAGTGAAACAGACTCCACCCTGAGCACCAGGAATAGAGCATGTGACTGAGGTTTAAACCAACTAGACCATTCTATCCTCTAACCCATAGTTATTGATTAAAAAAATGGTGGCATACACAAAGTTACCACATGCTCTCGAAACTCCATTTCTCAATATATACTCAAGACAATTGAAAACAGGTGTACAAATAACAACTTGTACGTGAATGTTCATAGCATTGGTATTTATAACAGCTAAAAAATGGAAATAATTTAAATGTCCATTGTCTGATGAACAGATAAAGAAAATGTTGTTGTGGGGTGCCTGGGTGGCTTGGTCATTAAGCATCTGCCTTCAGCTCAAGTCATGATCCCAGGGTTCTAGGGCAGAGCCCTACATTGGGCTCCCTGCTCAGTGGGAAGCCTGATTCTCCCTCTCCCACTCCCCATGCTTGTGTTCCCTCTCTCACTCTCTCTCTCTCTGTCAAATAAATAAAGTCTTAAAAAAAAGAAAAGAAAATTTTGTTGTATCCATAGAATAAGAACCTTGAAAACATTATGCCAAATGAGAAAAAAAATTCCCCAAAAGACCTATGTATGATTTCATTTATATGAAATATCCAGAGTAGGCAAATCTGTGGAGACAGAGAAAGCCGCTTAGTGGTTGTTAGGGACCAGAAAGAAGGGAGTGGGGAGTGACTGCTAATGGGTATGGGGTCCCTCTATAAGTTTCAGCCTAAATGTTGCCTTTTGGGGGAGACCTTTCTTAAAACCCTCAGTGACATCAGATTCCATTGCACCTGGCCCATCTCCTCTATGTGGTTATTTGATTAATTATTATTCTTTTGTTACATGTCTGTCTTACATGCAGTTTTTAGCCTCTTGCAAGAAAGGACTATTCTGGTTAGCTGTTTCTAGGTAACTAACTACCTCAGATCTTAGTGCTTAAAACATAGTTTGGCAAAGTAGGGACCATGGGCCAGATCTAGCCCACAGCCTGTTTTTGTATAACTAGAAAATTGTGCCTGTGTGTGTGTTTACATTTTTAAGGGGTTATTTAAAAAACCCAGAACAAGAACACTATGTGACAGAGACAGTGCAATGGTCATCAAGGCCTAAAATATTTATTATCTAGCCCTTCACAGAGAAATTTTGCCCACTTGTGGATTGAAACAACCGCCAGTTTGTTACAGCTCATGGTTTTGTATGCCAGGAATTCAGGAAGGGTTTGGTTGGATGATTCTTCTGCTCTCTGTGATGTTGACTGTGACCTCTCAGTGGCACTCAGCGGGAGGCTGGTCTGTTCTGAAATGTCCTTGAAGGCTTCACGCAAAGTCTTGTACCTTGGTGGGGTGGGTGGAAGGCTGGGCTCAGCTGGGCCCCTCTCCCTGTCCATGCTCTCTCACTATCAGAGTGGATGGACTTACTGCAGAATGGCTCAGGGCTCTAAGAGACCAACATGGAAGCTTTTAAGGCTTAAAACTGGATAACATTGGTGTGCCTGGGTGGCTCAGTGGGTTAAAGTCTCTGCCTTTGGCTCAGGTCATGATCACGTCCAGCTCTCTGCTCAGCAGGGAGCCTGCTTCCTCTATTTTCTCTCTCTGCCTGCCTCTCTGCCTACTTGTGATCTGTCTGTCAAATAAATAAATAAAACCTTTTAAAAAAACTGGATATATCACTTCTTCTGTACTCTATCGGTCAAAGCCATCTAGAGCTACAGGGATGGGATATATATTCCACCTCTCAATCATGGGAGTGCAAAGAATTTGAGACTACCTTTAATCTGCTTCAAGGCTAAGTGTGCTCACTCACCATTAAATCCCCAGTTCTTAGCACAGGACCTGCACATGAACTCAATAAATTTATCAAGTCATGGACACACTGTAGTGGGTGGAATCTGACCTATTTGTAATATTAAAGTATTAGATTTAGAGCTAGAACAAAGCGTCTCCTTGGACCATTAGGAACATTCCATCCCACATGTTCCATTTGGAGACGACCATGGTCCCAGCACTGTGCTACATCACTCTCAGAGATGTGGAACTTCAAGATGTAGTTTGAACTTCAGTTTCCTTTTTGGTTAATGAGGAACAGTAACACTGGCATTTCTCAGGCTACCCATGAGAATTAAATGGCGTACATAAGAAAGCTTTTTAAACTGTGAAGTTCTGCTTCATGTTGTTATTATTCTCATTCTCATTGTTGCTCAGGGTGGGTAGCTGATGAGGCCAGAGTCCCTAGATCCCCTGACCTGGAGAAGGACCCCTCAACCTTACCCGGCTCTCCATCTCTTACCCCTGCCAGTCACTGAGGAGGAGGCGTTAGGAGAATGAAGTAGGGTTCCTGTGGCTATGCAGTCCAGTTCTAGCCAGGGAAGGTTTATTTCCCCACAGGGATTCAAGTGATGGTTTGTTTGGTCTCATAATTCCATAACGACCTTGATGCCAGTGCCTCCCACTCTGGGTGTCTCTGCAGAGGCCGTGGGGAAATGGGAAGTCATACTAGCTAAACAAATAAGAATGATGTGTTGCATGTGGCCAGCCCCTTGCCGCCTGAGCTGGCCTATTGTGTGCTCCAGCGTATGCAGTAATAAAGATGCCACTGAGAAAAACCACATTCAACTTGTCATCCTCACCCACCCTGGAAAATGCTGTATGCCTTCTCCAGAAGAGCTCCCAAGACCTTCTGTTCCAGAGACACTCCCATACCTTTCATTTTATGTGTGCCTCATTTTTGACCAGAGGAAAGCTTTGTCTGCTTGAGTAATACCTCTTTTTCTAACCTTTTCACAAAAGGCCGTATACAGCCGGGGCATGATGTATAATGTGTGTGTGGAATGTGCAGATCTGCCAGTGGAATAATTAGTTTGAATGTTAAGTGGGAATATAAAGCAGGATCTCCTGTGTGAGCTTTTAAGTATCTGTACATGTATTTGTGTGGGATTTAACTGTACCCAGCTTTTAGTGCCACATCTGTGTAACCAAAAGGCCTGGAAAAGAATAGTACTAGTAACCAAGATCAATTCAGCACTTACTGTGCCAGGCACTGGGCTGAGTGCTTTGCATATGTCATCTCATTTAATCACCATACAGTTGTTGAAGGGAATACTAGTATTATCTCCATGTTACAGATAGGGAAACAGCCCCGTAAGGTAGGTTAGGATTAGAACAACTTGCTTAACTAGTGAGGGGCTGTCAGGATTTGAGCCATCTGTCTGATCCTAAAGCCCATTTAAAAACTGTTCCACAGTTCCAAATCCAGTCTGCCCTGCTAACAATGATGCTGGATTTGATGACCTAATATTCTGAGACATGCCACAGAGCCAGCCTTATTCTCCATATGGAATCTCCCAAAGCTTGGGTGCTTGGGAACCTTTATGAGGGACAGTGTCAGAGGAAGGAAATGTTCTCCCCTCATTGACTTACTGACCCAGGACTGTGCTAGCATGTGCAGGCATGGTCAGTCACTGTGCCTATCACACCCGGGAGTCCCCTACAGCAGGCAGCATCCCATCTGCAGCTCTCTGCCTGGAGAAGCAGCCCTGGCCTTGTATAGGGGGAGGCACGGATTGGACTGGGAGGGGGCCCACACAGGCTGCCCTACAACAGCCCTGCAGTGGCCTTGTTCTTAGGGATCTTCCAGGTATGTGTGGGTGGGTCGAGACTGCAATGAACTGTTCCAGTCAACTTGGTTCAGCCCAAATTAGGAATGTAGAGTTAAACTGTCTTGGCCAGTCAGACATCTTGGTGTGATGCAGACGACAAGAGCAAGAGGACAGGTGGTCCATGAGAAGGAGAGATGAGAGAGTAGCCTGTCTTTAGACCCCCTTGCTTCCAGTTCCACTCCCTGCCTGTCTGTATTTACATAAGCCCTTTCTAATGGATCTGGGAAAACTTGTACTTCTCTGTATGGTAGAGGAGTGAAGAATTTGGAGGCTTGAGGAAGAATCCAGGAGGAGACAGAGATGTGAGCTGGCTAACTGGGTACCATCCAAGGGAAAGAAAAGGTGAAAATGATTCAGAGTGATGGAAGTGAGACAGGGACTTGGGAGGAAAGAACTGCTCAAGTAGGCTTCCAGGCTGTCTGCTGTGGGGTGTGTGGGATTAACATTCTCCTCCATCACGCCTGTGACACCTGCAATAAGTTCTGTATTTCACACTGATGGTTGTGCAGCCATGGGTTCTTGGGGAAATGGAGCCGGGTGAGGGGACAACTCACATCTAGATTATACTCCATCTGCTCCCAATCTGGTTTTCTTAGGGTCTCTGTTTGATGTTCAAGGCTGCTCTCTAGTGTATGCCTTCATGTTTCCCTAAACACATCTAATTGTGTAATTATGTAAGAAATATATATGTGACAAAGGGCATAGCATTAGGTGACATGTTCGCATATGTGAATGCAGGATGTTTTCATTTATGTACATGTGTAAACACATCTGTGCACTCTGTATGACTCTGGAAGTGTAAGCTGTGTGCACGACTGTGGATATCTATGCCAGGGTGTGGGGCTCGTGGCTATTCTCCAGAGATGGCTGCCGTGATACATCCCCTCCCACATGTTCTCCTTACCATATGATGTCAACTTCTTCCAGAGAGAGTTTTTCCTTCCTTCTTCTTCCATGTAGACAGACCTCTGTGACTCCCTCAACCAACAGAAAATGGCAGAAAAGATATTATGTGACTTCTGAAGCTAGATCGTAAAAATACCATGCACTTTTATGTTTTGTTCCCTTGGGATGCTCATTGTTAGAAACCAGCTACCAAACTGTGAGGAGGCCAAGCAGCTATTGGGAGAGGCCACTCGTCATGTCCTGGATGACAGTAACCAGTGGAGGTCCCAACTGACATCCAGCATCAGTTGCCGGCCATGTGTTGAGCCTCTTGCCTTCACTGAACCATGCCAGCTGACAGTACACAGAGCAGAGTTGGTTCTTCCCTGCCAAGCCCTACCCAAACTGCTAAGTAAATGATTTCAGGATGCTTGGTTATGCAGCAGTGGATAACAGGAACAGGGCTGTAGCGGTGGCTGCCCTAACTTTGTGTGTGTTCCTGCAGTTGGCTGTCTTTGTGGGTGCCCGAATTTGTGTCAGATGTCTGTCTCTGAGTAGGTGTTGTGGTTGAAGGTGTTTCTGGAGACAGAATCGTGGTTCTTGGGGTTTTGCTTTGGCCTCAGTGGGAGCTGTTTGGTGAGAACCCTTTGAAATCTTGTCTGTCTTGTAGGTCTCTTCTTTTGAGTGCTTTTCCTTTGAACCAGAGAAACCTGTTTAGCTGAGGGCAAATGCAGCTTAAAGTTACTGACTTTTCTGGTCAAAGCCCCCTGGAGCTGCCAAGGCCTTCTAGCAGGTGACAGCAGGTGACATGTGAGGTCTCACATCCCTTTCACAGGGATTGTTTTGTTATTTTTCATTTTCTGCTAATGAGGCCTTCAGAGATGAACCCGAGACAGAGGAAAACACAGTCACTGGCGTCCTTGGTATTTTCTGGAGTCGAGATACCTAGAATTCCTGAGTTCCACCAAGGAAGCTGCTTTTGTGGGCTCAGATGTGCCCAGGTATCAGTGTAGAGATCATCTGGTTTCTACCATGCCTTGGCTGCTGCCAACCATGCCATCTGTGTGCAGCCCAGGAAGTGGAGTACCCTGCTTTAGAAGGCCAGTTCCTCTTGATCTCCTTGGCAGTGCCCCTCACCTTCTTGCTTGTTCTATGTTGGCAGCCCTACTCAGCTTTTCTGGGAACAGTGAGAGCTCTGACTCCATACTCCTGCCCTTGCACTGTCTCTCAGGACCTCTAAAGTGCTATTGTTCAATAGAGCTTTCTGTGATGACAGAAATGTTCTATTATCTGTGCTGTATGATACGGTAGACATTAGCCACATGTGGCTCTTGAGCACTTGAAATGAGGCTACTCTGGCTAAGGAACTGAGTTTTAAATTTTATTTCATTTTAATTAATTTAATTAATTTAAATCTAAACACTACATGTGGCTCTTGGCTACCATATTGGACAACATAGATCTGATGAGTTCAAGGAGTTTTGTTTTATCTGCAAAATGGGAATAAAATCTGCCCCATCTGCCTCATAGGGCTGTCTGGAGCAAACAAGATGATGAATGGAGAAATGATGTACTCACATAAGGGATTTGGAAAGAAAGACAGCAGTGTGAATTGAGTAGGGTTCTTCTTCTAGCTCTGTTAATATTTCTGTTTTATAGTCCTTGTTGGACAGTGTTGATTTGATTTGTTTACATTTCTGTGTCTCTTATCTGACCCTGAGCTCTTTGAGGGTAAGAACCCAGTGAGACTATTTCTGTCTAATTCCAAGAGTAATTCAAGGAAACAGAGAAGAGACTTCTGTGATCCCATCACCCATTCTATTCCCTAGACTTCAAACTTCCCACCTTTACAGTGGTCCTCCTTGTTTGCTGGTCATGAAAGTAGGGGCTGTTTGCTTAGGCCTAGCCCTGCACACTGGTTTTAGCAGCCTAGGAGGCTTGAGGTCAGAGCTGGTTCTCCTGGGAAAGTGGTCATCAGGTCCTTTCAAGGTTTGGGGGACTGGCACCGCTCAGAATTTCCCTTCCCCATACACTTTACCCAGTTAGCTCTGTCCCAAGAAAGAAGCCAAGCTCCTGAGTACTGGCATCTCTGTGTCCAGCTGGACTCTTCTTTTGGCCAATGCATTTATTTATTCATTCTAACATTTGAGCTTATTCTATTTATTTGTTTATAAAGATTTTATTTATTTATTTGACAGACAGAGACCACAAGTAGGAAGAGAAGCAGGCAGAGAGAGAGGAGGAAGCAGGCTCCCTGCTGAGTAGAGAGTCCGACTCAGGGCTCTATCCCAGGACCCTGAGACCATGACCTGAGCCGAAGGCAGAGGCTTCAACCCACTGAGCCACCCAGGCGCCCCACTTATTCTATTTTTTTTTTATTTGACAGACAGAGATCACAGTTAGGCAGAGAGGCAGGCAGAGAGAGAGAGAGAGGAGGAAGCATGCTCCCTGCTAAGCAGAGAGCCCGATGTGGGGCTCAATCCCAGGACCCTGGGATCATGACCTGAGCTGAAAACAGAGGTTTTAACCCACTGAGCCACCCAGGCACCCCCACTTATTCTATTTATAAGCATATTACTCTCGTAGCACTTTGTTAATGTCTTTTTATAACTTGCTTCAGGAGCGATTGTAATTTATATATTCATTCTGTGAATTACGATTGTGCACTTTTGAACATTTATTATTTATCTTCATGGTACTAGGCAGTGACACAGTTAGAATTATTCCTGGGCTACTCTTGCTAGCCTCCCGGGTGTTCCATGGAAAAAGTGAGCTGATAGCTGTCCTTTCCCACTTAGTCCCAGGAAAGTGTTCTATGCAGACTTTTCTGGGAAAGAAAGAGAGAGAGGAAGGAAGGAAGGAAGGAAGGAAGGATGGACGGACTCCCCCTCCCCCCTAAAAAACCTGTCACTTCCCACTCAACTATTGCCCAAAGTCTTGTTCTCCTTCCCCAGGCTACTAACCAAAGTTTGCTCACAGCTGCAAAGTCAATTTCCCATCTGTTTGAAGTAAACATAATCAAGAAAGTAGATCAACTGTTAGAAGCCCAAACCAGAGACCAGTTGATTGTTTCTTCTTGGAGAAAACCTGCTATTTGGGGGCAGTTACAGCTTGTTTGGATAGTCGTTTTCTCCACTTCTGAATGTCTAGGAATCACTATGTCTGGACTCTCAGGTCCTGAGGGAGCACTCCATTTTACTAGTCGGATTAAATGCCTCTGGTCAAGGGGAAGGTCTTATCATGGAAAAGAGAAGGGGACTTTGGGAGTCACCCAAATCTGGTTTATATTCTCAGTTTTATTACTTCCTGACTGTGACTTTGTACAAGTTCAACTTCTTTGACCCTTAGCTTCCCCATCTATAAAAAGGAGGGGACAGTTCTGATCTTCGGAAGTTATTAGAAGTAAATATATACGCAACACATGGCCCATAAGATATTCAGGGGTAGAGCAGAATTTGAACTGTGGATGACTATAACTTTGAAAATGATTGGTTGTGTCAGTTCATGCAGTACGTAAATATAAAAACTAAATGACTTCCTGGTGACCTATCTGCACTAATTTTCAAAGGACTATTTTTACTGCTCGAGACTCGGATGTATCCCACACTGTGGCAACAGTTTGATTTCTCTTTACGCCTCACGTCCTCTGGTTTCCTTCTGTTGTTCTTTCCGCTAGAAAGAAATTAGACTTTTGGGAAATCAGAGATGAAACTTCAAAGTCCCATTTTAGTTGGGCTTGGAAGCAGAATCAGGCCCGTGGTGATCTCCTTCAGACGTCTCTCACTCTGGCGGAGGGATATAGCGGAAAACGCCTCCATCACAACGTCGGTTAGAACCGGGCATTTAGCAGAAGCAGGGGAGAGAGGCGGGGTTTAACAAATTCGCTAGCAGGAAAGGGAGGGAGGCGGCCACACGTCTTTTCTGGAAGGCGGCAATTGGGCGAGACGGCCAGTGACGCAATAACTGCGCGCTCACAGCTTCAGATGGTCGCCGCCGGGTCTGCGCATGGGGAGCTGGTTGCCGCTGCAGCCGCCTGGAATTGTGGGGGTTGTGTCTAACCCCTCGGCTGCCGGGCAGGAAGCCGAAGGTAGGGGCAAAGGGGGCCGCCCGGCCCTGGAGCTGGGCGGGTGTCTCGGACCGTGTCCTAGACTCTTCCCACAACTGTTCCGGGGTCCCCACACAGGACACCTGCCCCCCACCCATACATCTCCTTCTTTCAAAGCGGGACGACCAAGCGAGGCCTGGCCTCAGCCCAGGAGTCGCCTTACCTACCTTTTTTGTTCACAGCGTCTCCAGTAGCTTTTTTTAAGTGCCAGGGTATGAGGCGGTGGGAATTCCGAGACTAGCTTCTGATTCTCTGTTTCAGCTTCCTTTTCTGTTTCTTTCTCCCACCCTGTTTGTGCATCTAACCGCTCCTTTGCTGATATTTTGGTTCTTGGCCAAGGCCTCGGTGTCTCTCCATCGTATGGAATTGACCATATGCCTTCGTCGTATTTCCACCCCTGACTTGTGGTGTTCTTTTTCTTGGTAGATGGAAGACTTGTCTTTGAAGTGCGGATTTCACACTTTGGTGTTTTTCAAATCACCTAGGAGGTTGTGTACATTTCTGGCCTGTACTCAGGGATTTCATTTAAAGTAGAGTATGGGCACCTGCAGTGCTTCCCAGGTGATTCTGATGGTCCTGAAATTCTTGCTTTGAGAGTCTCTCCTGTAGAAGACTGGAGGGAATCTGTTGGGATAGGAGCTCCTGAAATGGGCCTCTAGGTGGGAAAGAATAGCTAACACCTGAGAGGCCAGTGGGGGTTTCTTTGCATTCTAGAAGGTAGAGGGATGTTTGAGGTCTTTAAAAAAAAAAAAAAAAATTGTGGCCCCCTTCCCCCCCCCCCCGCATATGTAATGTCAGTTTTTTACTAAAAAGTTTAATATTTGGCATTGACTCCAGTTTGTATGGCTTTCTGACCTCAGTAGAACAAAACCAACCACAAACTTCTTTGGGGAGATTGAAGGGGTTAGATTAACCCAGAGGAGGTAGGCAGGAGAAGAATGAATCTTCCATGTCTGCTAAGAAAAGAAACTGATGTGTTTATAAACAGTAACAGTGTTTGTTTTGAGAGTGTAAAAGTTTTGTTTTATATCTTTGTGTCTTTTTAGCTCCCACCCCACCCAAGCTTTTTTTGTTGTCTGATAGAACTATAGCCAGATTTGGGGTTTGGATAGGATTTTGATGGGAGCCAGGGTATGAGGATGTTAGGATTGATGTCTAACATGGATTTTAAGTTGGTGTGTGGTTTCAGTTGAGAATAGGGCCCTTGAGGGTTTTTTTTTTTTTTTAAGATTTTATTTATTTGACAGCGACACAGGGAGAGAGGAGAACACAGCAGGAAGGGGGGGAGGGAGAAGCAGGCTTTCTGCCAAGCAGGGAGCCGGATGTGGGCTTGATCCCAGGAGCCTGGGATCATGACCTGAGCCTAAGGCAGACGCCCAACAACTGAGCCACCTGAGAATGTGGCTCTTAGGTTTTTAAGAAAGTGTTGCCACACTAGATTTATGTTTTTCTTTTGATTGTTTAATGAATTTAATCCGCTAATTATGTGGTGTTCTGAAGTGAAATTGGCTACAGAAAAGACTTATTTCCCCCATTTTACAGAGGGTAGGAATGGGGAATATGTTAGTAAGGCGGTGGTGATCCAGGAATGAAAAGTTGCCTTGTTCTTGGATTCCTGCTTTCTTGACCTTCCCTGATGTCCTTGGAGACCAGTTATTCTCTGCAGAGGCCAGCTTTGACCCCTGGTGTGTTTCACTGACCCAATAAAAGGCTAGTGAAGTGAAACCAAAAAATTAACAACATGAGTTTTAAAGTAAACATGCTAGAACTTCTTCATTGAGTGCTGTTCTCCTTTAGAGTGGTATGCGTAGGTGTGAGTGGTGGGAGTGAGGCCTTACTTAAGTGTTCCATCATTGTCTGAAGCAGTTTTGAAAATCTACCCCTGAAATTGTCTTCAGAGACATTTTTGAACCATATTAGTGATCAGTTTCATTAATATATAATACCATACTGTTGGTTTTTTTTTTAACCCCATGTGGCATGGTTAAAGCCACTTTCACCTGACTTGTCTTCAGATGAGTAAAAAGTTCTTTTGAAGTGGATTTAATAGATTTTTGGTGTGTGGTGAACATGTTTTGAATCTATCACTTACTAGCCATATGACCTTGCACAAGTCACCTCTCAGGCTCGGTTTTCCACTGCATAAAAATGGGAATACTGGAGCACCTGAACCTAGCTCAGTCGGTGGAGCATGTCTCTTGATCTTGGGGTTCTAAATTCGAGCCCTATCTTGGGTGTAGAGATTACTTTAAAATTCTTAAAAAAAAAAAAAAAAAAGGAGTGCTTACTTGGAAGAGTGGTTAAATGAGGAGGAACCCATTAATGGACATAGGAATGCAGTGACTTTCTATCCTCAAAGAATAAAGATTTACTATTAATGAGAATAGTTTTTGAAAAATGAGTTTTTTTTTTTTAAAGATTTTATTTACTTGACAGATATTACAAGTAGGCAGAGAGCAGGTAGAGAGAGGAGGAAGCAGGCTCCCCTCTAAGCAGGGGGCTGATGCGGGGCTGGATCCCACAACCCTGAGATCATGGATCGGAGCGGAAGGCAGAGGCTTAACCCACTGAGCCACCCAGGCGCCCCTGAAAAATGAGCCTTTTAAAAAAATACATTTATTTGACAGAGAGGGATAGAGATCATAAGCAGGCAGAGAGGCAGGCTCCCTGCTAAGCAGAGAGCCCGATGTAGGGCTCGATCCTAGGACCCTGAGATTGTGACCTGAGCTGAAGGCAGAGGCTTAACCCACTGAGCCACCCATGTGCCATTCATGTGCCCTAAAAAATGAGTCTTTAAAGGTAAGTTGTATCTTTTTCCAAATAGGTAGATGCCTTTCTCTGTTTATTATCTTTGTCAGTTCATGCTCTGACCTCATCCTACCTCTCCCCCCCCCCCACCCCCTACTTATTTTCTATCCTTTCTTCAGTGAAGCTGTGTTGCAGAGGCTGTCTGCCATCTCTTGGAGTAAGCCTCTTTTCAGGAGAGCTAATCTGAACATTCTTAAAATGCTGGCTCCTTGGTCATGTATTCCCGGGGATTTTTCTTTGGGGCCTCAGCTGGTGCTTTGCTCACGCTCTGTAGCACAGGCATCTCTAACTCCTGGATTTGGTGTCAATTTGGAGACATGTCCTTGTGAGGCTAATCTTTTCTCTTTTTGAACAACGATGAATACTTTATCCTTCTCTGAGTCAGTCTTAAGCTGCAGGCCTTAGTTTTTCACAGTACAGAGCTTCTTATTTTAATTATATATAGTCTGAAGGGGCAGTATCCTGCCCTTTTCTTCATGTTCTTTCACCAAGGGCTTCACTGCTGAGTAGGGGAGGAGGAGGATAGCCCCTTGTCATTCAGGTGGGGCTTTGGGTAACCCCTGATTCCTAGCATCGACAGTAATTGAGTTTGACTTTGTTACAAGAACCTTGTAAAAGATAGAAGCTGCTCAGGACACATGTGAAGAATTCTCCCAGAGTTTTACTGACTTGGGAAGGGTTTACACTCGGCATCTTTCCTTCTTCTATTTTCCACCAGAATCCAGGAGCAACAGAATTATGTTCCACACAGATTTATAGTTCTTTCAGATTAAGCCAGGTAGCACATAGGTAAGGGTGTGGTTGTGTTGGCTGGTCATATCTGCTTTCATTTTCCTAACAGTGCCCTTGGCTTTAGTGTTTTAGGCATTGAGATGTGTCTAAGTCGGTTGTGGGCTGCTGTAATAGAGTACTATAGAATGGGTGGCTTAAATAGCAAACAATTATTTCTCCCCATTCTAGAGTTTGGAAGTGTGAGATCAGAGTGCCAGCGTGGTCAGGTTCTTAAAAGTAGTGGGTCAGCTCTTGAGACCTCTCATTAAGTGTTTTTCGACCCTTTTGAGTCCCACTCCCCCACAATTGTCCCTTCCCCATGGAATTTTTTTTTTTTAATTTATTTGACAGAGATCACAAGTAGGCAGAGTGGCAGGCAGAGAGAGAGAGAGAGAGAGAGAGAGAGAGAGAGGAGGAAGCAGGCTCCCCGCTGAGCAGAGAGCCCAATGTGGAGCTCCATCCCAGGACCCTGAGATCATGACCTGGGTGGAAGGCCAAGGCTTTAACCCACTGAGCCACCCAGGCACCCCTCCCCATGGAATTTTAATACCAAAGATATACCATGTATCTATTTACGTACTATGACCCTTTGGAGGAGCATAAACTTAAAATAGCTAAGATTTTTATTCCTGAAGAATCATTCCCTGCTGTGCTTGTGGGCAATACTGCCCTCATTGAAACTGCATGGTCTTACCTATATTCTCTCTCCAATACAGCCATCAAGGCACATTTTACATCTATAAGATCAGTTAGGGCACCAACACCAGACTAGTAAAGGTGGGAGAACATTATCTCATTCAATCTTCTATTAACCTTGTAAAATAGTTGGTATTACCCCATTTTACAGTTGAAAAAAATAGGCTCAGTGAGGTTAAGTGACTTGACCAAGGTCAAAAGGTTTGTTGTAGTCAGGTTTTAAACCCAGTTCTGACTCCACAGTGATTTCTTTTGCACTGTGCTACCCTCCTCCTCTCACCATGAGCCTGCTCACATCAGCAGGATAGTTGACCATTCACTTTATTTTCTTAAGGCTCTCCTAGGTGCCAGGCCTAATGGAAGATGTTGAGGACACTAAAGTGAGAAAGAGTTCCTGGTTTTGAAGAGCTCATTTAGTTTTCCAAGGGTGGGGTGTCTTAGGGATAGTACCCTTGGTACCCATCCCGTTTGACTTCTCCTAAGATGGCTGGCAATAGCTAAGGGCTGTCATGCAAAGATTTGAGGTAGTTGGCCTTTACAAGGTTCAGAGCTGTGAATATGTCCCTCCTAGTTTGATTTGCCAACCAGCTGAGCTGTTTCTAATCGCTGAGCCTGTTGCCTAAAGTGTGTTGCAGGCCCAGGAAACTCCTTGGCCATTACATGTTTATAAGCATGGGGATTAGTAAAATGCTATTTCTTTCTCTCTTTCTTTCTTTTTAAAGACTTTTTTTGTCAGAGAGAGAGTAAAAGTAGGTAGAGTGGCAGGCAGAGGGAGAGAAAGAAGCAAGCTCCCCACTGAGCAAGGAGCCCGATGCGGGACTCGATCCCAGGACCCTGGGAACATGACCTGAACCGAAGGCAGTGGCTTAACCGACTAAGCCACCCATGTGTCCAAAAGATGCCATTTCTGTTTTTTTAAGTGATATTCCTAATTCAGAGCAGAAGTTTTGTCCCTTTCTGATGTTACTCCATATTGCTGGCCTCAAAAACTAATGCTATTAAGAGAGTTGGAGAAGAAGTGGAGTATGTTTGGAGGTAGAGGTGGGAGAGATAATTTTTACCTGCACTTCTCCAAGGGGTTGAATTGAATTTAGCCTTTGATATATATATTTTTTCCTTCCAAATCTTGGACTTTTTAAAACATTTTTTTAAGAGAGAGAGAGAGGGATAGAGAAGGAGGGTAGGGACAGAGGGAGACAGGGACTCTTAAAGCAGGCTTCATGCCCAGTGCAGAGCCTAACTCCAGGCTCAGTCTCATTACCCTGAGATCATGACCCTTGCCAAAATCAAGAATTGGACACTTAAACGACTGAGCCACCCAGGCATTCCCCAGATCTTGGCCTTCCGAAGTGTTCTGTTTACCATCTGTTTCTCTGATGCGTCCTTGGCCTTACTTTTTCATAGCTGAGCCTGCTGTGTTGGCTCAGGTGTTCCTGGAAGTTGGAGCCTTTGGGTAGTGTCTGATGCCCATGTCCACATGTCCTATCCACAGAGAAATGGGAAGGGGTATGTTTCTCTTGACTGAGGGGGAGGGTGTTGTGCTTTTTAATTATCACTTATCATTCCAGGCAGAAGACTATCACAGCAGTAAGTGAAACTGATCCATGTCTAGCTACTGCCTTTTCTGTCTTATGAAGGGGAGGAGTTCTAGAAACTGAAAGAAGAATCACAGATGCATCTCATAGGTCAGGTGAGGAAAGGCTGATACCAATGGACTTATAAATGGGCACTTCTTTATGTCTGGAAATAGTTTCATGCTTTTGCCTCTCTCATTTCTGTGAGGCTCTCATGGGGCTAGCAGGCATCTGACCAAACTTGAGAAAACTAGCAGACTTCAGTTCCGTGGAAATAACATAAAGTAGGACAGTCGATACAGACAACATTGATTGTTCACACTTTGAATTCAGTTGGTATTAGAGTTGGAAGCTTAAAGGGCAAAATCCTAAGGAAGGTATTTAAGGTTGATTTTGTTACTCTCCCTACTGCTGGTCATGGGGAATTGGGTCTGATTGTATTCATGAGGCAAAGTCTCCCTCTTTGGACCCAGCTGTTAAGGTCTGAAATCATGGTGTTTATGGGCTGGAAAACATCATCCTCGGGGTCTTTATATCAATTTTATTGGAAACATCAGTGCTGGGTCTGGTTCAGATCCAAGGAATGGCTCTTGGTGGTTTCTTTGGTGAGTGAAGAGTCAGGAGGTTCCCTAGTAGTTCTGTCACTTTCCAGTGCTTGAGTTTTGTATTCAATGGTTCTTATTTTCTTGATGACAAAACTGAGTTCCAGAGAAGTGAAATGGGCTGTATACCTTTTTTAGGGCCATCAGCATATTACTTGCAGAGCTGAAACTCAAGCCAGAGGGCTCACAGAGGGTGGCCATAGAAGTTGTTAAAATTATTTAAAGCCTTATAAAGATGCAAGATGCCATTGGAGTTAAAAATCTCCAGGGAGATGGGATGCCTGGGTGGCTCAGTTGGTTAAGCGGCTGCCTTTGGCCCAGGTCATGATCCCAGCGTTCTGGGATTGAGTCCCACATCTGACTCCTTGCTTGGCAGGGAGCCTGCTTCTCTCTCTGTCTCTGCCTGCCACTGTGTCTGCATGTGCTTGCTCTTTCTCTCTCTCTGACAAATAAATAAAATCTTAAAAAAAAAATCTCCAGGGAGAGAGAAGGGCCCCGCCTCCAATGACTGCCTTATTCATTATCTTAAAACCTTTACTGGTGAGGTTTTTGGCTGTCATGCTGATTTCTTTCCTCCTGTTGAGGTATGTTTCCTCTTGATCTTACCCCGGAGAAAATAGATTTGAAGCTTCCCCCTACTTTAGAAACAAAGAACAAGTGCTCAGGCCAGGCTGCTCTGAAGGTGTTCTGTAAAGAATGGGGCCAGTGCACCAGTGGACCTTATCTGGTGACCCAGTAAACCCATGATATATCGCGAGGGAGAAAAAGAGCGAGGGAATGAAGGGTGTATCAGAGTGGTTTAAAAACATTCTGGAGGGGCGCCTGGGTTGCTCAGTCTGTTTTGTGTCTGTGTTTGGCTCAGGTCATGATCCCAGGGTCTGGGGTTGAGCTTTGCATCAGGCTCCTTGCTCGGTGGGGAAGTCTGCTTCTCTTCTCCCTCTGTCTGCTGCTCTTCCCGCTTGTGCTCTCCGCCCTCCCCCCGCCCCCCCGTCAAATAAATAAAATCGTAAAAAGAATAAATAAAAACATTCTGGAGTCAACTTACTTGGTTTCATATTTTGCTATTTACCTACTAGCTGTCAGGTCATGGATAAGTTACTCATTTTCTCTTAGCCTTAATTTCATGATCTGTGGAATGGAATTAGTAATAGTTCCTCTTGGAACTGTCTTGAGAATTACTTGAGAGAATGCATATGGAAAGTGGCTCCTCTGGCACAGTATAAGTGCTCTGTGTGACCAGTCATGTCAACAACAGTAGTTTCTAATTCCTGACCCAAGACTTGGTTACAGGATAAGTTATGCTGACTAGGCCAGTGTTACCTTCACCATCGCATCATTGTCAGTCTCCTTTGTTGTTTGATTATTCATATCAGTAGTCACAGCTGGCTCATGCTGAATAAAAGTCATGAATAGCAAGGAACTTTGAAGTTTCTCTGCCATCTTCTTCCTTCCTTAGCTTAGTTCTCACCTCTCTGGGGCTGCCTTTGACTGGCTCTCCCAGCCAGTGGGCCCTGTGTCCAGGACAGTGGCTGACATGGGAATGTTACTGGAGCAGGGCTGGCTGTCCAGAGTCTGCCTGGGGCCCTCTGACAGAATGTTCTCCCTGTCTCTTGCCATCTGCTCTTCAGCCAGACATGAAGCAATTAGCTCGTTATCGGAACTTTGACTTCTGTCACGGCTTTCTTCTCATTTGTATGCCCATTTCTGTTCCTTGTGCAAGGTCAGGGAAGTGCAGTCAAATACACTGACCAGATTTTGTGTTTAAGTTGACTCTTGCTTTTTGAGATTTACAACTGGTTCTGTGTAGCAGTGGGGGTGGGAGTAGGGAAAAGCCCCTGAAGCTACTACCTCTCATACTGATCTCAAGCTGAGTTTCTAAAAAACCCCAAGTACTGTAATTATAGCCTATGCCTTACTTCTCTGAATGAAACAAATAGGCCAAAACCTTAACATTGGGGGGGGGGCAGTGTGGGAGAGCAGTCTCAATTGGTTTAAAAAAAAGAAAAATTAAAGAGTTAATGCTATTGTCTTCAGTTGTTCCGCAAGCCTCTGCAGTATCTTTCTTACCTAGTCTTTATGCTTCCCCTATTTTCTGTAACTGTTCCTGAGTTGTTACGGGAGCCTCCTCCTTCAGTTTCCTCTAGGACACTGTGTACCTCTGCCCCGTGGGGTCTTCCTAAATACGGTGCTGATTGGAGAACAGTCATGCTTAGAAGCCTTCAGTGGCACCCCCTGGCTGCTGCTGAATGTGTTCTAAATATATCATTTGTCTGTCATTTGTCCGGGTGTCTGTCATTTGTCTGGGTGTTCGATGTTCTGTGCCTATCACGGTGTGTCCCTGTCCTACCACTTTAATTATATCCTCTACCGTTACCCACATGTATCCTTTGCTCTTGGTAAACTGGTCCATGTGACCCTCTAAATATGCCTCATGTTTGTGATTCGGCCAGTTCTTTTGCCCAGAGTCCCCTCTCTTTTGTTTCCTATTTAAGCTGCACAGCTGCCTTCTTCAGTGAGCCTTGCCTGATACCTCCTCATCTGTATCCCCATAGCAACACTTTGATTCTAGAATTTAGCATACTTTATCCTGGTTAGTTATTTTGTCTATTATTATGTGAGCTTCTCAAGGACATGGGCTATGCTTTATTTTGTGTCTCCAGCATAATGCTGAGTGTACCATAGACACCATTAAATGCTTATTGAATGAAGAAATATGTGAAAACCTGAGAAATGATAATAGTCCTGGTCAATTTCCAATTCTTTCCTGAAGCATTCCTTGTACCCTAGTCACAGTGAGTCAGGCACTCTCAACTCCTAGAGCTCTTGGTGTCTGAAGTAGTCTGATTCCATAGAGTAAGTCTTCTTTTCTCAAATGGGTTAGAAATTCCTGGTGGGCAGAAAGTGTATCCCTCATTCCTGTTTGTGTCCCCACCTCCCAGCGCAGTCCTTGGCAGATAGAGGGTGCTTAATAAGTGCTTACGAATGTCAGAGTCCTGCTCTTGCCAGCTGATGTGCCTACCTCAGCCGCTTCTGTCACTCACTGGCCAGGAGTCTCCCAACTCCAAGATCTTTTCAGGGTCAGGTAGGGAACAGTGTCAGCCACAGGGAATGGTGGACCTGTGTCAAACTGAAGGGCTTATGTGTTCCCTGAAGTACAGCTGCTACTCAGCTATAGTCATGAGTGAGTGTGGCTCTAGTGTCCTTATCTTACATTACAAGAGAAGCCAGAAATCCAGGTTTTTGTGTGAAATCCCCAGGGACTACCAAAGTACATCTGTGGTCCAGATTTGGCATCGAGGCTACCCATCTGTGATCTTTGGATAGAGCCTGAAATTTCACATATTTAAGTTCCTTACAGAAGAAGAAAGGGAGTGGAGGACATAACCTGAAAGCTTTAAAGGGAGTTTTGTTGAAAGCCTAGGTTTGCTTGGGTGTCCTGTTATTTTCTGTGGGGAGTGACATAGTCTCTTGAGCCAAGTCCTGCAGAGACCTCCTGTTTTGCTTCATCCTCCCTTGTATTCTGTCCCTGGAAAGATGGTGACCCAGGGACTTAGGTGATTTTTACCCTTTGCACAGCCTTTGCTGAGGCAGGTGTAATGGTGGTTCTTGCTGCTTTCTGCTTCTGAGGGCCTGGTGATCAGTCTGGTTAGAGGCTGAGGTCCTAGGAATCATTCCTGTTGATGACTTCTCTGAGAAGGAGTTCTGAATGAACCAGCATAAGTGCAAGGGAGGTATATTGTACAAAATTATTGCCTAAATGTGGTAGTCAAGGGGCAAAGCAGTATAATAGCCAGGAGGAAATCTGTACCTGTATGGAGGCTTTTGCAGGGCGGTATATTACCCTCTGACTGTCCTGTTCTTTTCATAGTCCCTAGGAGCCTCTGGCAGAGTTTACTTGGCATTACCTTTTAGGTCTGAAGGTGTTACTACCATTGATACCTCCATCTGAGGCAGAAACAAACTGATTGGATTATCTCTGGAAGACTGCATGAGAAACTGAAAAGAATGATGTCTTTGGTGAGGGGCCCTAGGTGGCTGGGCAGTGAGGGAGAAGAGAGCCTTAATTTTCACTGCATACCTTTGTGTGCTTTTTCAAATTTGAGCTGTGTGTGTATATTGCTAATATTTTTAAAAAATATCCCTGGGTAGGGGCACCTGGGTGGCTCAGGTCATGATCCCAAGGTTCTGGGATTGAGCCCTGCATTGGGCTCCCTGCTCACCAGGAAGCCTGCTTCTCCCTCTCCTACTCCACCTGCTTCTGTTCCCTCTCTCACTCTCTGTCAAATAAATAAATAAAATCTTTTAAAAAAATAAAGTATCCCTGGGCAGACCCAAGTGTGGTCTCCTCTTCAACTTCCACTCTGTCCTCACTTTATTCAGTAACTGTGGATTCTCTGTAAACATCTAGAACCAGTTACTGTAATTTGTCCCTTGGAGGTGACAGACTTGTTTTTCTGTTCCACAGAAGTGTCTTAGGTTTTCTCAGCCACAGGTCTTCAGAATAACTGTCAGGCCTAAAGTATGCTTAACATTTTACTGTTTATGAAAGGGCTTTCCTGGAGTGCCCGGGTGACTCAGTTGGTTAAGTGTCTGCCTTCGGCTCAGTCATGATCCCAGGGTCCTGGGATCAAGTCTTGTGTTGGGCTCTCTGATAAGTGGGGAGCCTGCTTCTCCCTCTGCCCCCCCCCCACTCATGCTCTCTCTCTCTCTGTATATATATTTATTTATTTTTATTAACATATAATGTATTATTTGTTCCAGGAGTACAGGTCTGTGAATCATCAGGCTTACACATTTCACAGCACTCACCATAGCACATACCCTCCCTGATGTCCATAACCCAGCCAGCTTATCCATACCCCTCACCCCCCAGCAACCCTCAGTTTGTTTCGTGAGATTAAGAGTCTCTTTTGGTTTGTCTCCCTCCCAATCTCATCTTGTTTCATTTTTTCCTTCCCTACCCCCACAACCCCCCGGCCTGCCTCTCATATTCCTCATATCGGAGAGATCATATGATAATTATCTTTCTCTGACTGACTTATTTTGCTCAGCGTAATACCCTCTGTTTCCATCCACGTTGTTGCAAATGACAAGATTCCATTTCTTTTGATGGCTGCATAGTATTCCATAGTGTATATATATGACATTTTCTTTATCCATTCATCTGTTGGTGTACATCTGGGCTCTTTCCATAGTTTGGCTATTGTGGACATTGCCGCTATAAACATTGGGGTGCACATGACCCTTCAGATCACTACATTTTTATCTTTAGTGTAAATACCTGGTAGTGTGATTGCTGGGTCATAGGGTAGCTCTATTTTCAACTTTGTTAGGGACCTCCATACTGTTTTCCAGAGTGGCTGCACCAGCTTGCATTCCCACCAGCAGTGTAGGAGAGTTCCCCTTTCTCTGCATCCTTGCCAACAGCTGCCATTTCCTGACTTGTTCATTTTAGCCATATTGA